>NC_053167.1:139574946-139911196 GCF_016835505.1 Polypterus senegalus | reverse complement strand
TCCCTTTACGAGACCAGAAACACCTTGGGAACTCTGTCTCCGCCCTTTTCTCCGCCAAGGGAAGTTTTTGGGCTGCCGCGATACTCTCAGCCCTTTTTTCTAATTTGTCAGGAGTTCCGCGTTTTATTTTTGGGATCTCCTGCTTATTCTGGGGCTTGTGCACAGTTTGGGTCTCTCTATTAGAAGCAGAGAGCACCTTTACTGTCTGCACATCCATTGATTTATTTATAACTGGGAGCGGCGTCTTTAGCACCGCAACGTTCCAAAAGACAGCACTTTCCAGTTGCTTCGGTTCGATCAGCGCTTCCCCCGCTCCGTCTGTCATCACGCCACACTCTCTTGTTGGGTTTGCAGTGCCTTGGCACCCGCTACTTATTAACTGTGAGCCCAGTTCGCACTGCATCCCTTTATACTGTACGGTACCGTTTGCACTCACCTGTACCACCGCATCAACCATGATGGGAGCCTCCCGACCAAAACGCTGTAGATAATCCTGTATCCTTTTCAGCGGCGCTTCGGTCGTTGCTCCCAACTCTTCCACCTGTTTCTTGACATTCGTTAATGTCTGTAACAAAGCATATACGGGCTCGAGCAGTTTCTCGAGATCCCGCAGTTCTATAATGTTATTTAATTCGGCCAGAGGCAGGCTAAAGCCATCACTTGCCTTACCTTCCGGCCGGGAGCCAATCGGCACATCCGCTCCTGGCACGTGCTCGGCTGGGTTGCGCAAATGCTCTTGGGATTAGGAGTCTCTCATTTTAGAGCGCCACTGGCCGACTGCGATCCACCTTTTCTACTTTATCGGCAGACCGTTTAGTCACGTCCCGTCCCTGTTTACTTTCAATTATAGCTGCCGCTGCTTCACCTGCCTCCCCCTTCCCCTTCAGGAAGCTCGATTCTATCGAGGAAATGCTAACCTCACCTCTGGACTGTTGTCGACCTTCTCCTTCCCATAATCCATCTGGGGAAATCACGTGCCCACTTTAGGCAAATGGAAGGCGACCCTCATGGTCATATGATCGACTGTAGTTCTTTAGGGGTTCCCAGCCTGCTCCGGTGTAGTTCACGTGATTATTCTCGTCGAATAGGATCTCCAGTTTTCGACTCCTAGATGGGCTAGCCTCCTCGTCATCGCAGCCATCTTGCCTAGGCGGGAAGTATTTCTCCAACTCGTCGTCAGAAACGAAAAGACAGGCTTCTGAAAAATAGGAATAATAAATTCCCGGCGCTTCGGGTGTGTTTCCGGCACATACCTCTATATTTAAAGGACGTTTTCCCAGTCCATTTAGGAAGTCCAACATGTCCGATGTCCGGCAGCCATCCCACAGCCATAACGCACGAGCACTTTCGGCCTCAATCATTGCCCGGTCTTCCTCGCTTCCCATCAGGTAGGTCCACATACTTGCCGCATCAACTAGGGCCTGTTTCCTTGGGTGATCCTCATTCTTCTTCCCAGATTTTTTCTCAATCACGTATCGATGTTGAAGGAGGCCTCTTGTTGTAGTGCTCTCTGTAGAGGGTAGCGTTTCTACCTCCGGATACTTTGACGTGACCTTCTTAGGGTTTTCTGCCCACACAAATTTTATAAAACAGGTCCTCTGCCAAATCGACGGCCAGAGAATCCTGCAGACTACGCCAGTGTAGCAGTAGGGGGACGCTATCACTCTCTTGAACCCTCAGGTACCACGCCAAACACCAGGTAAAAGTGCAATAATAAATATTTTTATTATAATAATGTGCACTAAGCACCCTCCACTCTACACTATTCATTGACCACAATACAATAATAATAAATCACAATCCTCCACTCCCAGACGCGTTGCCCTCCTACCACTCAGCACAGCTCATTGTCTGGGAGTTCCCATGGTCCTTTTAAAGTACCCAACCCGGAAGTGTTTGTCATCCTTCAGTCCATAATTCCTTAGCACTTCTGGGTCAGATTCTGGGTCTCACCCCGAAAGTACATCATTCCTTCCGTTCATGTGACTTGGAAGTACTTCTGGAGCATAGGGCAAATAACACTCCCCAAGCCTCCCTATAGCGGCTCCTGGTGGCCCCCATGGTATCTAGCAGGGCTGTCCATAAAAACTACAATGTCCATGAGGCTTCGCTGGAATTCGGAGACCTTTCATGCTTCTGGGAGGGCTCCCTTTAGCGGCCTGGGGGTATTGGCTGGGATACAAAGCCGGTCATGGACCACAAGACATACAGACATTGTCTGTGTTCCCCCTTTATTTCCAGTGACACCCCCGTGGGCTCCCCTTTCTGCCTTCAGTCCCACATCCCAAAGGTGCAGCTTCTCTAAACGGGTCACTGAGTGTATGTTTGTGTCCTTGTCATGTTTGTTTTAGACTGAGTGGCTTTGCTGGCTTAAGCACTTTTATTTTTAAATGATTATTTTTCATTTTTATATACAACAGTTGTGTTAATATTATTTTAGGTACATCCTGTTTAATTGTTATGTATCGTAAGGCCGCACTCCTTGTTTCCTGTGGGAGGAACACCTCCAAGTGGGTGGGGCCATCATGACATCACCACTGAGGGCCCGCCCACCCCACCCCTACCTTTTATACTTCAGACTCTCAGAGCTTCGTTGTTTGTTGCAGAGTCAGCATCATCATTAAGCATTGTAAGCATTGCTTCAGTCTTTCTGGTATTACATTTTGGGTTTTGTTCATTTTTGTCGGTAAGACTGTCACTTTGCGTGACCGTATACTCGTTTGTGGGTTTTCTGTGTCAGAGATTTCATTTCTGGCACTTATTTTCCAATTTGATCAGGAGTTGTGTCATTTCTTTTGATTACCTTTGGCTGCCATTTTAAATTCAGCAGCTGTGGGGGACGACTTTGGGTCCTGACAAAAATGACCAATAGTACTTTTTTGACCTTTAATGGATTTAAAAATGACCAATAGTACTTTTCTGACCTTTAATGGATTTTAACTTCTTTATTTGCTCTAGGATATTAAACACCCCAGAACACTCCTATTGGTCTGATGACACGATTTTATGAATTATTAATTTATTGAATTTTGAATGGACGGTTAAACACTTTACATTCTTCTTTTTTAAATAAACACATTGTTACTACTTTTTGCAAACTTGCTCGCTTAGTCCCAATGACTCACCCCGGTCCCGGGTTCAAGGGAAAGAATGGCAGCTGCAGCCATCCCGTGCCGTCACACACTTCATTTTTCGTGTTTGGTGTTGAATTTCCGTTCTGATTTTTGGTGTAGCTTCAGCGGCTTTAATGATTGTTTCTTCTTGACTCTCAGTTTCGACCTTTGCTTTTTTTCTTTCCACGTCTTTTCTCCCAGTCCTTCTGTTTGGTGTTTTTCAAGCTGAAGTTGTTTCTTCACAATCAGACATCTAGAAGAGCCATTGAGCTCCTTCAGAAATCAGCCATGTGGCTGGCTCGGCGTGCCCTTCGAGTGTGATGATCCCACTTTTACATACCCCTCATAAATAAATCATCTCCTCACTATTCCGGCTTGTGAAATTAAAATTGTATCTCACTGGATAATTTGATTTCCTGGACTCCTACTCCACAATAATTAAAAATTTAAATGTCACCATCTAACGCCTAATGAAACAGAGCAGCAGCTCAGCAAGCCTGCTGTGCCAGGCTGCCATTAAAGGAGAAGACGCCTTCCCGAGGCAGAAGTTGCAGTAAAATTAACAAACCGAATCTGTCCATCGGCATTTAGAAAATGATACAAGACCTGAGGAGTGGGGGCTTTGTGAAAATGAGGGGCTTACAAATGGGAAAGCCCAGTTTGTCAGCTTGGCAGATATTAGGAGTCCTCGTACATGTGGAATTGGGAGTGTGGAGTAAAAGTTATACTAGAAATTATAATGGATCACGATAAAGAGATTCTTCCTTTAATAGCAGGCTGATGGACAATAACAGACGGGTGTCAAGTTTGAGCCTGTGGGTTCCCTCTCTGCCTGTGGTTATATTTATCATTTTCATATTCTATGCCAATAAGCCCCAAGATTAAAAGCACCTGCTTCACATTGTGTAGGCCACCCTTGGAGTCAGAGCCATCGAGGCGTGGACTGCACAAGACCTCTGAAGACGGCCTGTGGTATCTGCACTAAGACATTAGCAGCAGACCCTTCAAGTCCTGCAAGTTGTGAGGTGGGACATCCATGGATTGGACTTGGTCTTCCAGCACATCCCACAGATGGTTGATGGGATTGAGATCCGAGGAAGTCGAAGGCCAAACCAACACCTTGAACTCTTTGTCAACTCTATGTGATCCTGCCAACTACGCTAAAATATCTATTTATCTATCTATCATATATTATATAGTGCCTTTCACATCTATCTATCTATCTATCTATCTATTATATCGTGCCTTTCTATCTATCTATCTATCTATCATATAGTGCCTTTCATATCTATATATCTATCTATCTATCTATCTATAGCGCCTTTCACTCTGTCTATCTTATTTCTCAAACCATTCCTGAACAAGAGGTCACTGCCATCACAGAACACCATTGCCATGAAGGGATGTACATGTCAGGTCAGGTTGAGGAGTCTGCACTGGTACATCTTGTTGCTGCACCCATCACATGGTGAAACAGCTTGGGATCCCAGGTGGCAACCCCCCAGGCAGACATGTGGACCAGTTCCACCCTCCAGAATGACCATCTATCTGCCATAACCAGGTGTTATGTAGGTGACTCCTTGCCCTGGTCCAGCTGTTCGGGTCCTCAACAATAAGGATAACCCTCTGGTAATCACTCCACATGGCCGTAGTGCCGTAACCTCACAATGCAGGTAATGTGCCTCATTTGGGACTCCATGAGCAACACAAAGTCAAACCCACGGTACCCAATGATTCTACAAAGAGGCACCGCACCAAAGTAGTCCAGTCTTCATCTCAGGTCACTGGATAGTGGCCATGTTTCGCAGCCATACAGCAAGACAGATAGCACCAGGACTCTAAAGACTCGTCCTTTGGTAGAGATATCAGGAGCGCCACACACCCCTTTTCCAGCGGCCTTATGAACCCCCCATGCTCTCCCAATCTGTCTACTGACTTCATAGGAAGTGTCACCAGGGAGGTGTGATATATTTTCATGCTGCTCAAAAATGTTTAGGTGGGTGAAACATCCAAATGAACACTGGGACTCAAGGTTTCCCAGCAGAACATGGACCAGAGCATCACGTTGACTCCACCCACCTTTTTGTCTTCTTCTCATTATGCATCCTGCTTCCATCTCCTCCCCAGGTAAACGACGCACACGCGCCCAGCCAACCACATTGTTTTTAAAGATTCATCAGACAAGCCACCTTCTTCCATTGCTCAGTGGTCCGGTTCTGATGCTCACCTGCCCGTTGTAGGCACTTTCAGCGGTAGGCATGGATCAGCATGGGTACTCTGTGCAAGCTGCGATGCTCTGTGCCTTCTCACGCCTTTCTGTCATGGCCAGCATGAAGTTCTAGAGATGCTCCTCTTTGGGCTACTCTTCACTCCCCACACACTTGGGCACCCATGACCCTGCTGCCATTTCACTGGTTGTCCTTCCTTGGACCACTTTTGGTAAGCATTAACCACTACAGACTGGGAAGACCCCATAAGACCTGCCATTTTGGAGGTGCACTGACCATCACAATCTGACTCTCATCAAAGTCGCTCACATTCTTCCGCTTGCCAGCACGTCACCTTCAAGAACTGACTGTTCACTCGTTGCCCTTGTGACAAGATCATCCATGGGATTTCCTTTGGGTGGGATTTGGCGTGCACATTGTTTGTTAACTGTTCTGTACTTTCATTACTTGTTTAATAGATTCATCGTCGTTGATTTTGTCAGTTGACGATTGGCGTGTGAGTGTTCAAGCCACTTCAAGGCTGGGTGGCTTCCTGCCCTCCCTAAATAAAATAGACAAATCACCATGTTAGAGTGGTGGGAACCTTAGCATCCCGTGACCCCAACACTTGAGTTGAGGGGGAAGAACTAAAGACGGCCGGTGCGGAGGAGTGTCACGTGGCGTGTATGGACAGGATTTCCGAATTCTTCCAGTAGGGGGCAGAGCCCCACCTGCCCTTCTGCCGACACCCTCAGTAATTCATTCTTATTAGTTCATTCTTTAATCTTCTTAGATCAAGATGCCCGCTCAGAGGGCCAGATCAGCCTGTGCCACACGGGACAGCTGGCATTATAGACGCTTGTGTTGTGCCTGTGCCTGTTCTGCACTGGAAGTCCTCCCATTGTTAATTAATCATCTGTCCTCTGTTCAGATGAGCTCCAGGCTCTCATAGGGGTCCTGCCGATGCCCACCTGTCTGCAATAGGGAGCTCACCATGTGTGTTGATGTCATTCATTTTGATTGAGGTGCTCGTGGGTGCTGGCAATGCAGGTAAAATGAGACTCTGGGCAGTCAGCTAGGACTGGTGGGATATGCCACACCACTGGCGAGCGAAGCCCCCATCAGAGTTTTCTTTCTGTTGCCACTTGACAGTGTGACCCTCTGCAGATGGCTGTCAAATGGCTTACCGCAATGGTGACAGTGACACACAGAAGCTCTGAGTCTTTCAGATGAAGCCAAGACAGTGGGCTCCAGTGGCACAGGCCACTTTGCAGGTTCTGGAGAGCCAGGTTGTCCTGCCCAGCAGTTGTCCAGCTTTGTACAAGCACAGAGGTTTACACACACACACACGAGTGACAGGAGTGACAGGAGTGACAGGAGTGATGTTAAGCTCTTAATCCAGAAAGACAGAGAGAAACGATTAGTGGCCTCAGCTTCCTTCCTCTTCCCGTCTCCATCACGGCTCTCTAAGAAGTCAGCGCTCGCCTGCCCAGGTGGGATTACGTTTCACTGATCTGCCTGCAAGCTTTAAAGCGGAAATAAAGACGGACATAACAAGGTGACGTGTCCTCAAAGGGCCCAGACAGGATGGGACGAGTTGGGTGGCCCTGGCACACCCGCTTCTGCTAATCTTGGGCAGGTTTTTGAATGAGCAGGCAAGACTGGGAGAGAAACAGAAATGGAGGACACAAAACATCATGTGCGCGTTTGGAATAGCAAAGTGCTGGCTATGTAAGGCACTATATAGAAGGAAAAATAAAGTCAGTGGTAGGGCTTGTGAAAAGGCACTATATGGTACAACACATGATAATTTACTTTAATGAAGAAGGTAGTGATAGGCAGGCACTGCATAAGATAGCCATTACATAGTGCCTTCCATATCTATCTATCTGCCGTATAGTGCCTTTCATATTTACACTGAAACAAGTAAGACAATGATTCACACTTAATATTTTCAATCTGAACCAATAGAATTCTTTTTATCTTATTGATCCCACAATTTCTAAGTTGAGGCAAATCATTTAGAGTGATTGGGAGCAATTCACTTGTTTTATACTGAAGTAAATCTATTTGTTAAGTTGTTCTTCTTTTAGGCAGTTGGAAAAGCCATCAGGGGCTAATTGGTTCCAGTCCCTGTAGCTACCACTTCTGTCTCTGCAATCTCTGCTCCAGTCGCGGTCTCCTCTGTTCCAGTCCCTGTAGCTTGTTCCGTGATCCTAACCTCTCTCTCTCTCTCTCATTTCTCTCATTTCTCCTAGGGTACGAAGTAGAAAATGGCCGACAGTGGGGTAACTCGCGTTGAAATCGTAATTGAGGAACTCCAAGCTCTTGATGAAAAGATTCAGAAACTCCTGTCCGGACGGAAATACCTGAGAAATCTGAAGGCCCGGCTGTTGGATAAACCGTCCTTGCCATCTGGAACCGGCGAAACATCAACCCCGCGTTGTGCCGACCTCACCCCGTCTCAGGAGCGGCGCCGCTGCTGACCTCGGTGGATTTCAGCTATGCAGGCGGGGGTTCAAGGCCAGAGCACCTCCATCGGCACAGGCGAGCATTTTATCTCAGAACCGGTTTGACCCTCTACGCGTCCCCATTTCGCCTTCAGCACCTGGTGATGTATTAGTGGTAGGTGATTCCATCGTTAGAAACCTTAATGTCGCATGCCCTAATGCAAAATCGTTTGTTTCTTGTTTTCCCGGTGCTCGTGTCCGAGATGTAATGAAACGTGCGCCAGCAGTCTACGAGAAACACAAGGAGAGGGCAGTTGGATCAATCGTCTTGCATGCCGGCGTAAACGATATAAGGCACCGACAATCAGAAATCCTGAAGGCTGACTTCGCAGCTCTGATTAGAGACACGAAGGAGAGGACCCCATCGGCAAAGATCTTCGTTTCGGGTCCACTACCTCTCGTCAGACGATCCAACGAGTACTACAGTCGTCTGCTAGGGTTGAACAACTGGCTACAGGGTTTCTGCAAGAAGAAGGATGTCGGTTTCATCAACAATTGGAATCTCTTTTGGAAAGGCGCGTCTCTTCAAGCGTGATGGCCTGCATCCGAACAGTTTGCGCCGGGTCCTCTCCGAAAACATATCGAAGGTAATTCGTTTTCTTGACTATCTATCTCTGCTCTTAACCCCTTCCGAAATAATACTGCTGTGCCAGGACATGATGAATGTTTAATAGAGTCTTCCGTTAAAGTTCACACCATTAATACTGTAATAAGCAATCTCAATGCACGTAGAAAACCTAGGAAATACGGCATAAACTCCAATAATCTAATTAAAATCACTATTTTAGAGGAACAATGTATTAAAACTATAAAACAGATCACAGATTAAACAAAAATACACAGAGCGCTAATAATAATAATTTAGTTCCTATTCCAAATAACAATAACGCACATAGTACTCATCTCTGCACCTCCGAAACATTAAATATGGCACTATTAAATGTTAGAGCTTTAACTAACAAAACGTTTTTATCAACGATCTTATTAGTGATAAAAATAGATCTTATTGCACTAAATGAAACATGGCTGAATTCAGATGCGCGTCAGTTTTAATCGAATCTGCCTCCGGATTACAGTTTTACTCATGCAAACCGCCAGGAAAAGGGGCGGATTGGCTAACATTTACTCGAGCCGATTAAAATGTAAAGATGTCAGTTTTGGTAAGTTCAAGTCCTTTGAGTATCTCGCCGTTGTTATTCATGGAGATTCTCAAGTTCTAATACTATCCGTGTATAGACCTCCTAAATATAACGCGCTTTTTGAGGAATTCTCTGACTTAATGTCAATTTTAATTACTAACTATGACACACTCCTAATAGTTGGCGACTTTAATTTTCATATAGATAATCAGTGTGATCTAAAAGTAAAAGAATTTATGAACCTCCTGGATTCTTTTGATTTGAGACAACTCATAAATCAGCCTACACATAAAGCAGGTCATACATTAGACTTAGTGATTACTAAAGGACTGAAAGTTGATATAAAACAGATCATTGATATTGGTCTATCAGACCATTTTCTTCTACTTTTAATATAGAAATAATGATAAAAACACTCATGAGAAGCATATTGTTAAAAACGCTTCTTTGATTCGCAGCAGCTTTAAAACTTACAAACATTTTAAGCAATCAGTCCGTTTATAGTGCCAGCTATAATAGCGAGGACAATGTAAATAGTAAGGTGGAAAGATTTAATTCTAAAGTGAGAGCTGCTGTTGACATAGTTGCACCTGAAAAGACAGTGAAAAAATCTTCTAGCATTGGTATACCATGGAAGACCCAAAGAGTGTCTGATTTAAAGAGAACATGCGAGAGCTGAGCGTCAATGGAGGAAGACTAAACTTACTATCCACCACGAAATATTAAAAGTCAAAATAACAGAATACAATAACACTGTCCGTCTTGAGAGACGCTGCTATTTCTCAAGATTATAAATAACAATGCTAGTAATCCCAGAGTCTTATTTTCAACAATTGATCGCCTACTAAACCCAGGTAGCTCAAAGGAATGCCTCCTAAGTGCTTCCAGTGAAACCTGTGAGGCTGTCGCTGTATTTTCAATCAAAAATTAATGATATTAGAAATAACATAGTATATCTCCCCAACACTAAGGATCCCCTAAACCCCAACATCCTGTTATAAACAAATTAAACTCTTTCACTAGGATAGATTTACCAAAAATAATATCTCAATTAAAACCCTCCACCTCGTCCTTGACCCGATACCAACAAGGTTTTTCAAAGAAGTATCAGGCGTGCTAATTGATAATGTTCTTGACATAGTAAATTCGTCACTAGATACTGGGGTCTTCCCAGACTGTCTTAAGACTGCTGTAGTTAAACCCCTACTTAAGAAACATAATCTTGACCCTCGCTCTTGAAAATTTTAGACCCATCTCTAACCTGCCTTCTTAAGTAAAGTTCTAGAGAAGGCAGTCATTATGCAGTTAAATGACCACCTAAATAAACATGCTATTCTTGATAAATTTCAGTCAGGTTTTAGAACAAATCACAGCACAGAAACTGCACTCGTTAAAGTAGTAAATGACTTGCGGGTAAATGCAGACAGAGGCCATTTATCTGTTCTCATCCTCTTAGATCTGAGTGCTGCATTTGACACCATTGATCACAACATTCTTAGAAATCGCCTTAGTCAATGGGTGGGCCTCTCTGGCAGTGTCTTAAATTGGTTTGAATCCTACCTGACAGGGAGAAAATATTTTGTTAGTTGTGGGAATTACAACTCGAAGACACATGATATCCAATATGGTGTTCCACAAGGCTCTATCCTGGGTCCGCTGTTATTCTCAATCTACATGCTTCCGTTAGGTCAGATTATCTCAGGGCACAACGTGAGCTACCACAGCTATGCTGATGACACACAGCTGTACTTATCAATAGCACCTGATGACCCGATTCTATTGATTCACTAACACAATGTCTGACTAGTATCTCAGAATGGATGAATAGTAATTTTCTCAAGTTAAATAAAGAGAAAACTGAAATTTTAGTGATCAGCAATAATGGATACAATGAGGCTATTAGAAATAAACTGGATACATTAGGATTAAAAGTCAAGACGGAGGTAAAAAGCTTAGGGGTGATTGTTGACTGTAATCTGAATTTTAAATCACATATTAATCAGATCATTAGGACAGCATTTTTCACTTAAGAAACATAAGTAAAGTTAGACCTCTTATATCACTGAAAGATGCTGAGAAATTAGTTCAGCGTTTGTTTTCAGTCGACTAGATTACTGTAACGCACTCCTCTCAGGACTACCCAAAAAAGATATAAATCGTTTGCAACTAGTGCAGAATGCAGCTGCTAGAATCCTAACTAGGAAAAGAAAATCAGAACACATTTCTCCAGTTTTGATGTCACTACACTGGTTACCTGTGTCATTCAGAATTGACTTTAAAATTCTGCTTATGGTTTATAAAGCCTTAAATAATCTGCCCCATCTTATATATCGGAATGTCTGACACCTTATATTCCAAATCGTAACCTCAGATCCTCAAATGAGTGTCTCCTTAGAATTCCAAGAACAAAACTTAAAAGAAGTGGTGAGGCGGCCTTCTGCTGTTATGCACCTAAAATCTGGAATAGCCTGCCAATAGGAATTCACCAGGCTGATACAGTAGAGCACTTTAACACACTGCTGAACACACATTACTGTAACATGGCCTTTTATAACTTCATTTTAATCGTAATTTAACTTAATCCTGATACTCTGTATGTTCAATTCATCATAACAACTATTCATGGTGGCTCTAAAATCGGTACTGACCCCTACTCTCTTTTCTGTTTCTTTTTCCGGTTTCTTTGTGGTGGTGGCCTGCGCCACCTCCACCTACTCAAAGCTTCATGATGCTCCAACAATGATGGACGGATTAAAAGGAAGAAGTCTACGTGACCATCATCATCATCAAGCCCTTCCGTGAGAACCCTAAATCCAAAGAGGACTGTTTCATTTATGTTAGGTAGAATGTCCAGAGGAGACTGGGCAGTATCATGGTCTGGAATCCCTACAGATTTTATTTTTCTCCAGCCGTCTGGAGTTTTTTTGTTTTTCTGTCCCCCCTGGCCATTGAACCTTACTCTTATTCGATGTTAATGTTGATTTATTTTTTATAATTATGTCTTTCATTTTTCTATTCTTTAATATGGAAAGCACTTTGAGCTACTGTTTGTATGAAAATGTGCTATAGAAATAAATGTTGTTGTATCACGCTGGAAAGTTTGACTGGAAGAAAATACAAAAGACCCCTAAAACACTGCACACGGCACAAAACATTAGGTTAACTGAAATAGGAATTTGACATTTATTCAGTTTCCCCTTGGGATTAATAGAGTATCTATCTATCTATCTATCTATCTATCTATCTATCTATCTATCTATCTATTATATAGTGCCTTTCATATCTATCTATCTATCTATCTATCTATCTATCTATCTATCTATCTATCTATCTATCTATCTATTTATTATATAGTGCCTTTCTTCTCTATCTATCTATCTATCTATCTATCTATCTATCTATCTATCTATCTATCTATCTATCTATCTATCTATCTATCTATCTATCTATTCCCTCCACCATAACTTACTTTGGTACAAACACATTTTTTTTTACTTTGATTGAGATCTGAAACCAAATATTTCAAGCTACAACACTAAATGACTAATTTTAAGTTGCTTGAAAGAGAAAATTTATGTTGAATGAACAACATCAATGTTAGACTTTTTTCAGTGTATATTTATTAAATAGTGCCTTTCATATCCATCTATCCATTATATAGTGCCTTTCATATCTATCTATTATTTACTGCCTTTCCTATCTATACAATTACAATACAATTTATTTTTGTAGAGCCCAAAATCACACAAGAAGTGCCGCAATGGCCTTTAACAGACCCTGCCCCCTAACAGCCCCCCAGCCTTGACTCTCTAAGAAGACAAGAAAAAACTAACAAAAAAACCCTAGTAGGGATAAAATGGAAGAAACCTCCGGAAAGGCAGGGTGGGCGTGCAGTGGGTGTCAAAAAAAGGGGGTCAATACAATACAATACAATACACAGAACAGAACAAATCCTCAATACAGTATAAAAATAATAATTTTACAAGTACGGAGCAGAATTTAACAGTAGATGATATCACATACAGTAATATGATTTGGATTTGTTCAGAGTCCTGAAGACCTCGGCCATCAAGCTGACTCCCCCATTTTGCCAATGCTGGGACAGCCAATCCAATGAAAGGACCCCTCTACCTGACGATTCCTGCGATCTTCCATCAGGGATGAGTTTTCCTTAGGCAGGTAAAAAAACTTTACCGGTTGTCCGTGGCACAAGGGCCACATTTTAGTACCGAGAAGAGAAACAGAATAGGTGAGGGTTAGTAACAAATTCTAACTCTCATGTTACTTATGTTTTAGTGCTAATGACTGACAACAGAGATGCGGTCTGCACAGTTAATCAGCAGACTGATCTGTCTGATTATCTACCTATTCTATAGTGCCTTCCCTATCTATCTTTTATAGTACCTTTCATATCTATCTATTATATAGTGCCTTTCCCATCTATATTTATTATATAGTGCCTTTCACATTGTGGTGAAATGTTCTGGTCCAAATAATTTTCCACAATACACAAACAAAGGTTTGGGGACCGTCCCCATATATTGTCGTCCAGACAATAAAGAATAAATGATTCAAAGTCTTAAATCAAAACAATGAACAGTTTAGTTCCAACAAAATGGCGAATTTATAGGGAAAAGGATTATGGGACAGGAAATGGTTGGCATGAAAACAGGAACCGGAATTAACATCATAATGATGAGACGGAAGTGAGGTGGTTTGATCGAGCCGGAAGTGACATCATCATGGTTGGCCGGAAGTGATGTCATTGGGGCCATTTTGGAAGCCGGAAGTGGAGGAACTTATTTTTCTTCAGATTTTCTGTTGAGCAAAAGAGATTTAGGTAAGTACCACGTGACAACCCTCTATCTCGCGATGTTTCACTCACCTTTAGGCTCTTTGAATGCCTCCTAATCGCACATGTGTGACAACATCTATCTAATCTATAGTGCCTTTCATACCTATATTTATTATATAGTGCCTTTCACATCTATCTATCTATTTTATAGTACTTTTCCTATCTATTCTATAGTACCTTTGTTATCTTTCTATTATATACTGCCTTTCCTATCTATCTAATCTATAGTGCCTTTCATATCTATACTTATTATATAGTGCCTTTCATGTCTATCTATTTATTATATAGTGCCTTTCCTATTTATCTATTATGTAGCACCTTCTCTGAATTGATTAATTTGAACCCCAGAGCTGTGAGGCGGCAGCGTTAAGTACTGAGCCACCATGCCACCCTGCTCTGCAATGTTAATCTACCATCAATAAGATTTAATTAACAACAGTGCTCATTATGAAAGGTGGCATGTCTCTTTTTGGTGACACTCCTGTCACTTGGCTGTGGGAGGCAGTAAATGTCATTGTATTGTTGGTACAGGCTATGGGGCAGTAGTTAGGGGTCTGGTGGCTGAACCTCTGATTTTCAAGCCTCTTCTCAAAGCTATTGGCATCATGTGTTGGCATCACTCAGAGTGCTCTACAGCCAAGGCACAAGCCTGGTATATTCAGTTTTGAATGCTGCCTGTTGCTTACTTTGCACACTGCCTTTTGTTTGTACGCAGTATGAAAGGCGCTATATAAAGCAAAAGATCGCTAAAATCCCTTTTAAATTGATGTGAAAATTTGATCCAAAGCAAAATGCAAATCCCAAGTGTAGGAAGCCATGTATCTTTACAGCCAAAGGTCCTGGCAGGTGAAATGGCTGGCACAGTGGCTAAGTAAAGGGCTTGAATCCGAATCCCACAGTTTTACATAATGTCACTTAGGTCTGAACGCTCAGAGGTGCTTTTTGTATAAAATAAGCTTCGGCCGGTGAAGTCATTCACTTGGTGTCACCTTAGGAATCCGAGTTAAGACCTTTGCAGTTTACAGTCTTAGCCACTAGAGGGTGTGCTGCTTGATTCATGTTCCATCCATCCATCTATTTTCTAACCCGCTGAATCCGAATACAGGGTCACGGGGGTCTGCTGGAGCCAATCCCAGCCAACACAGGGCACAAGGCAGGAACCAATCCTGGGCAGGGTGCCAACCCAACACAGGACACACACAAACACACCCACACACCTGACCAGCACAATTCCATCATTAGCGCCATCACATAAATGAACGCAGGGACTGGGCCACCACTTACCACTCAGTGCCTTGGAACCTAGGTGCCAACTGCCCATTCCACTCAGCCTTTATTTTATATAGTGCCTTTCCACAACAAACACTGTCAAGGTATTAGTGTTTCTAACGTACATCTAAAGGACTGGCCTGTGATGTTCCTAACTCACAGTCACTAGAGCAGTCAGGGACAGGGACAGAATGAACACCAGTGTAGTGTAATGTTGTGGCCTCTAGAGGGCAGTATCGTCTGTCCCATTCGGGCTTTTTCCTTTAGTATAGTGCCCCTCCATCAATCACATGATGGTTACATAATCCAATGCAGTGAGTGGGCCTCTTAAAATTGAAAAGGGGTCTCAGTGCCTGCTCCTCTCAGCCGTTTGCAGTACCGTACAAAAGTTGGCATTTTTATAAACTGAGGGGAGTCACTGAGTGGGTCAGTTTTGGGGACACAATTGACACCCTGAAAGTTTAAAGTCTTAGCCCCTAGAGGGCAGTTCAGTCTGCCTTGCTGTTCCCACCATTCAGGCGCTGGTCGCATTACCCTGGCACTGACAATTTAAAGTCTTGACCACCTGGGGCACCGCACCCTAATCTTTAATTTATACAGCACCTTTCTGTAGTGAACACCAAACAAACTCGGAATTAACACTCCTGTACTTTAAATTCTTAGCCACTAGAGGGCAGCACTTTCCATGCTAAATAATGTTGTTTTCATATAGTGCCTTTCTAAAGTCAGTCATTTTCTAAACCATTTAATCCTGAATTGGGTCGCCAGGGGTGCTGGAGTCTGTCCCGGCGCACACGGTAGGAACAAACCCTGGACAGGACGACAGACCATCGCAGGGGGAACACACACACACCCCAAATACACACTAGAGCCAATTTAGTATCGTCAGTCCTCCTAACCTGGTATGGACTGTGGGAAGAAACTGGAAACTTACACAGACAAGGGGAGAACATGTAAACTCCACATCATCGGTTTTGAAGAGGAAGCAGGATGAACCAGAAGAGAGATGTATATAAGAGATAGTGCCTTTGTATAGTGAGCGCACACACACACACACATATACAGTATAATGCGTACAAATTCCAAGGCTTCGTCATGTAATCAATGAGCGCTGACCTAACAAGCGTCGGATCTTAAGAGCTCCGGGTATCGGCTGGAGTTGCTTTCTTGAGTGTTATGGCTGAATGAATTGTTAGGTCTTGACGTGTCCATCCTGGTAGGTGGTGGCGGGCACCGATACTATTGTCGTCATCACTCGCCGCTCACTCGTTCTTCTTCTCTCTCTTTCTTGTTACAGCTGTTGTCTATCCCACCGGCACTGGATGATCCGCCACATCACTTTGCTTGTCGTGGCAGCTTTGAGCAGGTACAGTTGTTGCTTATCTGCCGGCCAGTGACGTTTTTACGATTTGCGGGCGTCGGGTTCTTGGCTCCCTCTGTGATTTTTGCAATCAAAAAATAAATAAATAAAGTTAATAAAGGAAGTGCGATTTCCCGTGACGTTTTGTGCATATTTCTGAGTTCGATTGATCAGGGGGTCTGACTCAGTAGATCAGGTATACGAGGCCGGCTTAGGCAAACTTCTTTCTTCCCCCCAATATCCCGTGATGCTGTGCAACATTAGCGTGACATCATGTGACAAGACACTTAAAAGAGGCACGCGATGAGCAAACGACTCCATTCCTGCACCCGGCGCCATTGCTACAATATACAGTTCACAAATAGAAATTTCTGAATATATGAAACATATGAATCTGTGAACTCAAGTCTATCCTTACTAATAAATATTTTAATTATCTTTAGAAATGACTTGATATTTTCAGACTTTGATTATTTTTTATATTCCAGAGTAACTTTATATATTCAGACAGAAATGACATTATGTATGGAAAAGTTGACTTTATACATTCAGACACCGACTTGATATATTTACACTTTGACTGTACATATTTACATGCTGAGTTTCCATATTTAAACTTTGACTTTATATATTCATTGACTGACGTAATATCATTAGAAATTCCTATGTCCTGTATGCAGACTTTGACTTGTTATATGCAGTAATGACTTAATTTATTTAAACTTTGAATGAATTGAATATTCAGATACTGACTTTATATACTCAGAAAAGAATAAATATATTCATACTTTGACTTTATATATTCTTTGGCTTTACACATTCAGACTTTAACTTCGTATACTCGGATACTGACTTTATATATTAAGAAATGACCAAACATATTCACAAAAAGAACTTCATATATTCAGACATTGACTTTATATATCCATCCATCCATCCATTATCCAACCCGTTATATCCTAATTACAGGGTCACGGGGGTCTGATGGAGCCGATCCCAGCCAGCACATGGGACAAGGCAGGAAACAAACAATGGGCAGGGTGCCAGCCCACTGCAGGGCACACACACGGGACAATTTAGGATCGCCAATTCCTTAACCTGCATGTCTTTAGACTGTGGGAGGAAACCCACGCAGACACGGGGAGAACATGCAAACTCCACGCAGGGAGGACCCGGGAAGCAAACTCAGGTCTCCTAACTGCGGGGCAGCAGCGCTACCCACTACGCCACCATGCCGCCCAACTTTATATATTCCAACTTCAAACTCATATATTCAGAAATAATTTTAAATGTTGAGACTTTGACTTTATATATTTAGAGGTTTGTTTTATATATTCAGAAATTACTAAATATACAAGGGTCATCTGATAAGTACAGTTAAAAAGCAAGTTAAACACCACTTGTTGGAAAACAAATGCTTCAAATGTCTGTAGAACGTCAAGAACACATCGCTTGTGGCTGAAATTGGGCCTGACATGTTTGACAAGTGATGCTTGCTGTCGTTGTGGTGACATCTCGTAGAAACTGACCAAAGGAATCAAACGACCGTCGTATTCACTGGTGGGCTTTATGTAATCAGACCTGACAAACGGGTGTTATATATTCAGACATTGACTATTTTATATATTAAATATCCATCCATCATCCAACCCACTATATCCTAAAACAGGGTCACAGGGGTCTGCTGGAGCCAATCCCAGCCAACACAGGAACAAACCCCGGGCAGGGTGCCAGCCCACCGCAGGCACACACACAGGACAATTTGGGATCGCCCATCCACCTAACCTGCATGGCTTTGGACTGTGGGAGGAAACCCACGCAGACATGCAAACTCCATGCAGGGTAGACCTGGGAAGCAAACCCAGGTTTCCTATCTGCAAGGTAGCAGCACTACCCACTGCACCACCGTGCCACCTTCTGGACACACATCCTCCCAAATATTGACGTTGCTTTCCAGCGATCCCTGACTTTGATTGTCAAAAATGCACGTGGTAAACAATTTTGCTCTGCACTCAGGCTGGTGAAAATAGATAGATAGATAGATAGATAGATAGATATGAGAGGCACTATATGATAGATAGATAGATAGATAGATATGAGAGGCACTATATGATAGATAGATAGATAGATAGATAGATGGAGGCACTATATAATAGATAGATAGATAGATGGAGGCACTATATAATAGATAGATAGATAGATAGATGGAGGCACTATATAATAGATAGATAGATAGATAGATGGAGGCACTATATAATAGATAGATAGATAGATAGATAAAGGCACTATATAATAGATAGATTCTTTACTAATCCCAAGGAGTCAGGTTTAGAAATTGGATTTGCGTGATCTGATTGAAGACTTTGATGTAAAGAAACCTGGAACAGTCCGTCAGTCAGTCATTTTGTAACCCCCTTAGTCCTGAACAGGGGTGCAAGGGTCTATCTAGGCTAGTACAGTTGTGCAAAGTAGGGACGCGTGGTCTTGGGAGGCATCATTATGAAAAGTAAAAAAAAAAATACAACTAATAATGATAGTATAAAATAAATTTGTCCACTGGTGTGTGCTATAAATTTGTTTTCTGTATGATTCCAATAATTTTGATAATTTAAATAGTCAAAATCGCTGAATTGGCACATTTCCTGTTCAAATACATGGGAGAAACGAGCCTCGCCTCTCCTCACACACTGGCAGGGTTGATGCCTACGATTGGCGCGTGCCTGCTGCTGTCTCTCTGTATGTCGCCAATATAATGTGTGCAGACCCGTTTATTACACCCCCTGACTTTCCACAGTCTGGCTAATATCTTTAATGAGTGTGTGTGACTTTTTTAGCCTTGCTGATCGGACATCAAACCGCAGTGAACAGGCACAAGATGAGGCAGACAGTACCGTGCCATCCTGAAGGGGGCGCATGAGAGCCCAACAGGTGGTCGCTGCTGCTGTTCTTCTACGCAGAGGCGCCAATAAGTTAGCGATATCAGAAAGTCAAGTGCACTGCAGTGGTCCGTTTATTTTTAATTTTTGTTCAGACGGACTGCAAAAATGGAAGATTAAGACTTTTTAAACTAAAGGAAAATAAGGAGGAGTGATACAAGAAAGTGATGGAGATTTTCATGGAGAAGGATAGGCACATGGACTTCATTTACAAATAAAGGTAAAACCATATACGGCTTTCAATTTTATAAAAAAAAAATGGGATCAGAGATAAAAACAATCCAATATTGAAAAGCTAAATTTTGACCTTAAATAATATATTATTTTGTTTTCTTGTTATCCTTTTGTTAAACAGTCTGTATTAAAGTTGATTAAAGCACCAGAATTAAAACCTTTTAAAAACAACTAAATATTTCAATTAAGGTCGAAATTGAAATTCGTTTTTTTTTACACTCACTCTGTACTTTCATTTGTATTGAATGAGTGTGAATTGTGAAGTTGCAACGGCAAATTTAGAACACATGGAGGGTGAGGAGCAAATGCTCTCTCTATCGCTATAAACGTAAAACGTTGTTTCTTCGCCAAATATGCGCCTTACCTGTGTTTGTAAGGAAAGCTGATGAGATATGAAACATAACCAGTAGTCAATGAGCATGCTGCCAATTGAATAGTGAATAAGCGACACTTTTGGGTTCATATATTTGTAAATCTGACTCTGAAGGAGTCAGTGCCTCACCAGCCATGTACTTCACCGCACGTCACTGCTGGAAGGCAGCAACAAACTTCGAGCGGGGAGCCAGTCCATCGCGGGACGAACCCAGAGAAGCATAATTATAAAAAGCAAGCATCTGTCAGCGTTAATGTAGAGCAAGGGGTGCCCAATACGTCGATCGTGATCGACCGGTAGATTAGAAAGGTAGTGCAGGTAGATCGCATTGCATTCAAAAACATTTTTTTGAAACGTTAGTCTATCATATCCTTCCTATGGCATTTGCCACTTGATGGACATACAGGGCGGCCAGTCTGAGATCTCTTTTCTTCTAACACACTGGTCATCCCATACGCACAATCAAACGCACGAGCCACTGCAAAACTCCAGCTATCTAAGTGATCTAGTTAGCCTTCCAATTTATATCGACTAAAAAAGGGACTTAAAAAAATATTTGTTGGTTATGGGCTGGATGTGGAATTGGAATCACAATCGAAGTGCGTTTGTCTGATCTGTCAATCTGTCATTGCTATTCCAAAGAAGGAAAATGTGTAAAGGTACTCTCGAACTGCTCATAAATACTACGAAACTGCCTTCCTTCTGAAAAGCGATCTGACAAAGAGAAAGGAGAGGGAACTAAAATAGCAGTTAATCAGACAGCCATCATTTTTCACTCGGCTGAATTCAAAAGCAAAGGCAGACACACAGAAGCATCGTTCCAGGCGAGTCACTCGATCATTAAGCATAAGAAGTCCTTCCAAGATGGAGAGATGATAAAGAGGCCTTCGTTGAGACAGACGGCTAGGGAGAAATTCCTGCTAAGATTTCGAGATCCCTGGCCGGAGAATAAGAAGTTTCTCTTTGTCATTAAACATGCAGAATACGAGCAACTTAATGACGATCAATGGCCGCTAGACTTGGCATTTTTTTCCGATCTGACCAACATGTTGAATGAGCTTAATTTACAGCTGCAAGGAAAAGAGAAAACCAATATGGCCAATATGATTAGCTCAGTTAATGCCTTCAAATGAAAAAAGCAACATCTGTCCTCAAAGCTGCAGCGCCTTGATTTGGGGAACATCGAAAACCTCGCGTCAGAGCTGGAGACGCAATGGAAGGCGTGTGCGTGCAACTTGACAGCATCCGCTACACAGAGCAGATTGAAAATTGGCTGTCAGATTTTAATGGAAAAAAGTAACAAGTCGAGTGTTGACAACGTAGCGGAGTAAGAGTAGCGATTCTGCTTCACAAATGTCCTCAAGTTTTTACTGGTGCAGTAAAACTACTCTTGGAAGTACAATTTTTTAAAAAAAGTAACTCAAGTAAATGTAACTCGTTACTACCCACCTCTGATACTCAGTATATATATATATATTGTGGAAGCCGTCCCGAACACAGACAGATGGACACATTCAAGTCACCCAACACACGTTTATTTTCCATTAAACACAAATGCACAAACCCCAAAGTCCCCAAAAGTCCAGGCCTCTCACTCAATGCCTTCTCTCACTTCAGGCCTCCTCCTTACCTCTCCTCCAAGACCTTGTCCTTCCTTCTCTCCCGTCTCCAGCCATCATATGGAGGAATGCAGACCCTTTTATCCACACCCGGATGTGCTCCAGGTGCATTCTGACAATCTTCCTCCGGCACTCCCAAGTGTGGCAGAAGTGCTAAAGTCCAGGGCTACGAAGGCATTGGGGTGCCCCCTGGCAGTGACCATGAGCCCCTACAGGGTTGAGCTTCGAAGCTCTGTTCCCGTGGTCCCCAAAGGCACCAGGGTGATCGCCACCTCGTGGTCTGGAGGAGGGGCAAGCCCTCCTCCAGTTGTCCTGGTTGTCCTGGCTGGGTAGCAGCCCCAGCCACTCACCACTATATATATATATATATATAAACTGCTCAAAAAAATTAAAGGAACACTTTGAAAACACATCAGATCTCAATGGGAAAAAGAAATCCTCCTGATATCTATACTGATATAGACTGGGTAATGTGTGAGGAACGAAAGGATGCCACATCGTTTGATGGAAATGAAAATGATCAACCTACAGAGCCCTGAATTCAAAGACGCCCCAAAATCAGAGTGAAAAATGATGTGGCAGGCTAGTCCATTTTGCCCAAATTGAATTGCAGCAACTCCAAATTGTACGCAGCACTTTGTATGGCCCCTGTGTTCTTGTATACATGCCTGACAACATCGGTGCATGCTTCTAATGAGATGACAGATGGTGTTGTGGGGGATCTCGTCCCAGATCTGGACCAGGGCATCACTGAGCTCCTGGACAGTCTTGAGGTGCAACCTGGTGGCATTGGATGGACCAAAACATAATGTCCCAGAGGTGTTCTATTGGATTTAGGTCAGGAAAGTGTGGTGGCCAGTCAATGGTATCAATTCCTTCATCGTCCAGGAACTGCCTGCATACTCTCACCACATGAGGCCAGGAATTGTCGTGCACCAGGAGCCACTGTACCAGCATAGGGTCTGACAATGGGTCCAAGGATTTCATCCTGATACCTAATGGCAGCCAAGGTGCCTTTGTCAAGCCTGTAGCGGTCTGTGTGACCCTCCATGGATATGCCTCCCCAGACAATCATTAACCCACCACCAAACTGCTCATGCTGAATGATGTTAGAGGCAGCATAATGTTCTCCATGGCTTCTCTAGACCCTTTCACTTCTGTCACGTGCTCAGGGTGAACCTGCTCTCATCTGTAAAAAGCACAGGGCACCAGTGGTGCATCTGCCAATTCTGGTATTCTATGGCGAATGCCAATCAAGCTGCATGCTGCTGGGCAGTGAGCTCAGGGCCCATTAGAGGACATGGGGCCCTTGGGTCACCCTCATGAAGTCTTTCTGGTTGTTTGGTCAGAGACATTCACACCAGTGGCCTGCTGGAGGTCATTTTGTAGGGCTCTGGCAGTGCTCATCCTGTTCCTCCTTGCCCAAAGGAGCAGATACTGGTCCTGCTGATGGGTTATGGACCTTCTATGGCCCTCTCCAGCTCTCCTAGAGTAACTGCTTATCTCCTAGAATCTCCTCCATGCCCTTGAGACTGTGCAGGGAGACACAGCAAACCTTCTGGCAATGACACGTATTGATGTGCCATCCTGGAGAAGTTGGACTACCTGTGCAACCTCTGTAGGGTCCAGGTATCGCCTCATGGTACCAGTAGTGACACTGACTGTAGCCAAATGCAAAACTAGTGAAGAAACAGTCAGAAAAGATGAGGAGGGAAAAATGTCAGTGGCCTCCACCTGTTAAACCATTCCTGTTTTGGGGGTCATCTCATTGTTGCCCCTCTAGTGCTTCTGTTGTTAATTTCATTAACACCACAGCAGCTGAAACTGATTAACAACCCCCTCCGCTACTTAACTGACCAGATTAATATCCCATAAATTTCATTGACTTTATGCTATACTCTGATTAAAAAGTGTTCCTTTAATTCTTTTGATCAGTATATATATATATATATATATATATATATATACCTGTATATATTCACGGCATTCGTAGTCTGAATCATAATCTGATTGTATGGGTGCAGTGGTAGTTCCAGACCAAATTTACCAGGGGGGCCAGAATGGGGCCAGTGTTTTTTCATTGGGGGCACAGAACATCACCGCAAGCAATTAATTAAAATGTTATCTCTTCAGCACAGGTGCCATAACAGGGGCCAGGGCCAGTTCTACAGGGGGCACTGGCCCCTGTTGATCCCCGTCTAAAACCGCCTATGTATGGGTGGTTACCTACCAGGTAACACTTGTGGTTGGTCTGCAAGTATATATATATATATATATTGTCACACACGTGCGAATAGGAGGACGTTGTGTGGACCAAGTAATGGTAATTCCATGCCAGGCCAGGGGAGGGTGGGGTGCATTAAACCTTCTCCTGCTATCTCTACAGACCAGCCGCGGGAAAACCGATCTGAATCAAGAATGTCACTTCCAGTTCTGGCGCCCAGACTGATGTCAGAGAAACATCACTTCCAGTTAACATACGTCACTTCCTGTCTGACCATTTAAAACCGCCATCTTTTCAAACCTTGATCAGTTCTGTTTTGGACTCTGTACTGTCAACATAATTGAATGAACTTAAAAGAATCCTTTGCAGCTAGGAATATTATACGGGTGGCTGCCCCAAACCTTTTCTACGTGTGTCGAGTTGCTCCTTTTTACAATATATATATAGATTATGAGATATGGCCGCTAGATGGAGCCCTTCCAGCAGCATGGAGGTGCCCCGAATTCCAGCAGTGCATCATGGACAGTGGAGTTTTCCTTCACAGCCCTGCTGTATACCATGGGGTCCGCAAGGGGACGCTGCAGGGAGACTCAGAGACTTGTATTTGCCTTATAAGCCTGAAGTAACATCCTGGTCACAGGGACAGAGGAAATGACGTACTTCCAGGATGAAAAAGAAGAGTTTTGATCTGACCCGGAAGTGCTAGGAAGTCACATGGACTGAGGGTTCAGAAGCACTTCCGGGTCATGGACTATAAAGGACTATGGGAAATCCCAGACAGACGAGCTGAGCTGAGTGGCAGGGTGGCAACGCGTCTGGGAGAGTGGAGGATTGTTGATTATTGATTTATTATTGGAGTATTGTATGAGTATTGTGGAGTGGAGGGTGCTTTGGACTTTTATCTGGTGTCTGGCATCTGGTCTGTGGGTTCAAGGGGACGGCGGGGCCCCCTATCTGTCACAATATATATATATATATATATATATATATAGCATTTTAATGTGGGTAGATCATTTTGACCTGGTCATTTTAAAAGTGGCTCGTAGCGAAAAAGTGTGGGCACCCCTGATGTAGAGAATGGCCTCCGCAGCGCGTGATATTCATGCTTTAGGGGGCGCTTGCTCTATAGTTGACATTTTAAACCTTGTCATCTGCACAGCAATGGCGGATCAATAATACGCTATACTTTGTCGTCTCGCCATTTCAAACAGTAAGCTCGTGTTTTTCAATTTCAAGCTAATACTTTATAGTTGTCGTTTACTTCGCTCCGCGTATTCTGGAGGACCCTGCAGTTGACATGCTCTTAGAGTGTTGGTGAGACCCCAAAACTGCTTGTCAGGCCAAGAGCCCCCACCCTCCTGTATGTAGCCTTGTGGGGACGGGGTGTGTCAACGCTATCGACAGCCCCTTTTTTAAATTCAGAACAGCGTTCTGTAATATTTATCGTAACGACCCCGGGGGTGCGAGAAATGGAGGGAGGAACTTCGCACTCCCATAAAGCAGCTGTTAGCCGGCGCTTAGAACTGCTGCAGCTTTACTCAGCAGCTGGACCCTTTACCTCAGGTGCAGACCACCGGCCCTGCAATCAACCCCGAAACACGCATGCTTCTCCCCTGCTGGTCCAGGCCGATGCCCAGTATTCTTGGCTAAGTGGACGGTGCCCACCTTCACCCCCAGCAGCTTTTACTGTTCGGCTTAAACGGCTGGCAAACTCAGATTGACGATAATGCGCTCTGACAACTCCCAGCTTTCTGAAATCCCCTCAGCGTCACCACCCCCCAGCCGGACCCCCCGTTACGGTTTATTAATTTGCACCAAGTCGGTCCGATGTGCTCCCAGGAGAGCCAGGCCCGTCCTTATGAAATGAAAAATCCTAAAGCCTGAAACCTGCAGGCCATCCGCGGTGCGGGCTTTGAATTAAAATGCAGTCCCACCCTGACACGAGTGCGATTATGAATCACGATGGGGGAATTAAACACTTATTACCTCGGCGGCTTGAAATACACACGGCGGAGGATTTAATTAAAACGCCTTTGCTACTCTTCCTTTTATGTTACGACGGCGGTGTCTTATCTCACTCGGGGTCATCCTAATCCGCCACGGAGCCTCATCGCCGGGAAACAAGCTGGCGGGGTTTGATTACGGGAGGCGGGGGTGCGATTCCCTCGCTTCATGTGCGGCAAAATGGAAGTCACACATTTCAAGGATGGCGGTCATCGCAATTTATTTGTGAGACCTTTCTTTTCCTATTGCGTGTTTGTACATGATCATATAGCGCCTTTCATACGAATAGCATCAAAAAGCGAGTTGCAACGCACACGACAGTGCGAGATAAAACACAAAGTGATTAAATTATCCCTTTAAGAGTTTTTTTGCTTTCAAAAATGACTTTTCACAAAAGGCGCTATACTCTATAACAACAACATCCATCCATTCATCCATCAACTATCCAACCCGCAATATCCTAACTAGAGGGTCATGGGGGTCTGCTGGAGCTAATCCTAGCCAGCACGGGGCGCAAGGCAGGAAACAAACCCCGGGCAGGGCGCCAGCCCATCGCAGTTTTCTCAAACAATTAAATGCATAAAAAAAAAAAAAAAACACTTTATTTTCCTCCCGGGCAACGCTGGATGTTTCAGCTAGTTCATAAAAATAAAATAACTTTAATAACAGCTTTTTCTGTAATATTCTGATCATTTTATATTTTTGTTATATTTTAAAAAAATGATGATCATTGTTACAATTCATATTATTTTAATGGAAAAAACGATTTCTAAGTAGAAAAATCCAAACCAGTTGTAAAATCATAAATGAAAGGGTTCTTCCCTTCTATGTTTATCGAAATATATAAACGTCAGTCATCATCCAAACCACAATATTTTAACTAGAAGGTCATGGGAGTCTGCCAGAGCCAATCCCAGGGTGCAAGGCAGGAAACAAACCCTAGGCAGGGTGCCAGCCCACCACAGGGCACACACACACCAAGCACAATTTAGAATCGCCAATCCACCTAACCTGCATGTCTTTGGGAGGAAACCCACGCAGACACGGGGAGAACATGCAAACTCCACGCAGGAAGGACCTTGGAAGTCTCCTAACTGAGAGGCAGCAGCACTACCACTGCGCCACCATGCCACCCCTCAACAACCACAACATTTATTTCTATAGCACATTTTCATACATAGTGCAGCTCAAAGTGCTTTACAAGTTGACAAAAAGACAAAATAAATAAGAATTAAAATATGGGAACACAAATTAACATAGAATAAAGTAAGGTGCGGAGGACAGAAAAAAAAAAAAAAAACTGCAGACGGCTGGAGAAAAAAATAAAATTTGCAGGGGTTCCAGGCCACAAGACCACCCAGCCCCCTCTAGGCATTCTACCTAACATCAATGACCTCAATCAGTCCTCATGGCATTCAGGGTTCTCATGGAATCCAATTAGTGGACTAATTTAGGTATAAGACCCCACTCTGTGGCTGCTTTATGTGTAGGTTCTTGTGCAAGGTGCCTCATCAATGCCAGGCTGTGTCAGTCTGCTGTAGGTCCACTCATTACCACCAGAGAGCGGCTGTGAGTTCAAATGGCTCAAAAGCTGAAAGGGCCTGAGCAGCGCCCCGCCCATCACGACGGGGTGTGGCTACACGTCAGTAGGCGGCGTCAAAGTGGGTGTGAAACACAAATTGAGATGAATGGCTGACTGGTCAGACCCCCTTGACCCTGTAGTTAGGATATAGCGGGTTGGATAATGGATGGATGGACTGACTGGTGCTCAGCAGCACAAAACGTGTCCATCCATTTTCACAAAAAAGCCTGTTTAAATTAGGGGGCCATTGGCGCATTCCCTGTTCAAATACAGGGGAGAAACGCGAGGTGCGGCAGCGACGAGCCTCGCCTCTCCTCACACACTGACGGGGTCGATGCCTGCGACTGGCACCTGCCTGTTGCTGTCTCTTTGTATGTCGCCAATATAATGTTTGCAGACACTCTGACATTCCACAATCTGGCTAATATATTTAATGAACGCGTGTGACATATTTAGTCTTCCTGATTGGACATTAAACCGCAGTGAAAAGGCACAAAGTGAGGCAGACAGTAATAAACCGGCCTTAAAGGGGCAGGGGCGCATGTGAGGCCAACAGGCGCTCCTTGCTGCTGTTCTTCTACGCAGTCGCGCCGATAAGTTAGCGACATCAGAAAGTCAAGTGCACTGCGGTGGGCTGGTGCCCAACCCGGGGGTTTGTTTCCTGACTTGCGCCCTGTGTTGGCTGGGATTGGCTCCAGCAGACCCCCGTGACCCTGTAGTTAGGATATAGTGAGTTGGATAATAGATGGATGGAAGTGCACTGCAGCGGGCCGTTTATTTTTATGCTTTGCTCCGACTGACTGCCAAAATGGAAGATTTTTAAAACTAAAGGAAAATAAGGTGGACTTTAACACGAAAGAGACAGAGATTTTCATAGAGAAGGAAAGGTGCATGGACTTCATTTACAAAAAAAGGTAAAACCATAAATGGTTTTCAATTTTAAATTAGGGGGCCATGGCAGAAAGGAGCCCACACAAGGCAGGAGCCGGTACTGAATATAACACCAGTAAATCATAACTTGAATTGTACAGTATGAATTAGGACTGATAAGTGGTAACACTTGAGTGTAAGGCACTACAAAATGTAAAGAATTATTAAAAGAGTCAAAATCTTAGTGATAAATCTCACTTGAAAGGCACTATATAATTCGGGAGATTAATTGGGAAGTTCAATAAAGTATAAAGGCACTATATAATACAGCATGGTTACATAATTCAATAAAAAGCCAAATGACAGTGCACACTGGAAAGGCACTATATAACAGAAAGAATAATTGAAAAGTTCTAGAAAACACTGTGTTATAGCCCACTTGAAAGGCACTATATAATATAAGCAATGAAACAGCATGTGTTAAGGCCTGCTTGAAAGGCACTAAATAAGAAAATATGATTAAATTGTTCAGTAGAAAACTGAGTGATGGCATTCACTTGAAATGCAGTATATATTATAAGGAACAAATGAAAAGTTAATGAAGCACTTTGTGTTACTCCTTACTTGAATGGCACTATAAGAAATAAAGAAAGATGAAAAAATTCTTTGTGAATTTCCCCTTGGGATTGAAAAGTATCTATCTATCTATCTATCTATCTATCTATCTATCTATCTATCTATCTATCTATCTATCTATCTATCTATCTATCTATCTGTCTATAATATAGTGCCTTTCATATCTATCTATCTATCTATCTATCTATCTATCTATCTATCTATCTATAATATAGTGCCTTTCATATCTATCTGTCTATCTATCTGTCTATCTATCTATCTATCTATCTATCTAGCTATCATATAGTGCCTTTCATATCTATCTATCTATCTATCTATCTATCTATCTATCTATCTATCTATCTATCTATCTATCTATCTATCTATCTATCATTAAAGTGCTTAGCAATAGTGAATGTGAAAGACACGATGTCAGAATAGCAAACAAGTTTAAAGAAGACAGTGGACTGGGATGAGGTTATATATTATAAAGAATAATTGACAAGTTCAGTGAAGTGCTTTGTGTTATTGCCAACTTGATAGATAGATAGATAGATAGATAGATAACTTGAAAGGCACTATATAAAATATTGAATGATTCCACAAATTATTAAAGTGCTTAGTAATTGCGAGTTTGACAGACACTATATAAGAAGTTCAAAGAAGCACTTTGTGTTATTGCTCACTTTGAAGGCACTATATAAAATAGATAGAACTTTTTTTTGTCCCCAGGGGGAAATTTGGCTTTTAAAATAAATAAGAACAGATGCATTGATCTAAAGCAGGGGTGCCCAATGCGTCGATCGCAATCAACCGGTAGATCGCAAAAGTAGTGCAGGTACTGTAGATCGTGTTGCTTTAAAAAAAAATGTTTTTAAAACATTAGTCTATCATATATCCTCCCTATGGCATTTGCCACTTGATTGACATACACGGTGGCCAGTCTGAGATCTCTTTCCTTCTAACACACTGGTCATCCCGCACGCACAATCAAACGTGCGAGCTACTGCAAAACTCCAGCTATCTAAGTCTAGTCAGCCTTCCAATTTGTATCGACTAAAGAAGGGATTTAAAAAAAAAATGTTTGGGGAGGGTATGAGCTGGATGTGGAATTGGAAGAGGATTTTTTTTTCTCACAATGTCACAATCGAAGTGTGTTGGTCTGATGTCCGATGTTCGATCCCTGATGAGGGGTACAGTGGAGTGTTTATGCCTGATAAGCCCAAAATAGGGAGAAACACGTGTCGCGTACTCTTTGCATTATTTGACAGTAACATTCTATGATCTGCTTCTCGCAACTGAGAGGGCACCCGTGGCGAATGTTTGCCAACTTGCAGACCAACCACACGTGTTACCTGGTAGGTAACCACCCATACAATCAGATTGTGATTCAGACTTACATATATATATATATATATATATATATATATATATATATATATATATATATATATATATATATATATATATATGTATATATAGTGACAGATTAGGGCATTCTCGCTCCCTTGAACCCTAAGACCAAAAATGACAATTTATTATAATAATAATGTGCACAAAGCACCCTCCACTCCACAATACTCAATTAACAATACAGTTCTCTATAATCACAATCCTCCTCTCCCAGACGCTTAGCCACCCTGCCTCCCAACTCAGCTCGTCCATCTGGGATTTCCCAGAGTCCTTTTATAGTTCTTGACCCGGAAGTGTCTGTTCCTCAGTCCATGTGACTTTCTATCACTTCTGGGTCAGGTAAAAACTCATTTTTTTCATCCAGGAAGCACGTCATTTCTTCTGTTCATGTGAGTGGGACGTACTTCCGGGGTGTAGGGAAAATAGTCTCTGGGCCTCCCTGCAGCGACTCCTGGCGGCCCCCATGGTATCCAGCAGGGCTGTGCATTAAAAGTCCACTGTCCATAATTCCCTGCTGGCTTTCGGGGCACCTCTATGCTGCAAGGAGGGCTCCATCTGGCGGCCTGGGGGTATTGGCCGGGATGAATATCACAATATCTATACTAATAAAAGGCAAAGCCCTCACTCACTCACTGACTCACTCACTGACTGACTTACTCACCACTAATTCTCCAACTTCCCGTGTAGGTAGAAGGCTGAAATTTTGCAGGCTCATTCCTTACAGATTACTTACAAAAGTTAGGCAGGTTTCATTTCGAAATTCTACGCATAACGCTCAAAACGGTCAACAATGTCCGCCATATTGAACTTTCTTATTTATGGCCCCATCTTCATGAAATTTGGTAGGCGGCTTCCCTGCGCTAACCGAAACCAATGTACGTACTTATTTCGGTGGCAGGATGCCACTGTCACCCGCCATATTGAACTTTCCAACGTCACTAATTCTCCAAATTCCCGTGTAGGTAGAAGGCTGAAATTTTGTACTTATTTTGGTGGTATGAAGCCACTGTTGGCTTCCATATTGAACATTTCAACGGTCTTTGTTACTTATGGGCCCATCTTCAAGAAATTTGGTACGCGGGTTCCCAACGCTAACTGAATCCTACTTACATACATATATACGTCCATAGCCTGCAGCTCGGTCACCGTGTGAGGTGGCGTTGGGTCCCCCATCCCCACTCCTCCCACGTTGTTGGCTGCCTGCCTATATAAGGCCGTCCGTCGCTCCGGTCTCTACATTCCCTTCCTTGCTTCACCACAGGATTCACGTCTCCCTGCTGATAACTACAGCCTTTTAATTTAATCCACGGCTTCTCCGCTGTTTTATTGTTCATTTATTACGATTATAGTTATTGTGTAGGTATTTTAGACATACTTTACATTGTTCAGGTTCCCATTTCCTTTATCATTCCAACCGTACCCCCATTACCATGTCTATCGAGGTGATCACCATCGATCAAAGAACTGTCACTTACCGAGTGGTTTTCATGCCCGGAGATGGCACCTGCCTTTTCCATTCTCTTTGTTACATATTGCACGGCCATATCAGGCTCACTCTTGATATCCATTGTGTCTTATGTATTGAATGACTGACAGGTTCAAGGTGTGGACTGATGACGGTACAGGAGATAATTAGACTACACAGGAGCACCAGAAGAGTGAAATGCTTAAGCCCTTCACCTGTGGATCTGCATGTGAGTTGATGGCTGCCGCTGAATTGTTTGGTTGTTGCTTTCAAGTGTACCGAAATGGCCAAATAGTTTACACCTTTCGACAACCGCCAATGCTTCTTAAACATCTCAGATTATTTACAGGTGACGATTTCAGTAGTGGACACTTTGATGTTTATGAATGTTTAAACTCTCAAAAGCTGGATGTGATTTTATCGATGAAACCGGTTGTGTGCTTACAACGCTTGACAGATGCCGAATGTCACTTCAACACAAGTCCTGCAAATACGGTCGTAATTGAAACAAACCATGAAACTCAAACCGATTATGACAGCAGCAATCCAAGCTGTGAGATCTGAAACAAGATTACTGTTCACATGGCCAACTGTACGTTACATGCTCAAGAGTAAGCTCAGCGCACAGCTTGGTCATATTACAACCGGAGGGCCGAACTCACAATGTGGTATACAAAGAGATCCTTAACAAATAATTATTGGGATATTATCTCTCAGTTTAAAAAGGTTTGATTTTCTTCTTAATAAAACTTTTAAGGCAGTACTTTGCTGCTGCGAAGCACGGGTATTTTGCTAGTATATATATATATAGATATAGATATAGATATAATGTGTGTGTGTATGTATGTATGTATATATATATATATATATATATATATGACAGCAACACTCATAACAGTAACAAAACAATTACATTGACGACCTTGAACCGTCACCTCATCGTGGTGGAGGGGTTTGCGTGTCCCAATGATCCTAAGAGCTCTGTTGTCCGGGGCTTTATGCCCCTGGTAGGGCCACCCAAGGCAAACTGGTCCTGGGTGAGGGATGAGACAAAGAGCAGTTCAATAAACCTCTAATGAAGAATAAAACCTTGGACGACGTTTTCCCTTGCCCGGACGCGGGTCACTGGTGCCCCCCTCTGGAGCCAGGCCTGGGGGTGGGGCTCAATGGCGAGCACCTGGAGGCCGGGCCTGCACCCATGGTGCTCGGCCGGGCACAGCCCGAAGAGGTAACGTGGGTCCTCCTCCCCATGGACTCACCACCTATGGGAGGGGCCAAGGAGGTTGGGTGCAGTGTGAGTTGGGTGGTGGCCAAAGGCAGGGACCTTGGCGGTCTGATCCTCGGCTACAGAAACTGGCTCTTGGGACGTGGAATGTCACCTCTGAAGGGGAAGGAGCCTGAGCTAGTGCGCGAGGTCGAGAGGTTCCGGCTAGATATAGTCGGACTCACCTCGGCGCACAGCTTGGACTCTGGAACCAATCTCCTTGAGAGGGGCTGGACTCTCTACCACTCTGGAGTTGCCCCCGGTGAGAGGTGCCGAGCAGGTGTGGGCATACTTATTGCCCCCCGACTTGGAGCCTGTGCGTTGGGGTTTACCCCGGTGGACGAGAGGGTGGCCTCCCTCCGCCTTCGGGTGGGGGAAGGGTCCTGACTGTTGTTTGTGCGTATCGCGAACAGCAGTTTGGAGTATCCACCCTTTTGGAGTCTCTGGAGGGGGTGCTAGAGGGCATACCTTCTGGGGATTCCCTCGTTTTGCTGGGAGACTTCAATGCTCACGTGGGCAATAGCAGTGAGACCTGGAATGGCGTGATTGGGAGGAATGGCCCCCCCGATCTGAACCCGAGCGGTGTTTTGTTATTGGACTTCTGTGCTCGTCACGGATTGTCCATAATGAACACCATGTTCACAATACAATAATACAATACAGTTTATTTTTGTATAGCCCAAAATCACACAGGAAGTGCCGCAATGGGCTTTAACAGGCCCTGCCTTTTGACAGCCCCCCAGCCTTGACTCTCTGAGAAGACAAGGAAAAACTCCCAATAAAACCTTGTAGGAAAATGGAAGAAACCTCGGGAAAGGCAGTTCAAAGAGAGACCCCTTTCCAGGTAGGTTGGGCGTGCAGTAGGTGTCAAAAGTAGGGGGTCAATACAATACAATATACACAACAGAACAATTCCTTAAGACAGCATAATAAAAATTTTAGAATTATGGTTTAACAGTAGATAATATGACATAATTAGGTTTCGATATTTTTATGTTCAAGCATAAGGGTGTTCATATGTGCACTTGGCACCAGGACACCCTAGGCCTCAGGTCGATGATCGACTTTGTGGTCGTGTCGTCGGACTTGCGCCATATGTCTTGGACACTCGGGTGAAGAGAGGGGCGGAGCTGTCAACTGATCACCACCTGGTAATGAGTTGGCTTCGATGGTGGGGGAAGATGCCGGTCAGACCTGGTAGGCCCAAACGTGTTGTGAGGGTCTGCTGGGAACGGCTGGCAGAGTCCCCTGTCAGAAGTAGCTTCAACTCCCACCTCCGGCAGAACTTCAACCACGCCCCGAGGGAGGTGGGGGACATTGAGTCCGAATGGGCCATGTTCCGTGCCTCTATTGTTGAGGCGGCTGACCGGAGCTGTGGCCGCAAGGTGGTCAGTGCCTGTCGTGATGGCAATCCCAGAACCCGTTGGTGGACACCGGCTGTGAGGGATGCCGTCAAGCTGAAGAAGGAGTCCTATAGGACTTTTTGTCCTGTGGGTCTCTGGAGGCAGCTGATAGGTACCGCAGGCCAAGCGAACGCTGCCGGTTGTTGCTGAGGCAAAACTCGGGCATGGGAGGAGTTTGGAGAGGCCATGGAGAACGACTTTCGGACGGCTTCGAGGAGATTCTGATCCACCGTCCGGCAAATCAGGAGTGGGAAGCAGTGCAGTGTCAACACCGTATATGGTGGGGATGGTGCGCTGCTGACCTCACTGACGTTGTGGGTCGGTGGAGGAGTACTTCAAGACCTCCTCAATCCCACTAACATGCCTTCCAATGAGGAAACAGAGCCTGGGGACTCTGAGGTGGGCTCTCCCATCTCTGGGACTGAAGTCACCGAGGTGGTCAAAAACTCCTTGGTGGCAGGGCCCGGGGTGGATGAGATAGCCCGAGTTCCTTAAGGCTCTGGATGTTGTAGGACTGTCTTGGTTGACACGCCTCTGCAACATCGCATGGACATCGGGACAGTGCCTCTGGATTGGCAGACCTGGGTGGTGGTCCCCCTCTTTAAAAAGGGGGACCGGAGGGTGTGTTCCAACTATAGAGGGATCACACTCCTCAGCCTCCCTGGAAAAGTCTATTCAGGGGTTCTGGAGAGGAGGGTCCGCCGGATAGTGAACCTGGATTCAGGAGGAACAGTGTGGTTTTCGCCCTGGTCGCGAACAGTGGACCAGCTCTTCACCCTTAGCAGAGTCCTGAGGGTGCATGGGAGTTTGCCCAACCAGTCTACATGTGTTTTGTGGACTTGGAAAAGGCATTGACCGTGTCCCTCGGGAATCCTGTGGGGGTGCTCGGGAGTATGGGGTACGGACCCCCTGATAAGAGCTGTTCGGTCTCTGTACAACCGGTGTCAGAGCCTGGTCCGCATTGCCGGCAGTAAGTCGAGCCCGTTCCAGTGAGAGTTGGACTCCGCCAGGGCTGCCCTTTGTCACCGATTCTGTTCATAACTTTTATGGACAGAATTTCTAGGCACAGCCAGGGTGTTGAAGGGGTCCGGTTTGGTGGACTCAGGATTGGGTCACTGCTTTTGCAGATGATGTTGTCCTGTTTGCTTCATCAGGCCGTGATCTTCAGCTCTCTGGATCGGTTCACAGCTGAGTGTGAAGCGGCTGGGATGGGAATCAGCACCTCCAAATCCGAGAGCATGGTCCTCAGCCGGAAAAGGGTGGAGTGCCCTCTCAGGGTTGGGGGAGAGATCCTGCCCCAAGTGGAGGAGTTCAAGTATCTCGAGGTCTTGTTCACGAGTGAGGGAAGAGTGGAGCGTGAGATCGACAGGCGGATCAGTGCGGCGTACACAGTGATGAGGGCTCTGCATCGGTCTGTCGTGGTGAAAAAGGAGCTGAGCCGTAAGGCAAAGCTCTCAATTTACCAGTCGATCTACTCTCCTACCCTCACCTATGGTCATGAGCTATGGGTAGTGACCGAAAGAACGAGATCGCGAATACAAGCGGCTGAAATGAGTTTCCTCCGCAGGGTGTCTGGGCTTTCCCTTAAAGATAGGGTGAGAAGCTCAGAGTAGAGCCGCTGCTCCTCCACATCGAGAGGAGTCAGATGAGGTGGCTCAGGCATCTGATCAGGATGCCTCCTGGACGCCTCCCTGGTGAGGTGTTCCGGGCACGTCCAACCAGGAGGAGGCCCCGGGGAAGACCCAGGACACGCTGGAGGGACTATGTCTCCGGCTGGCCTGGGAACGCCTTGGGATTCTCCCGAAGAGCTGGAAGAAGTGGCCGGGGAGAGGGAAGTCTGGGCCTCTCTGCTTAAGCTGCTGCCCCCGCGACCCGACCTCGGATAAGCGGAAGAGGATGGATGGATGGATGGATCATGTTACGTTATTTTCAAGATGTTTCCTTTTCATTTTCATTACTTCTTTAACACACTACTTCTCCGCTGCGAAGAGCGTGTATTTTGCTAGTATATATATATATATATATATATATATATATATATTGTGGAAGACCAGGCCCCGGGCACAGAAAGACAGACACCGTATGTCCAAAACACACATGTTTATTTACTCTTGTACCCTGCAAACATCACAGTGCTCCAAACAGTACTCAGTCCTTCTCTTTCTGTCTCTCGTCTACTGCTTCCTTCCCAAAGCTTTGTCTTCCTCCTCCCGATTCTGGCTTCTGAATGGAGTGAGATGGCCTCCTTTATAGTGCAACGGGATGTGCTCCAGGTGACCCTTGATTGACACCCGGCAGCACTTCTGGGTATAGCAGAATTGCTGCATGTCCAGACTCTGGAGCTGTCCAGACGCCCCCTGGTAGTGGCCACGGAGCTCTACTGGGTTGAGTCTCCAAGCCCCAATTCCAAGGCCTCGCTGTAAACTAAGGGTGCTGCCCTCTCGTGTCCTGTGGGAGGTACTCCAGACAGTATGCCCTTTCCCTTGGTCTTCTCCTGGAAAGGGCATCCTGTCTGGGCAGGATCCCTGGGCATCCATCACAATATATATATATATATATATATATATATATATATATAGCATTTTTAATGTAGGTAGATCATTTTGACCTGGTCATTTTAAAAGTAGTTCGCAGCACCCCTGATCTAAACACACTGGAATGATTAAAAAGCAAGAAAATTTCAAAGAAAGAAAAGTTCTGAGTTGGCAGTCCCAGTCCCGGTGAGGCGCTATACAAAGCTGTTAGTATGGAGGAGCCCCCCGTCACATTTCTTGGCACACGTCTACAGCATAACTCGTTGTTGTAATGAAATTCCACTGCTGGGTAGGGAAATCTGAGAGAAGACAGGGTCAAGCATCATGCGACAGAGGTGCAGGACATTGAAATGTGGTAGGTAGGGTTAGTCTTCATAAGAGATTGAAGCAACTAATTGTCTGCCGACCGACTCTTCATGAGGCACAACTACCCAGCCCCTCTGATCTGGGAGGACCAGACACTAACCTTCAGAAGGATCAGTCCAAGTGGCACAATGCTTAAAGATATCCGATGGTGTCACAGACCACTAGACATGGCCCTATAGTAATAATATCTGAAATGATCAGATTGAAGGAAATTGCATAGTGTGAGGGCTTGTTAGGGTCAGGAAATATCAGACCAGTGTTGATAACACAGAAATGTAACAGGATCAGTCTCAATGAGATTGAGCTACAGGTTGAGGTGATCTGAATGGGTTTAGTCTCCAATAGACAAGGCAATACAATAAACCTTGGGATGCAACAACATCAAACCCAAAGAGAGAGATGACCATAACTCTGAAAGGAGATGGGATCGGGCATCATGCCACGTAGACTCGATTAGACAAGGGTGTTTAATAAATAATAGGATGTCACAACATCAGGCTGAAAGATCTCAACTCTGAGAAGAGATAGGGTCAGGTATCATACAACGAACAGGCAGAACACCAAAGTGTAGTGACGTTACTCTTCATGAGAACAGGTGGCATGACACTGAGAGTCAACAGATCGGGTCTCCATGAGACAAAGCTACAAAATCCTCAGATTTGGAAAGGTCAGACACCATGGCACAAACAATCATAAACGCTGAGATCTAACAGGATCAGTCTCAACATGGCTGAGCTTCAGGGTAAGGAGAGTAGCATTCATAATACAGGATCTGTCTCAATGAGACTCAGCAACAGGCGGAGGTGATCTGATGGGTTCAGACTCAAATAGACAACACTGTTTAATCAGCATCAGCATCAGATTGAAAGATCTCAACTTTGAGAGGAGATGGGGTCAGACATCGTACAACAGACAGGCAGAACATCAAACTCTGGAGTGGTCAGTCTTCATGAGACAATGAGGTATGACAATGAGAGTCGACAGTCCAAGTCTCTATGAGACAAATCTACCCAAGTCCTCACATCTGGCTGGGCACAAACGTTCACAAATCTGAGGTCCAGCAGGATTAGCCTTAGTGTTAGTGAGGTTAGTCTTCATGAGAGAAGTAGATATGATATTCAGAGTCGACAGACCCAGTCTCCATGAGACTAAACTACACAATCTTCAGATTTGGTAAGGTCAGACACCATGGCACAAACATTCATAACACTGAGATCTAGCAGGATCAGTCTCAACACGACTGGGCTTCAGGGTAAGGAGAGTAGCATTCATAATACAGAATCTGCCTCAATGAGACTCAGCTATAGGTTGAGATGATCTGATGGGTTCAGACTCAATTAGACAAGGCTGTTTAATAAATAATAGGATGTCACAACATCAGACTGAAAGATCTCAACTCCAAGAGGAGATGGGGTCAGGCATCATACAACAGCCAGGCAGAACATCAAACTCTGGAGGGGTTAGTCTTCTTTGTGAGACAAGGAAGCATGGCACTTAGAGTCGACAGGCTGAGACTCCTTGAGACCAAACTACACAATCCTCAGATTTGGTAAGGTCAGACACCATGGCTCAAAACATTCATAACGCTAAGATCTAGCAGGATCAGTCTCAACATGACCGGGCTTCAGAGTAAGGAGAGACCAGCACTCATGATACAGATGTCTAACAGGATCTGCCTCAATGAGTCAAGGTTAGGCATCATACAATGGACAGGCAGAACATCAAACTCTGGAGGGGTTAGTCTTCTTCATGAGACAAAGAGGCATGACACTGAGAGTTGACAGGCCGAGTCTAAATGACACAAAACAACCCAGTCCTCACATCTGGCTGGGCACAAACATTCATAAATATGAGATCTAACAGGATCAGCCTACGTGTGGAGGTGATCAGATTTGTTAGTTCAGCACAAGACAACGGGACGCAAGTCTAAACTGTGACAAGCGTGGTGACAGTGAGTTGCAGGACATCAAGCTCTATGGCAGGGTTAGGCTCCTTTAGCCAAAGCTCTACAATCCTCAGACTCAATGGGATGTGAATGGTGGGACTCTCTCAGCGCGAGCTGCAGTTTTTATAGAAGCACAAAAGACTTCCTTGAAGATCTAAATAAAACTGATCTGCCGATTAGAAATGCAAATGAAGCAAAAGCTGCGGATGTGAAAGCATTCCTGAGGTCGGTGACCTGTGCGGGGAGCCATTCTTGTACGTGAAGTGCAGCTGTTAAAACATAATTACCAGGCAGACAGGCGACCCGGTTTGCTCCCATTTGTTCCATCTTATCTTGCTTTCCATTATATTTGAATTTGAAAAGACAATTCTTGGAAGGCTTGTGTATTATGCAAATGAGATGGGCTTATTATTTTAATTTATGTTAAAAATAATTTGCGCTTCTCTCTTTCTCACTCTCTCTCTCTCTTTCTCTGTCAGTCTCCAGACAGACACGCAGTCTTCCATTTTCCCGAATACGCTGTCTCTCGCCAGCACGCCCACTCGCCCAGCCGGAGTTCTCTTTTACTCCGATGAGACACAAACGATTCCCTTCTTCTGTGCCTGGTCCATCTTCGACACACAAAGACGCCATATTGTGCTGCTTTAGCACCCTTCCCAAGGGATTAGGAAGCTGGTGTGGGGGATTGAATCCCCAAAAAAAAAAGTATCAAGGGGAAGAAGATGCCATAACAGGCTGAAATACAGAAGCTGAAATTCAATGTACGCAGGACACTTTTATTTTGCCGATTCTAATAGAAGTTATGGCATGGCAGACCTGGTGCTCATGCCAGCTGAGTGGTAAAGCATCTTTATATGGCGTGGCTGCTCATGTCATTATGTGTGTCTTCTGGATGTCAAGTATGGGCTCATAATTTATAGCTGTGATGGATTGTTACTCCGGCCCTCACCTCCAGGCCGCCAGGAGGAGCCCTCCCGACAGCATGATCATGCCCCGAGTTCCAGCAGGGCATCATGGACTGTGTAGTGTTTTTACACAGCCCTGCTGGATACCTTGGGGGCCACCAGGCGTCGCTGTAGGGGGGCTCATAGGCTCGCATGTGCCCTATAACCCTGGAATACTTCATAGTCATGTGACAGGAAGAAACAATGTGCTCCCGGGGTGAAGCAAAGGACTGTTTGCCCTGACCCGGAAGGAATAAGGAATTGTGGACTGATGGGGCAGGAACACCTCCGGGTCAGGGTGTATAAAAGGATTGTGGGAAGGCCCAGACAGTGAGCTGAGCTGGGAGGTAGGAGGGCGAAGTGTCTGGGAGGAGGAGAGAAAATTGTAGTATTGTTGTTTTGTGGTTTATGAGTAGTGTAGAGTGCTTGGTGCACATTGTGATTATAATAAAGAATAGTTTATTAGACTCTCACCTGGTGTTCAGAGTGGTACCTGAGGGTGTTGGAGGTGGACCGCGCCTCTATCTGCTACATAGCGCCTTTTGAGATGGTCACTAACATCCAGGCCACCATCTTAAATGATCTTCTAATTTCCCCTGCCATTGTATGTTACTTTGTTAAAGCACCTTAGTTTAAAACGAAAGGCACTATATGAAGTCAAACATCGGATTGAGTCACGACTCATTAGTGAAAGGCACGGTTCTAAATATTTTCATAACTGATAGGTGAAAGGCACTTTACTAAATAAAACCTTCACTTTACATGTGAAAGGCAGTATCTTCGATTTAATAAAACATTAAAAACACGAAGATTTGAGATCTACCAATCTGGCTTTAGGCGTTATCATGGTGTTGAGACGGCCCTCCTGAAAGTATTCAATGCCATCTCTATTGTTACTGACTCAGGTGGCACTGCAGTCCTTGTCCTCCTTGACTTGTCCGCTGCCTTTGACACTATTGACCAGGAGACATTGCTGATGTGGCTTGAACATCTTAATGGGCTTAAAGGGGCCGCTCTTAACTGGTTCAGGTCATATCTAACTGGTAGACACTTTTCAGTGACTTTTAAATTCCTCTTTGTCGTCTACTGCTCCTCTTAAATGTGGTGTCCCTCAGGGATCCATTTTGGGTCCTGTCTTATTCTCGATATACCTTCACTCTATTGGAGCTTCACTGCTCTGCTGATGATTCTCAGGTTTATATTCCCGTCTGCAACACTGCAATGAATCAACTCCACAACTGTCTTTCCGAACTAAGATGGCTAATAATTTTCTTGATCTGAATTAAAATAAAATGGAGGTGCTTATAGCAGGTCCGTAAGCTAAAGCCAAAATTGGTCTTGGACTTCTCAGCTCTTTCTCTGTCTTTTCCAAACCTCAAGTCCGCAATCTTGGTGTTACCTTTGACAGTAACCTCTCTTTTGAGAAACAACTTAATTCTGTAGTCAAGAGTTGCTTCGTCTATTAGGTAAGATTGAGCCTTTTTTATCTTCTAGGGATCTTGAGAAAGCTACTTGTGCCTTTATCTTCTCTCGCCTGATTACTGCAACTCGCTGTATTCTGGGATTAACAAATCTCTGATACGCAGGTCACAGTTGGTCCAGAATGCTGCCGCTCGCTTTCTGGTTGGGGCAAGAAAGTCTGATTCTGTTTCTCCAATATTAGCTTCTTCACACTGGCGGCCTGTCAGTTTTCAAATTGATTTTCAAATCTTGTTGCTAGTTTTTAAATCTTTACATGGGCTCGCTGCTGCCTATTTATCTGAATTGTGTGTTTTACACCAGCCATCCAGAGTGCTGAGATCTCCTGGTCAGTTGTCTCTTGTTGTCCCTCGTACTGAGTGTCAAACTAAGGGGGACAGCTGTGGCATCTCAGTCTGTGGAACTCTTTACCTCATCATATAAAGGAGTCGCCGACAATTCAAAACGAGATTAAAGACTCATTTCTATTCACTTGTATTCCGTGACCTTCAGTAATACTGATGTTGTGATTATGTAACATTACTTCTATTTATTATTTATTTTATTTATGTTATTTTATTTCTATTTGTTATTCATGATAGTTGTATGTTTTTCTTTTATTCTATTATTGTAAAGCACTTTGGCCACAGTGTACATAGTAATAGTGTTGTTCAATGTTTGTACCGAATGCGTTTTGTTTCCATTGTCCCGTTTGCTGTTTGTGTGCGTCAGTAAATGTCGTCCCCGTAAATACAAGGGGGGACGGATGATGGAAAGAGCCCCAAATTGGAAAGCACCTGTTAACTATCAGTCAATTACATCCGGCAGTACTATAGAAACAATCGGGAGAGAACAGGGGAGAGAGAGGGAAGAGGACCACATGTCACCACGACGCATCATCTTACCTGCTATTTACCACATCGCACCACTGCAACCAGTTTGTTTTCATTCCGCCGGGCTGACTTCAATGCCCTCATCACCAGAGACTCCGGGGTCGAATTCCATCATCTACCATAAGCCAAGGATTCACGGTGAGGTTGCTCCTTTTATTCCGGGAAATACGAACGCATCTTTTATCAGTTGACCAGTCGTCCGCATTCAGGACAGTTGTACACTCGGACTGGAGTTTAATATCATTGCCGTTTTCCGTGTTCATTTAATACTATCTGTGTTTTGTGCCCATTATATATTACTGGGGCAAGGGAGGGTTTGTCATTGAATACTGTGTATATATAGTGTTGTCACGTTATTGCTTTGGTGGTGGTTTATACATTGTAGCAGATACAGGCGTGGTCCACCTCTAACACCCTCAGGTACCACTCTGAACACCAGGTGAAAGTATAATAACTATTATGTTTATTATTACGCAGTGCACCGAGCACCCTCCACTCCTCACTCATAAATCACAAATAAACTACAGTACAACTAATACGCTTTCCTCCTCGCCCAGACACTTCGCCCTCCTACCTCCCAGCTCAGCTCAGTGTCTGGACTGGCCCATAGTCCTTTTATAGCCCCTGACCCGGAGGTGTTCCTGCCCCATCAGTCCACAGTTCCTTATTCCTTCCGGGTCAGGGTAAACAGTCCTTTTCTTCACCCCGGGAGCACGTTGTTTCTTCCTGTCACATGACTATGACGTATGCCCGGGTTATAGGGCACATGCGGGCCTACGAGCCCCCCTACAGCGACGCCTGGTGGCCCCCAGGGTATCCAGCAGGGCTGTGTATAAACACTACATAGTCCATGATGCCCTGCTGGAACTCGGGGCATGAGCATGCTGTCGGGAGAGGGCGAGGGCCGGAGTAAAATGCCGGCAATCCACCACAACATATATATTTTTTCTATTTTAGGGATGTGCAGTAGTGTTTTGTTTTTCATTTATTATATTCACTTATTTGACATACCTGCTTTTGCATGCTTGTTTCAACCATCAATTGCGGGGAAGTTTTCATTTGTTAGAGGTACGGCATGATATTTAGATTAGCCTCAGTAATTTATCCAGGCCACAGGTCTTGGAGGTGTAGCTGCCGGCTGGGTAAGGTTGGCATTTACAACAGCATTCCTATATTGTTTTAAATGTGCTATATAAATAAAGTTGACATTGTCTATGTATGGGCCTGGTCCCTCAGAGCAATCTGATTGGTTAGTTTAGTGATGCAAGCGAAAGAGGAAGTGTGAGTTTTGGACACACAAGATGAGCACAGGAGGCAAACTCAGAGTCACCTGAAAAGATGGGAAGTATAAAATTTGGATTGAGGAGAAAAGCACCCAAAAAAATGATCACAGAGTCTGAAAAGCAGAAGGCTCCGGTGAAGAGACGTTCACACACATGAAAACCGAGGAAAGGCGCTGAAGGTATGCGTACTGCATAGGGCCAGAGAGAGCACATAATTAATATTGACAGGCAAAAAGCAACATATAAAGTAATACATTTCAAATTGATATGTGAAAGGCACTCTATTGATTTGAATATTTGATCAATTCATAACTTATAGGCAAAAATTAAATAATTGTTTTATAATTCCTATATGAAAGGCACCATATTTAATAAAGCCTCTAATTGCTTTATGACGAAAGGCCCTATATTACAAAGAAAAATTCATTAAAAAATGATGAAGGCAGCGATGCCTTCCAGTTCTTATAGAAATTGTCACCTTGATTATTCAAGCACTTCGGAGGGTCTCAGTCAGGGTCCCTCTCAGGTCTGTAATCCCACCACTCACTGTGTTCTCTTCCCCAGTGCTTCTGCAACTGACTCCACCCCTTCTGGTCATGGGACCATTAAAAGGAGATGCCACTTCATGGCTTGACCCATTTCAGATGTCATTGTCATTTTCACGCCATCGTGCGTTTGATTTTAAAGTAATACGGCGACGGTGCCTTCCAACACCGATCTCTTGTCACCACCTGTCCTTCCCTCGTGTTTTGGCATATCAAAATCTGTACATTTTGGTTTATATTTCCATTACATTTTGTTCAAGACAAGACAACAGATGAACTGCATTCAGGACAAATTAAAGTTTGTCTTCTTCCCAGTTATATCAATTTTAATAGAAAATTAAATTAATAGAAAGGAAGACATGCTGGTGGCTCAGGCGATCGATTACTTTTTAACCTGAGAAAGGATGGACATCTAATTATTTTACAGCCTGGTGTTGTAACTCGCCGGCAGCTGCAGGTGTGCTGCTACTAAGATGTCAAGATGTTAAAACTAAAGAAGTTGCAGTTTATTGATCCACAATATTCTTAGACTATTGATCACAGTATTCTTAGAAATCGCCTTAGTCAGTGGGGGCTCTCTGGCAGGGTCTTAAATTGGTTTGAATCCTACCTGGCAGGTAGATAATTCTTTGTTAGTTGTGGTACTTATAACTCAAAGGCACCTGATATTCTACAGTATATGGTGGTCCACAAGGCTCTATCCTGAGTCCATTGCTCTTTTTGATCTCCATGCTTCTGTTAGGTCAGATTATCTTGGGGCATAATGTGAACAACCACATGTATGCTGTATTTATCAATAGCACCTGATGACCCCGACTCTCTTGATTCACTGGCACAATGTCTTACTTGTGTTTCTGAGTGGATGAATAACAATTTTCTCAAGCTAAATAAAGAGAAAACAGAAATATTAGTGATTGGCAATAATGGATCTAATGAGGTTATTAAAAATAAACTTGATGCATTAGGATTAAAAGTCAAGACGACGGTGTTGACTGTGACCTGAATTTGAAATCACATATCAATCAGATCACTAGGACAGCATTTTTTCACTTAAGAAACATAACAAAAGTTAGACCTCTTATATCATTGAAAGATGCTGAGAAATGAGTTCACGCTTTTGTTTTCAGTCGACTAGATTACTGTAACGCACTCCTCCTCTCAGGACCACCCAAAAAAGACATCAATCGACTGCAATGAGTGCAGAATGCAGCTGCTAGTATCCTAACTAGCAAAAGAAATTCCAAGCACATCACAGCAGTTTTGATGTCACTACACTGGCTACCTGTGTCATTCAGAATTGACTTTAAAATACGGCTTATGGTTTACAAAGCCTTCAATAATCTGCTCCATCTTATATTTCAGAATGTCTGACACCTTATATTCCAAATTGTAACCTTAGATCCTCAAATGAGTGTCTGCTTAGAATTCCAAGAGCTAAACTTAAAAGAAGTGGTGAGTCGGGCAGCCTTCTGCTGTTATGCACCTCAAATCTCAAATAGCCTGCCAATAGGAATTTGCCAGGCTAATATGGTGGAGTACTTTAAAAAAAACTTCTAAGAACTCACTACTGTAACATGGCTTTCTCGGAGCTTCATTTTAATTTAATTCTGATGCTCTGTATAGTCAATTAATTATCATAACTATTAATGGTGGCTCCAAAATCTGTACTAACCCCTACTCTCTCTGCTGTTCTTTTTCCGGTTTTCTGTGGTGGCGATCTGCACCACCACCACCTAATCAAAGCATCATGATGTTCCTACATTGATGGATTAAAGGCCAGAAGTCCACGTGACCGTCATCATCAAGTCCTTCCATGACAACCCTGAATACAATGAGGACTGATCATTTACAGTATGTTAGGTAGAATGCCTAGAGGAAGGCCGGGTGGTCTCATGTCCTCAGAACCCCTGCAGATTTTACTTTTTCTCCAGCCGCCTGGAGTTTTTTTTTTTTTTGTTTCTTCTGTCCTCCCTGGCCATCAGACCTTACTTTTATTCTATGTTAATTAGTGTTCTCTGATTTTAATTTCTTATTTTTGTCTTTTATTTTTCTTCATCTTGTAAAGCACTTTGAGCTACACTATTTGTATGAAAATGTGAAATACAAATAGAAATAAATGTTGTTGTTGTTGCTTATTGCATACAATCCTATTCAATCTGTCTTAGAGAGCAACCATATATACAGTGAAAAAAAATAAGAAAAAAATATAAATAAATAAATAAAGCATTTATAAAGTCACCCAAAAATATATATAGGTTCTGTTGTAGCCCAACCTCTAAACATAACCAATAAGACTCCCTCAAAAAAAAGAACAAATCAGGGGTCATCACTGGCGTACTGGGGTTGTCATCTTTTTATGTATACCCAGAACTCGCCAGCCACTGAGCCGCACAACCTATCTCAATTGTGCTCTCAGTTTTTCAACACTCTCATCTACCACTTCTCTGCAGTGTGGTTTTCCACCTTCTTCCTATTTATTCAGCCTTAAATAACCTAAAATCAGGCCATCTAATGATACTCTTCACCAAGGCATCTCCATTCTTATCCTTGGGAGAGGGGATACAATCAGTTTATCCAACTCCCAACAGTGATAAAAAGAAAATGAAAGGTGATGTTAGCACCCTTTACGGATACTTGTATTATATTGACAACCATCAAATCACCAGACATCCACAATAAACCTACACTTTCCCATCAAAACAAACCTGACACTCACGGCGCCCCCCAAATACTCGACCTTCTACCTACCCACACGGTCTCACGGTACAATACAGTCACTGCAGCACTTTTAAAACTGACAAAAGCTCTGTGTGCACCTGTCCCAACCATGCGGAGCAAACCCCAGTGAACGCAACAGAAAACAAAAAACAGAACGAGCACAATGTGCACAAAGCCCTCCGTGACGGTACGTTTAATAAAACTCTTTGTTCTCCTTTTCTTATAACCCTCTCCTAGCGAGACAGGTAAATGCACATCCCCAAAGCATACACTGGCTTCTATTAACACCATATCCATGACACCGGGAGGCTCATTACCCGCGTCTCCATAAGACTCACGGTCTCACACCTGGGAAAGGAAGACCTGCCGATACCTCAGGCAACATCAAAAAAGTTTTATTGTTTGGGAAAATGGACAGTGAATTCATTCATCATATTGGCAGCAAGTCAATCAGAATATCTAACATTCACATCTTGCAGAACCCCACGGTAGAATTTTACAATAAATATACCTTATCTGAGGAGCGATATAGAAGAAGGGAGGAAGAAGAAGGGACGAAGATGTCAGAAGAAAACAGAGCAATGTCAATGTATGGCAGTTTCCATCTGATCGTCAGAAAAGCATCTCATGACCAACTACGAGTGCTCGATCACAAGCCGCCTGCAACATTCATCCTTGTCATCTTTACTTTTCATAAGCTTTTTTTCTAAAGACTACATATATCCAGACTTTCCTATCAGTCCTATTTTCCATTATTCTTTGTTCCACTGGTATTATTATTCCTGTAATAAATACTGTGCTGCTTTTAACTTTCTATACCTTGTCTTCATGTCTAGAGTGATTGAAGTATTGAGGTAGATTTCTTTGAGCACCAGGTGTAGTGGGAGATTTACCATTACCTTCTGTGCTGTGAGGTTTATTAAGGCTGAGGGTGTGGGCTCCACCCAATAGTAGGGAACAGGACATCAAGTAAGGCAGTCTTGGCTGATAAATGGCATATAGTCAAGGATGCTGAGCTTTTGTATGTTTAAATATTTTCTTGGAGACCAAAAGTGAAATTTAGATTTGAGATATCTTTTGTTGTTCGTGCCGATAATAAATAAGTCTCTTGAAGTGCTGAGAGAGTGACAGGCAGTGGTTTAAAGTGCTATGTGTGTGTGTCATTCATAGAGTACTGTTGAGTTGCTGTGTGTATGCGTATAGCTATGTGTGTCCGTGTTAATCTTAAGGTGCAACAGTAGACCAACATGGTAAAGTATCTGATGTGTACATCTACCCCTAGGCAAAGGGTAAGTAGAGGCAAATATCCCAATAATACACCTTGGATGAGCACATGGCCACCAGATGGATCTTTCAGCCTCGCACCCCTCTGAGCTGATGGCTCTGGTTTGGAGATTTCTGAATTACGCTGATCTTTAAGTGGAAAGCCTCCATCTTGACCTTGCAGGGAAAACCAATGTCCTTTCACCCCAATTGGTTTTCGAATGGGATGTCAGGTCAGGTCAGGTGTCCATAAACATTTGGCCAAATGGTGTTTGGGTTGATAAGTGTGTGTATAATTATATTTATAGATATAACATAATACATATATGTGATTACCTATTCCCTTATTTTATTTTTGTAATTATTATCGCTATGATTATTGTTATTTTATTATGCTGTTGTGTAACATCACTTTAAGTACCGTCACTTTATCACTTATATACCTGTAGATTTTTATTTAATTTATGGCTTTTTTACTTGTGTGTGCTTTAAACAAAAAGCGTCACCTCAGGAGTCACAGACTGAATGTCCATCTCCTTGCCACAATGACAATAAAGACGCTCCTTCGGAACCCCCTCTGCACACACATCTATCATGTTCCGGTTTTCAGTGAAACAAAATGGTTAATTAGGGGGTCCCATTGAATCTCAAAAGTTTCTTCCCAGGTGGGACCCCACATTCACGGATTCTCTGACGGCCTCCTTCTTGGTGCCCGCAGTTCATGTGTAACTGCCACTCTGCCCCCTTGTGGTCCTTTATTCCCACTTGACTTCAGCTACAGGTGTCCTCTAACTCCCTGTTTTAAGTTTAGTGGACACACACGCTGATCTGAGGCTGCACTCCAAACTGTGATTTGTTCATCCCCTGCACCTCATCCCTTGGAAAAGCTTTAGGGGTCCTGCAGTCTTTTCCATCAATGGATGAACATCCTGGACAAATATCTTCACCATCCAGACTCCCACCCACAACATCTCTCTATTGTGTCCTTTCTTGAGCTACTGTGGCCTGAGGGTCAGTCCAGTCCAGTCAAGTCAAGCGGAGATGGTGCCCCCTAGTGTTCCATCATACTGACACGGACTGCCATCCTCACATTGCCCATTACCCTTGAGGAGCCCGCTGATTGACAGCACCTGCTGTAATTTTATTCATACATGAAGTGCGCGGTGGGCGGAAGTGAGAGGAACGTCTCTCCATCTCAGAGCAGAGAAAGAAATTAGGAAAGAGCTGACAAAAAAAATGACAAAGCAATCTGTCCCGTGTGCCCTTGATGAAAAAACGACACCAGCCGAGCGGCCCACCCAGCCTCTCACAAAGGAGACACATTTTGGGGGGTTTTAATTGAAGAATTATTTGGATTACCAAAACTCAGTTATGCAAAGACGCCCTTCGAAAATGAGAATGTTTAACCCTTTAGTCAAACCGCGTCCCGTGAATGTCAAAATCGCCATAAATTCTCGGCTTCAGCATATACTGCCATTCGCAATATGCCATTGATTTGGGAGCCGCAGCCCTGGTAATTAAAGGAGAACAAAAAAAATTAGCAATCCGAGCCTGAGCAGCTGATTAAAGAAGACGGAGATGGGGAGAACATGGGGGGTGGGGGGATCAAGGACCACTGAGCCACCACACCACTTTAATGGAAACGGACATAATATAATATTATACAGTAGAATATTAAAGTATATTTTATTCTTTGTTGTTTAATCTTCTTACAAAAGTCATATTCCTGTAATTTATAAACATATTTGTCTAGAAAAGTGATAATATACTATAACATAATCTATACTAATAAAAGGCAAAGCCCTCACTCACTCATTCACTCACTCACTCACTCACTCACTGACTCATCACTAATTCTCCAACTTCCCGTGTGGGTGGAAGGCTGAAATTTGGCAGGCTCATTCCTTACAGCTTACTTACAAAAGTTGGGCAGGTTTCATTTCGAAATTCTACGCCTAATGGTCATAACTGGAAGGTATTTTTCTCCATTAACTGTAATGGAGTTGAGCTGGAATGACGTGGGGGGCGGAGTTTTGTGTGACATCATCACGCAGTGCGTAGAAAACCAGGAAGACCTCCAAAAAGCGCTTAAGAAAACATGCATTATATAATTGAGAAGGCAGCGAAAAACAATAAGAAGCGAGCGAGTGACATATACTACCATATTCATGAGTGTTGCCAGCTCGAAAGAAAGCAAGGGGTAAACCTAAACTTTAAATTAAGTTCATAGACAGGCTACGCTGGCGTTTCACATACACACAGGTAATGCGGGATACAAGTTTAATGAGAGGACGAGGATATAAACGAGTTTTGATCACTTTGTAACTAAGTTAAAATTGTAGGTGAAGGGTGTGCTTATGCAAATTCGAGACTGTGTTTGTGGGGATTGACAGTTAAGGGTGGGGAGTCACGTCATCATCTCCCTCCCATTCATCTAATTTCGCTCTGAGCTGAGCTCATGCTAACGCCGTCTTCCGAAGCAACTTCGTCAGACTGCCACCAAATACTCACAGAAAAATCCACAAGTTAATACACACGCTGTCTCTAGAGTTTCTCCACACTGAATCCTCCAGGCACTACTTACAAAAGGTCACATTGACAATCGTGTTACGTTATTTTTAAAATCTTTCCTTTTCTTAGCACAAGCACAGCTGAGAAGCTTTGATGCATGTGCTCCATAACGCGTTAAAAAATAATGCATTTAATCACACTTTGCATTACAAGCAAAGGGAGCTTTTGTCAATGCATGATTTCCTGGTACACCGATTACATTGATCAGCGCATCCCGATTCATTTTACCCTCGCACCACCTTAGTTTGAGAAGAAGTCTGAAAAATATGAGGTTAACACAGAAAAACATCACCAATTCAAGCTTTATGAATAATCGATTCGCCATCAATAATTGTTTTGGTAAAGCCATCCTCCTTCCATTTTATAATTTTTCCGCCAATAGCCATGATTAAATGAACGGTAAAAAAGTAAGAGCAAAGCGAGGGTGACTTATTTAGGCAGGCATATATATGACAGCAACACTCATGACAATGTCAATCATGTTACGTTATTATTAAAATGTTTCCTTTTCTTTTTCATTACTTCTTTAACACACTACTTCTCGCTGTAGGCGGGTATTTTGCTATATATATAATATATGAATGACCTCCAAAGAGCTGAGACTTTTGATATCATGAACGTGTCTGCAAAACTGGGGTCTCCTGCCCAGCAAAAGTCGAGCAGCCAGCGCGTGCATAGCTGTGCCGCCTTTGAGACGCTGACTGCGCTTGTGCCTTAAGTCAAAGTGAGCACTTTTAATTTTTTTCATCCTCCCCCTGAGCCCAGACAAGTGCAAACACGGACCCCTTTTCTACACCACGGCAAAATAATATTAAGGCGATTCACACTTTCTTTTGCACGTATACGATTATGAGGTTCTCACCTCGGATTATGAAGACACGCACAGGAGTGGAGGACTAACAGTGCCATCACAGCCGATTAATGGCAGGGGCGCTCACCAGTCTACACAAGACCCACGCTACTGTCCCAAAAGGCGATCATAACGCCAGCTTAACACATCTCTATACTATATAAAAGAAAAAGGCAACTTTCCTTTCTTTACACCTTTTTTCCTTTTATCCCAAACCAAAGCCTTTCTCTCTTAACACTGCAGAGGACACAAAAATAATTTTCTTTAAATGCCGGTAAGGCACATTACCAGAGGCACAAATTTGAACGTTCACATAGAAAATGTAATTTCTATACCACAGCCGTCATGTAGCGCCTTTCAAAAGGGATCTACTACCGAGAGATGATCCATATACATTTTAGCTGCTGTTAGTTACTTACCTGTTGTGTTACACAGTCTTTAAAATGTAGTTTACCCGCAACCACTCCAGTAGTGATCAGTGTAGCTTTACTTCTTAAAACGTTAATGTTTTACTGTTTAATAACTTATAGACTATATTTTATTATTTTTCCCTTGCACTCAGTGACCAAAGCTATACACACACATATAGACACATACAAACATACACACAAGTATATATATGTGTATATATATGTATGTATGTGTATATATATATATATACACACACACACACACATACATACATATATACACACATATATATAATTTGTGTGTGTGTATATATGATGTAGATAGGTATGTATATATATATGTGTATATATAGATATGTAGATATGAAGATATGTATGTGTATATATATATATATATATGTACTGTATGTATGTGTGTGTGTGTGTGTATATATTTGACAGCATTAATCCAAGCTGTGAGAAAACAGTAAAAAGGAGGCGTGTCAGACGTCGTGATACATTTTCTGATGCAGCAAAACGAAAACAACTTCGTGACGCTGCCGCCAAATACACAAAACAATTACTTTGACAATCATGTTACATTATTTTTAAAATGTTTCCTTTTCTTTTTCATAACTTCTTAAACACATGACATCGCTGTGAAGCGCGGGTATTTTGCTATATATATATATATATATCACAGCGACACTCATAACAGTGACAAAACAATTACATTGACAATCATGTTACGTTATTTTCAAAATGTTTCCTTTTCTTTCTCTTTCCTTCTTTAACACAGTACTTCTCCGCTGCCAAGCGCGAGTATATATATATATATATATATAGATATATAGATATATATAGATATAGATAGATATGAGAACAACACTCATATCAATGACAAAACAATTACATTAACAATCATGTTACGTTATTTTTAAAATTTTTCCTTTTCTTTTTCGTACCTTCTTTAACACACTACTTCTCCGCTGCGAAGCGCGGGTATTCTGCTAGTATAATATATAGGGTGGTCCAGATCTCATTATGCAATTTTCATTACACTCTAACTTATTAAGTTTATTACATTGAGGATTCACAAAAAATTCTTTTTGTTGCCGATAGATGGCAGCACGATAGATTTTCGTTTATTACAAGACATTTCGAACAATTCTTTTGTCTTGTATTGTTTTCCTGCATTGCATTAAAAGTTGCATAATTAGATCTGGACCACCCTGTAATATAATATGATATAACATAACATCATATACTGTGGTGGGCTGGCGTCCTGCCCGGGGTTTGTTTCCTGCCTTGCAGCCCGTGTTGGCTGGGATTGGCTCCAGCAGACTCCCGTGACCCTGTAATTAGGATATAGTTGGTTGGGTAATGGATGGGTGGATAACATCATATAATATAATCTATATACAGTGGAACCTCGGTATACGTCCTTAATTCATTCCAGACATTTTGACTTATACCAAACAGGACGTATACCAAACAAATTTTTTCTATAAGAAATAATGGGAAAATGATTAATCCGTTCCCATGAAAAAAAAAATCCTATTGCTATTGGCATATTATACATTGATGGGGTTGTATAAAATAATTGAAACACTGCTTAATACTAAAATACATAAATACAAAGCAATTAGATGAAATAAATGAAAATTTAACCTCACTTTACTTTTTAATAACGTCTTTGTTTTTCACAATCGTAGATACCGTCGTTCTCGGCAAACGGTATGCAACAGCCATGTCCCGGATACGCATGCCACCTTCATACTTTTCAACAATCAATTCAAATTTACATGAAAAAAACACAAAATCACATTGTGACGATGCAGGTTTGCTGTATGCTCCCATCTGCTGCCGGAGAGCCCTTGAACCCTACACCGTCGGTAATGTGCCTCACTGCTAACCTCATCGGTAACAACAAAGCAAGAGGATGGTGAAAAAGTGCAAAGTGCTTTTGTTAAAACAATTAACAAAACAAGGTGTTCAAATTAAAGCGCAGTCTCCAAAGTTCAAATAAATAATCCATAAAATCAGAAGCGAAACGTGGAGGTTAAAAACAATAGAAAAAAGTCTTCTTAAAAACAACAAAGTTAAAATAGAGCAGGAAGCATTCTTTAAAAACAAAAAAAACAAGAAGAAGCCGGTGCCTTTTTACCTGGCAGCCCCCCTGCTTCCCGACAGGGGAATCGCCCAACTTGCAGCTGATGTTAACTCTGCCTACTTCAGCTACTTCTCTCTTTCTCTCACTCACTCACTCACCCTCTCATCCATTCTTTCTTTTTACTCCCCTTCAAGCCGACTCGCGCTTCTGTTTATCAAGATAAGCAGCCCCAAGAACAATCATGAATGCGGACGGTCCCTCACAAGTGCACTTTGGTGAGAAACGCCCACATCGCTAATCGCCCTGACAACCTTCAGCCACATAACCACCACACCCCCTCACCAAGGTGCAAGCGGTGATTATTTATTTTAAAGCTGGACTTTGACAGGAGCTGTGGACCCGCTATATCACACACGTGAAAGTTCACAGAGAGTTATAGCGCGGGTTGTTCACTGAATGCTAGCAATTGGCGCACTAACACTCGTGGGCAGTTGTGGCTTGGTCTCAAGAGAGGTAAACAAGGTTAGCACGCGAGTCGTATTCCAAACAAAGGTCGTATATCAAGCAAAATTTTTCGTGTCCAAACAGGACGTATACCAAGTTGGACTTATTCCAAAGCAGACGTATACCGAGGTACCACTGTATATAAAATTCTTTTCGCATTTGAAATGGAAATTACGTATGACCTAATTGTAGGAACTAATCACTTCGTTTGTGGACGCCATTTTTATTTTCTCTTTAAGAATTGTTATTATTTGTGTGAGAATTATTTTACTGATATTGAAAAGAAGTAAACACAAACACGGCGATCTATCCCATAGATCCCAGCCCTCCTCTCTGGACTCAATCGCTGACCCGTCTGCCGCCAGGCGCGTTCTGACAGAGAAGTTTTATTTATTCGTCCACGTGACTGTCGCGGAAACTGCCACATTATAACTTTTTTTTAATTGGCAGTACTTGATAGTAGAAGAGATGAGGAAAACAGCTTTGCGTCTTTCTACTTTTTAACTGCGCCGAGTTGTAAATAATGTGAAGATGACAGCGCCTTCAGCGGCGAGGGGTCGTGAGAACAAAGTGGACGCTGGGAGCTGCGGAATGTCGGGCTGCTCCGCCGGGTCGAGAGCTTCACGGTTTCAGGCGGCGTCCTCTCTTCTCGCACTGTTTGTGACACTTTGAGTGCCCCGTCGGCTCCTTGGAGAGTGGAAGTCTTTGCGAATGAGTGTAATCGGCGGCGTCGAAGCAAAACTCTCTTTGTAAATTACGCTGCACGACTACTTACTGTCCCTTAAGGTGAGTTCAGGTCTACTAAAACCCCGCAACATTCAAGGTTGCTTTTGTGATGAATTCTTTTAAGAAGATGGAGGGTTTACATCTAAGAAGATGTACCGACCTCTTCATGTCAAGTGTTGGACTTGGGAATTGTTTGGACCTTCTGCCCGTTAAGCACGGAAGGGCAGCGTCCACATTTCTCAGAATAATTTCTCTCTTAAATCACAGGCACGTAGTGCAAGGTTGTCAAGCAGGTAGTTTACCCGAAACCACTTCAGTACTGCTTAATGTATTTTTACTTCTTAAATGTTAATGTTTTACTGTTTAATAATTTATATGCTTCTTATATATCATTCAAATTCTCTTATGGAAACGTTTCACTGTTTAATAATTTATACGCTTCATATATGTTCTTCAAATTCTTTTATCAAAATGTTTTACTACTTAATAATTTATATTTATATGATTTCTATGTTACTGTAAATGCTCTTTATTTATTCTAAAATAAAATTGGTAATTAACAAACTTATTTTATAAATACTACATTTAATTTTTTTCCCTTGCACTCAGTGAGCGAAGCCACTGGGTAATCAGCTAGTATAACATAAAACTTGATTTTTTTAAATCTTTTTACAAAGTTTGCTTTGCATGCATGCATTTATTGTGTATGTATAAACATACCTGGCTATTAATGTGATTCTATTCCATAATATAATATAATCTCTCTATTATATTAAAAAAGTTTTCTGTTGTGCCCACATTATTAAGCCTCGGCCACGCCTCTCCACACCGCTCACCCAATCATTACTCCTGCTGTGCACATCCTCTCTCCGCCCCGCCCCCTGACATTCTCAGTGCTGCTAACTCGCCCTTTCAGCGCAGTCGGTTATAACGGCAGGGCAGAAAAGCAAATGGCCTATTCAAGAATGTCAAAGTTTACATCGCGATAGTAAAAGAGAAGCAAGAGCTGAAAATGAACGTCGACAAAAAGAAAATTAACAAAAAGGAGTGGCATATAATAAAAATCAAAAGACAAAGAGAATCGTCCAATAAATGAAAAAGAGAAAAATATCCCGGACAATATGCAAACAGAAATGCGAATGTAAGTTAAAGGATAAAGCAATTCATTATATTGTTTTTGATGAGGTGTTAATGTAATTTATTTTTTTATTTTCTTTTGATTACATTTTATTATGTTTTCATTTTAACGTATAGTTCTTACTACGTCTTATTATCCATTGGTATTTAAAATTGACCGTTGTAGTGAAATACTCAAGTAAGACCCCGTGACCCTGTAGTTAGGATATAGCGGGTTGGATAATGGATGGATAATATAATATAATATAATATAATATAATATAATATAATATAATATAATATAATATAATATAATATAAGGGACGGCACGGTGGCACAGTGGTAGCACTGCTGCCTCATAGTAAGGAGACCTGGTGTCGCTTCCTGGGTCCTCCCTGCGTGGAGTTTGCATGTTCTCCCCATGTTGTTTCCTCCCACAGTCCACAGACATGCAGGTTAGGTGCATTGGTGATCCTAAATTGTCCCTAGTATGTGCTTGGTGTGTTTGGTGTGTGTGTCCTGCGGTGGACTGGCACCCTGCCCGGAGTTTGTTCCTGCCTTGTGCCCTGTGTTGGCTGGGATTGGCTCCAGCAGACCCCCGTGACCCTGTGTTAGGGTATACAGTGGTGTGAAAAACTATTTGCCCCCTTCCTGATTTCTTATTCTTTTGCATGTTTGTCACAAAAAATGTTTCTGATCGTCAAACACATTTAACCATTAGTCAAATATAACACAAGTAAACACAAAATGCAGTTTTTAAATGATGGTTTTTATTATTTAGGGAGAAAAAAAATCCAAACCTACATGGCCCTGTGTGAAAAGTAATTGCCCCCTGAACCTAATAACTGGTTGGGCCACCCTTAGCAGCAATAACTGCAATCAAGCGTTTGCGATAACTTGCAATGAGTCTTCTACAGCGCTCTGGAGGAATTTTGGCCCACTCATCTTTGCAGAATTGTTGTAATTCAGCTTTATTTGAGGGTTTTCTAGCATGAACCGCCTTTTTAAGGTCATGCCATAGCATCTCAATTGGATTCAGGTCAGGACTTTGACTAGGCCATTCCAAAGTCTTCATTTTGTTTTTCTTCAGCCATTCAGAGGTGGATTTGCTGGTGTGTTTTGGGTCATTGTCCTGTTGCAGCACCCAAGATCGCTTCAGCTTGAGTTGACGAACAGATGGCCGGACATTCTCCTTCAGGATTTTTTAGTAGACAGTAGAATTCATGGTTCCATCTATCACAGCAAGCCTTCCAGGTCCTGAAGCAGCAAAACAACCCCAGACCATCACACTACCACCACCATATTTTACTGTTGGTATGATGTTCTTTTCTGAAATGCTGTGTTCCTTTTACGCCAGATGTAACGGACATTTGCCTTCCAAAAGTTCAACTTTTGTCTCATCAGTCCACAAGGTATTTTCCCAAAAGTCTTGGCAATCATTGAGATGTTTCTTAGGAAAATTGAGACGAGCCCTAATGTTCTTTTTGCTTAACAGTGTTTTGCGTCTTGGAAATCTGCCATGCAGGCCGTTTTTGCCCAGTCTCTTTCTTATGGTGGAGTCATGAACACTGACCTTAATTGAGGCAAGTGAGGCCTGCAGTTCTTTAGACGTTGTCCTGGGGTCTTTTGTGACCTCTCGGATGAGTCGTCTCTGCACTCTTGGGGTAATTTTGGTCGGCCGGCCACTCTTGGGAAGGTTCACCACTGTTCCATGTTTTTGCCATTTGTGGATAATGGCTCTCACTGTGGTTCGCTGGAGTCCCAAAGCTTTAGAAATGGCTTTATAACCTTTACCAGACTGATAGATCTCAATTACTTCTGTTCTCATTTGTTCCTGAATTTCTTTGAATCTTGGCATGATGTCGAGCTTTTGAGGCGCTTTTGGTCTACTTCTCTGTGTCAGGCAGCTCCTATTGAAGTGATTTCTTGATTGAAACAGGTGTGACAGTAATCAGGCCTGGGGTGGCTACGGAAATTGAACTCAGGTGTGATACACCACAGTTAGGTGATTTTTGAACTAGGGGGCAATTAATTTTTCACACAGGGCCATGTAGGTTTGGATTTTTTTTCTCCCTAAATAATAAAAACCATCATTTAAAAACTGCATTTTGTGTTTTCTTGTGTTATATTTGACTAATGGTTAAATGTGTTTGATGATCAGAAACATTTTGTGTGACAAACATGCAGAAGAATAAGAAATCAGGAAGGGGGCAAATAGTTTTTAACACCACTGTAGCAGGTTGGACACTGACTGACTAATATTATATATGATTTTTTAAAATCTTTTTGCAATGTTTGAATTCCATGCATACCTTTATTGTGTAGGTACAGTATAATAAAGTGATTCTAATCCATATCATACACTCCATGGCCAGAAATAAACAAAAAAAACTCCCCAGCTGGATTTAACTAAGCCCGTTCACAGATGGTGGCACCTCATTCTGGACTGACGCTCATTAGAGATGGAGCTCCAAACCAGAGCTGATCACTAGAATCTTTCAACCGTTGGCTGTTTTTTTGTTTTGTAGCAGCACCATTGTTCAACTTTTTTGTTTGAAATCCTTTGTTATTTTTAAACGGGGTGACCCTGCTGGCACCCCAACATTCCTCGAGACCCATCGCTGCACCTCGCATGACCATAATATGTTTATATCTTTTATATAGTCGTCTACATGTGGAAGTGTGTGTGTGTGTGTGTGTGTCTGTCCGGCCTGGGAGTGCGTGGTGGCCCAGGAAGTGCAAGGCTACAGCATGAAGCTCAAAGAAAGTGACAGTCGCCAAAGTGATATCGCCATCGCTAATATACAAGCAAGGCGATCACATCGGCAAAACAAAACATTTTAAGAGAGAGAAACTTGCTTAGCTGCCGATAGACAATGGAGTCGAGCAGGTCGGCAAAACGAAACCACAGAGAAAAGAGAACCTCGCTTAGCCACTAATGCACAACCGATGCAACTGATTGATTGATTGATTGATAGATTGATTGATTGAAGGGCCAGAATCCATGGTTTCTAGGAGCCCGGGCTCTTTACACCATGGGCTTACACAGCTAGTACAGTATATTTATTGATGTACTCGTTAGCTTTAGCAGGTCTAACAACATTGTTGCCATTTGCTTTTATTCTGGTGGGACTGCAGGAGGCGGAGCAGGGGGTGTGGCCTGAATGTTTTCAAGGCATTTCTGACAGCTTGGAGTTTCATGAGAACAACGGGGGCTTTTCACCTGTTATGTGACCGTACACCAGTGTGACATGAGAGGAAAAGCCAGCGGAAACAACTGTAACTGGTCATTAGACCAGAACCAGCTATTGAGACCATCAACACTCTTTACCAAAGCAACTGCTGGCATGAAAGCTTATTTGAATCAAGAGACATTTCTCCTTGCTGCCATCATTAAACTGGACACAATGGCAATATATAGTGTGGATGCTAGGGGTCGCTGTAGCCCCGTTGAACCCACCAGACAGACGTCCCAGACACACGTGTAAAGGCACAAGAAGATTCTTTAATAATATAATAATAATAATCAATAATCACACACAATCCTCCACTCCCAGCAGCTCCGTCCTCTACCACCCAACTCCAGCTCGATCTCTGACCTGGAAGTATTCCGTCTCTGGGTCAAACACCTTCTTCAGGTGTCCCAGAAGTACTGCGGGTTTCCATCCTCGTGACACCTACGTACGTCCGGGTTAACGTCATGGTACTATCCCCCTGATTCTTGGTGAGCTCCCCCTGGCGGCACCCAACAGGGTTGAAGAGCCGGACTCCATGTCCCATGCTGCCCTGTGGGAATGCGGGGAACCATTTCCATCCAGGGGTGCTGCCATCTAGCGTCCCGAGGGATTTAGTGCCCTAAAAAGGCTCTTTCTTTTAGTTGAGGGGCGTCCCGGCCAGACTGAAATGCTGGCTGTCCATCACAATAGACACACAGGCTCAGTGTCCATTTTATTAGGCCCGCCAACCGACTCTTGAAGACAAACAAATAGCCAATCACGTGCCTGCGATTCATACAATATGTAGATGTGGTTAAAAGGTTGGCATCTGACCAGACATTAGAATGGCTAAGGTGACCGATGCAAACAACTTGGACGGTGACAACGTTACTAGTGCCCAATTTGGTGGCTCCAGATGATTTCAAGCAATACATTCTTTAGAGCTTATTGCAGAATCACACAATTAACTACAAGCATCCGGTGACAGGCAGTTTTAAGGGCAAATATGGGCCACACATACAGAAATACAGCAGCAGTGGTGTGCAGATGTGAATCAATGAATACACCAAATGTTGAACTTTGAAGCAACGGGAGACAGCACCCGTCAAGGCACGTGGTAACCAACAGTGGCCATTGCAAAATCAGAAAAATGTTACCAAGTCTGCCAATCCATGATTTCTTTCTCCTTTCAAGTCCATTAGATCCTGGAAACACGAGGCTGACTTTGCAGAATTGTGGACCGAGGTCAGCGTCACCTGGGTCTGCTGACTTGATCTCCTTGAGGTGACACCACCTTCGCTGCTGCTGGGCAGTCTCATCCATTACAGCCCACGACAGCCAGAAGGAGCAGGACCACAAATGCAGTGCCTTTGATTAAAATTTAATCACGGCACAGCGGGCTGGGGAAGCCCCCAGTGAGATGAGAGGAAGGCTCGGGGTTCTCGGGGACTATCACTTATTAGCGATCAGAGCCTCAGCGCCGAGCCGACTGGGTGCCTGGCGTCTAATGAATTTGGAGGACTTGTTTGTGCAAGACGCTTTGAAGCTGCGAGTCGAGCTTTGAAGTCTCGTGTCATCTGTGGAGGCAGACAAATCAGACGAGGGGCGCGTCGGGAGCTGTCTGCCTCTACGCTTCACTTAGTCTCTAAGTCATGGGTGAGGACCACTTGGGCACACTCTAAATCTGGGGATCGGTGCAGACCCCGGGGCTCAGGCAGTGCTGATGAGCAGCATCTTGGTGGCTTGACCTGTTTGGACCTCCATCTCTGTGGGCTGTGGTCTATCTGCTCATGTGCTGGACTGTAAAGCAGAAGGCTGCCAGTTCAATCACTGCCATCTGACTCACTGAGTTTGAGTGCCACTTGCACTAAAACTAAGTAGTCCTAAAGCTCTCTGGGAAGGCGCTATATAACAGTGTCTCAAAAAGCATCACCTCAAAACTTAAAACACCGGGATCAATCAGGACTTAAATGGATGGATTCAATTCATCTAGAGTCTGACATGCTTATCGGCATGAAGAAATCTCCTAGAGAGGGGCACATGGTGGCATCCACCCCAAGTCAAAGATTCAAGGGAAATGGTAGAGAAATCAACAAGTGAAAAGACCAAAGGACAACAGGCTAAGCGCCATCAAAAGTCTATTGGACCCCTTGGGCAAATTCACACTCTGTGGACTTTAAATGTCCTCTTTGTGTTCATGTGGGTTTCCTCTCAGACTTCAGTTTCCTCTCGCCGTACAGACACTTGTGGTCTGTCTGAACTGGAGACCATAGAGTGACCAGAAGGTGTGCTATAAATGGCCTCCAGGGTAGATGTTGTATCCCGATAATCCTCTGCGCTCTCCACACAACCTGCTGTAGAGCTTTCTAATCAGCTGCTGTGCAACTGGGACACCACACAGACACATATAATGGGGTGAAATACTCTGAGCGGTGCACTGAGAGTAACAATCGCTAAAGCAGCTTTGGCAGTTGGATTAGTTTGTTCATTCTGTGCACCATTCGAGAGCGGCGTTTGCGGGTGGCAAGTGGGTCGACCTCCCCAGGCCCCGTGCCTAAGGGGGCCCCGCTTTTGAGGTCTGAGTGTCCCGTTCGAGCAGATTTGTCAAGTTATATTCTCCAGTATGAATATATTTGAGATGCTTCTAAGAGGAACCCTTTTAAAAATCCCTCTTCAAGAATTAATTCGGTACATGGAAGAGTATACTTGCAATTTGGGTCCTTTTCTAGACGAGGCCCTGATAATTTCCACATGTCACCGCTTCGAATTTTGCACTGTCGTGGTATTGTTGTGAATTAGGAATTTCACTTTTTTAATGGATTATCCATCCATCCATTGTCACACACGTGCGCATGGGAGGCAGCTAAAGGGCAGAGTGCACTGACTCGTTTTCTCCCTTGCCTGCAGACCATTCACGTCATCTTGACATCACTTCTGGGACCGAGCCTATGGAAGGTGACCTTGCCGGCTCCGGCCCCTGTGATGTCACGTCCGGGCTCGCACCAATGACAGAAGACCTACATGAGCCCGACCCCTTTGACTTCACTTCCTGTCTTCCCCCTTTTAAAAGCCTTCACCTTTTCCCTATTCCCTCAGTTCTGTATTGGACTCGGTTTTGTGCACAGCAGTGCTATCATTTAAAAGACGATTTGCAGCCAGCATACCAAATTATACGGGTGGCTGCCCCAAACCTTGCCATGTCTCATTGTGAGTTTTGTGACACCATCCATCCTCTTCCGCTTATCCGAGGTCGGGTCGCGAGGGCAGCAGCTTGATCAGAGATGCCCAGACTTCCCTCTCCCCGGCCACTTCTTCTAGCTCTTCTGGGAGAATCCCAAAGCGTTCCCAGGCGAGCTTGGAGACATAGTCTCTCCAGCGTGTCCTGGGTCTTCCCCGGGGCCTCCTCCTGGTTGGACGTGCCCGGAACACCTCACCAGGCAGGCGTCCAGGAGGCATCCTGATCAGATGCCCGAGCCACCTCATCTGACTCCTCTCGATGTGGAGGAGCAGCGGCTCTACTCTGAGTTTCTCACCCTGTCTTTAAGGGAAAGCCCAGACACCCAGCGGAGGAAGCTTATTTCAGCCGCTTGTATTCGCGATCTCGTTCTTTCGGTCACTACCCACAGCTCATGACAATAGGTGAAGGTAGGAATGTAGATCGACTGGTAAATTGAGAGCTTTGCCTTACGGCTCAGCTCCATTTTCATCACGACAGACCAATGCAGAGCTTGCATTACTGTGGACGCCGCACCGATCCGCCTGTCGATCTCACACTCCATTCTTCCCTCACTCGTGAACAAGACCCCGAGATACTTGAACTCCTCCACTTGGGGCAGGATCTCACCCCCAGCCCTGAGAGGGCACTCCACCCTTTACCGGCTGAGGACCATGCTCTCGGATTTGGAGGTGCTGATTCCCCATCCCAGCCGTTTCACACTCAGCTGCGAACCGATCCAGAGAGAGCTGAAGATCACGGCCTGATGAAGCAAACAGGACAACATCATCTGCTAAAAGCAGTGACCCAATCCTGAGTCCACCAAACCGGACCCCCTCAACGCCCTAGAAATTCTGTCCATAAAAGTTATGAACAGAATCGGTGACAAAGGGCAGCCCTGGCGGAGTCCAACTCTCACTGGAAACGGGTTCAGCTTACTTTCTAGTTCTTGTAATGATTTTTTGCCGCAGCATTTTGAATGAACTGAAAGCCGCATAAAAGAACGATTTTAGCAGTCAGTGGGCACCACATTGCAGAAGTTAGTCCTACTAGAGACGCATGTATGTTTAGAAAACATCTTAAGGCTCCAACATCCTTTAAGATGGAGAATCATGTTTTGGAAAGTTTAATAATCTGTGTTTCAAATGACATGCTAGTGTTAAAGATAACGCCGAGACTGCAGGCCAAATCAGAAAAACAAATGGTGATTCCAAATGAGTTAAGAAGCAGTGGAATGTTGTTGGGGACTCATCAGTAATGAACAATTCACGGGTAAGACGTTCTGATCCATCCACTCCTTTAACTCACTGACATAATTAATTAAGCAGAGCTTCAGAGAAATGTCATTAGGATGTCATCTGCGTGCAATTGAAAATGAACGTCATGTTTTCTAGTGAGAGATCCCAATGGGAAGTGTAAAGTGAAAAGAGTAAAGGTCCGAGTACCGAGCCCTGCGGGACACCATATTTAATTTCTGATTAAAATGTATGACACACGAGCGCATGGGTGGCTTGGTTGAACATGATGTGATGGAACAGGGGCTAACAGGATGCACTAACGCCTTTTCTCGCTCGCCACCAGACCCTCCAAAAAAGAAACCTGCACAGACCCCGCCTTCACTTCCAGAACCTTCCCTTCCAGTGACCTCACTTCCGGTTGGACACACTCCTTCCTCCTCAGCAGCTATAAAACGGCCACTTTCCCTCACTCCTCAGTCCCACTCGGTATTGTTATCGTAGGAATTTGAACATAAACCTTTCTTTTTGTCTGTTTGTCTTTCTTTCAAATGATGGAGTCCTGGCAGCGCATTTCTGCACATCCTGGCAACAATTTGATACATAAGAACAAAACCAGCTAAGTACAGTGCCCGTGAGCCCAATGTGATTTTCCAGCCTGTGTAATAAAATGAAATTATGGAAGGCATCAAGCACTGAGATAAAAATCTAGCAACATAACTTCTGCTAAATTTTCTTTACCAGAGGATATCAGAATGCTGTTCACTATGCGGCTTTGTGCCATTTTTGTACGCTGTGACTGCTGTGCCAGCCAGACTTCCTTTTTTCCTTATCAGAGTGAAAATATCCATTCATCCATTTATTCTTTCCCTGGTGTAGACTGACAAAGCCCTTCATTGAATTTCTATGTTGTTTCACGTAAAAGGAAATAATAACGCAATCCATTTTCCAAATCTGCCTTATCCAAGGAAGAGTCACAGGAACCTATCTCAGCAAACATAAGGAGCCAGGCAGGAACAAGACCTGGAGGGGGCGCCAGTCCTCTGCAAGGTGAACACACACCCGGGGTCAATTTAACGCCACCGACCCACCTGACCTGATTGTGTTTGTAATGTGGGAGGAAACCGGAACAATCCGACATGGACATGGGGAGAACATGTGTGTGTTGAAATCCAGGGTGGCACGCTGGTAATGTTGCTGCGATGTGAAAATGACTCCTGGGTTCACCTTCTGGATCCTTCATTGCAGGGAGCATCCAGAAGGTGAACCTGGGAGTCATTTTCACATCGCAGCAACATTACCAGCGTGCCACCCTGGATTTCAACACGCACATGAGCTCTCATCTTAACTTTGTTTCTAACATTCATCAAATTTATATTAAGAGTTACATTTTAGGGTTTAGGTTGTACCCGCCATTAAGAGAATTTACCTGCATAGACATGTGATAAGTTCAGATATGTTAGCCGGGCCTTGGCCATCTAAGGCTTTAGAAATGAAAAGGAGGATTTTGAAATCAGCCTGTGATGGACAGCTGGGTCCCATGCCCGGCCGGGATGCCCCTGCTGCATCTGTTCTGGGGGAGCAACCACGGGCAGCTCAATACCTCCCCCTGGGCACTCCCAGGCCGACGGTGATCCCCCAACCTTTCGCATGGCTCCAGGGGAGATGGAGTCTTCCACAGCCTGGTTGGGAGCTCGGATGGCCGCTAGGGGGAGCTGCATGGAGTCCACAGCCTGGCTGGACGAGTCTTCAGCCCCACCCGGAAGTGCAATTAGGACCAGGTGGTCAAGCACTTGGAATGCTTCCAGGTGGGCTATAAAAAGGGCGAGCCACCACCACTCGGAAGCCAGAGTTGGGAGGAGGAGGACTAGGCTTGTGGAGGAGTAGTGGTAAATGAGAAGAGAGTGTTTTTGTGTTGTAATTGTGCTCTCTGACTGTGTTGGGCTGTGTGGCATGGGGAAGACGTATCCCACAGCTTTGTTAATTTTGTACGTGCCTCTGTCAGTCTCTGCCGGGTCGGGCGCTATAAAGCATCCTTATTACAAGCCCTAGGCTTAACTGGGATCCAGGGAAAGGATTTGAGGACAGGAGTTATGTGTTTGTACTTTCTAGTTCTTGTAATGATTTTTTTAGGGGCAGCATTTTGAATGAGCTGAAAGCTGCATAAAAGAACGATTTGAGCAGCCAGTGAGCACCACATTACAGTAATCAATCCGACATGTTTAAAAAACAGTTTAACGTTCCAATATTTTTTTTTTAAGATGGAGAATCATGTTTTGGAAAGTTGTATAACGTGTGTTTCAAAGATATTTGTGTGTCAAAGATACCGGTCGATCGCAATCGACGCATTGGGCACCCCTGAACTAAAGTTTCTGAGTCAAGTTAATTAAAACTGTGGCAAAAAAGTTAACAAGCAGCCAAAATGGATCTCGAATTAAAAAGATGGTTAGAATGAAAACCAGCAGCCACTGTGGCCCTTCAGTTCGACACCCCTGATGTAAAGCATCATATAAATGCAGTTACACTCCTAACCAGGGGTTGGCGCTCTTACTTAACCATTTCAGACCTGACACCTATTACTAGTACATACTGTAAATATGCCGTCATTTCTGTAAAGCACAGGTACGTTTGCAGCCGTTGGCACCGGGCGTGCTACTATTACTGCAGACTGGAGAGCCTGGCAGGCAATCCGCGAAACATAGAAGTGAAAATGGACCCTTGCAGACTGTGCGCACCGCATAGTAAGTAGCTCCAATATCAATTTTATTTTGTATTTGCCAGCTATTGTATAATAATTGTGATTTTTTTTTTTTTTTGGTTTTTTTAATTTTTGAGCTTCCTAGATACCCCAAAGGTGGAATAACTCACAAAATATTTTTTCCCATAAAAACAGAAAAGCCAGGGCCGAAAGGGTTAATGCCTTTTCTCTTCCTACCTCTTTAAGAAGCCGTGATTGACGGTCGCGTTCCAATTGACATCACTTCGGGTTCCCGACCAACTAAACCCGCCTCTTCCTGTCGGCCCAAGTGAAAACGCCATCTTGTGGCCGAAGAAGAGTATCTCTCATCTCTGCAGTGACGATTTTCTTTTTTCTCCTTTTCTCGAACTGTCCAATCTAGGGAGTTCACCACGGTGCCCCCAACACGTTACCTGCGTTTGTTTGGTTTCTTACACAAATGAAGCCCCATTTCGCCAATCTTAGGAGTGACATGCACAGATTTATGCGGCTAGGTGGGCTGGCGGAGGATAACTTGGTTAGCAATTTGTGGACTTGAAATGGACTAACCAATACTGGACTGGATTTTGTGGGATTGGGCATGGATTTGACAGTAATTGTGCCCATCTAATCTGCCATCCCCGGATTTGCACCCACATCCCACCATGGCACTCGATAGCTGCTCTGTCTTGAAATGCAGAACACAAAAAAAAGTTGAGATCAGCTGTCAGCGGCTAACAAAGTGCCAGTGCCCAGGAGAACAGGCCGTGGCCCACTCACCGGGATGGCGCCATTAATCAGACGTCACCCCATCGAGTTGCAGGCTTTCCACAAAGACAGCACGAGTCAGAATCGGTGAGGCTAGCATTAATCCCCCTGAGTTACGCCTCAGCAACGCAGCATCTTGGTGGGTTCATTATGCTGACTAATTCTTCACGCCAGTGCCAGGGCCACTCGCTCGGCTGCAGTACTCCATCACTCAGCTGCCTTTCAATCCTTTGGCTCGCTTCTGCGGGGTGGCATACGCCATTATTTATGCCCAGTGTATCCCTTGGAAATATAAATGCGGCAACAGCTACGAACGCAGTAGGCAGAACGTGCAGGAGGCCCCCGATATCTGCCGCTTCCCCCACCCCGTCAACGGCAGCATCAACTCCATCTTTAGAGCACAATGCTTCTCAGCAGAAACATTTCAAAGTCAGCCACTTTACAGCTGGCGGATCAAGGCAGGAAATCCATAATGGGCACCTCAGCCAGGCCGCCCTCCCCCTCTGCCAATCCCAGATGAAGGCCTTATCTCAGCTCGACAGAAGGGAGTCTGAGAAAAACAAGCATCTTAAAGACGAACCGACCAAATAACTCACTGTTAGGCAGCATTGTAACTCCATATAGCGCCCTTCTTCTCAAACACGTCTGCGGATTTTGCATAGCAATACTAATTGTTAGCATCACAAGTAGCTTGGCAGGACCAAACCTGCAGACTTGAACCGCTGTGGGGACTTTCCTCCATCTCTCGTTACACTGGTGCGAGAAGTGGGATAGAATCATAGACTGAGTCCTTCATCACCCCTCTTCAAAGAAAGGCACAGTTAGCCTGCTTAGCCATCCCAGCAAAGTCACACTGAAGGTGACAGTGAGCAGACTGCAACCTCAGGCTGGAGAGATCATTGCTGAGGAGCAAGCAGGAGTTCCAGCAAGCAGATCTTCAGTCTGGGGATTCTTTGTGAGCATCAACAACACCTTCTCCGTGTCTTTGTGGACTTGTTTATGGGCATCTATGAGGAAGAACAACCTTACTGGAGTCACTGAGGACCTTAATGACAAGGCGACCAGTGCTGTCATCATGCATGGTTGGGGTCTGAGACACAATGATGGTCGGAGTCTTGCTAGGAAATCTACTGTCACCCATTCTCTTCAAAATCTCTTTGGAACGTATTGCAGCAACCCTGGGTCCAGAACTCTTCTCAGGACCCCTCAGCTATACTTGCTACAACTTGCTTCAGACTGGGCAGACTGTCCAGGTGAATGAAAACTGTGTTACCTTTGAGGACGAGGGATCTGAGAAGAGGGCAGTGGTAGCGACCCTGGGTCTGGAGCTGAGTGGAACATGTTCTCCAGAAAGCCGTAGACTACACAGTGGGCCTGGAGAAGCCAGCTATATACAGAGCATAAGGGTGGGTGTTGCATATCCAACACTCTGAGAAGAACTTTATCACCAAGGGTCCTTTTCAGGGCCACAGCAGTAGTCTGGCATAAAGTGGATGAATCCTTTCCTCTGCCTTTCGTTACACTGGTGTTAGAAGTGGGATGGAATCTACTAATGACCCCGAGACAGAGAATTGCTTTAGCACTAACACTGGTGGACCCCTCAACTACACTTGGTTGCTTCATAACAACCATTTGGACATCACGGAGTCCATCGCACCTTCCATCAATTCTTTCTTCTTCATAATAATAATAATAATAATAATAATAATAATAATAATATAAAAGGGTGGCATGGTGATGCAGTGGGTAGTGCTGCTGCCTCACAGTTAGGAGACCCGTCTAGGTTCGCTTCCCGGGTCCTCCCTGCGTGGAGTTTGCATGTCCTCCCCGTGTCTGCGTGGGTTTCCTCCCACAGTCCAAAGACATGCAGGTTAGGTGAATTGGCAATCCTAAATTATCCCTAGTGTGTGTTTGGTGTGTGTGTGTGTGTGTGTGTGCCCTGCCTGAAGTTTGTTTCCTGCCTTGCGCCCTGTGTTGGCTGGGGTTGGCTCCAGCATGTTACACACACTCAGTCCACATGAACAAGCAAACTCATTTCCCCTCAGGATTAATGAAGTATCTATCTATCTATCTATACAGATACTGAGTAGCCTGGCAAACAAACCCAAAACCATAGTGCTGTATGATAATAATAATAATAATAATAATAATAATAATAATAATAATAATAATATCTGAAGTTACACCTCAGTCCACATGAACATAAGGAGAACAAGCAAACTCTATACAGATACTGAGTAGCCTAGCAAACAAACCCAAAACCATAGTGCTGTATGATAATAATAATAATAATAATAATAATAATAATAATAATAATAATAATAATAATAAACAATATCTAAAGTTACACACACTCATTCCAAATGAACATGAGGAGAACATGCAAACTCCATACCTACACTGAGCAGCCTACCGAACAAACTCCATACAGATACTGAGTAGCCTAGCAAACAAACCCAAAACCATAGTGCTGTATAATAATAATAATAATAATAATAATAATAATAATAATAATAATAAAACACAAGCTGATGTAGTCCAAAATACCCAAGCAGTATTACCAGCAAGTCAAGACAGAGCTCAGCTCACAGAATTTGATCTCAGCCATCGACCATGTGGCTGCACCGGTGGTCCTACACAGCGTTGGCCTCATCTCGTGGTCCTCCTTGGAGTTTAAGAAGACAGATCGAAAGACCAGAAAGCTCCTCACGACACACGGCCTTCTCCATTCAAAAGCAGATGTCGAGTGTTTCTACATCTCGCCAGACTTTTAGAGCTCAAGACAGCAGAAAATGTTGTGAAAGTCAGCCTGTGTGAGTGGACCAGTGTCTTCTTCTTCTCCAACACCACCAAGCTCTCTCTGTACCAGCACAAATGCATTGTGAAGAGAAGCCATGAGATACAATAAGGTGAGGTCTTCTTGACAATGCCAGGACTAGCAGTGTGAAAACCAAGCAGCTACTCAAGCCCAAGCTCATGGAGGTGAAGATCCGGTGCTACAAGGAGAAGCCACTGCATGGCAAGTTCTTCAAAGGCCTGGAGGGGTCATACATTGACAAGGACCCAACGCACATATAACTCAAGGTGCAGCTCTTAAAGGGGAACCTGAGAGCTTCAGCAGGGCCACATTAATAAAACACAAGAACAACATCAAAGGTTTGGGGATCCGTGCTGTACAGTATACTGTAGAGAATGTAGGCAACGAGCTCAGTACAGACTCCTCATAGTCACCTATATAGTTGGCGGAAGGGAAATGACATCATAGAAAGTGGCATTCTGGAGCAGGAAGTAACATCAGCAAGAGGTGGGATCTTGGGGTCTGGAAACGGAAGTGATGTTGTGGGTGTCTTCTGAGGACCGGTAGTGATCATTCATGTGAGGGGTGGTCGGTTGTTCTGCAGGAAGAGAGGAGAAAGAGTTAGAGGGCAGTGCCAACCCCTGGTCTGGTGAGAACTTACACTTATTTCACCCCATAAACTGCCTCCTAATCGCACGTGTGTGACCCCCACACAAAACCAGGCCTTGAACATCTGGCACCAGCATACAAGAAGTATACCAGAGGCATACTAGTTAACAGCAAATGCCATCTGTGTGCTGAGGAGACCATTAGGTGAATTTCAGAAAGTGTCACTTCCTCTGCCCAAAGAAAGCTGCTTAAGTGTGTTGGTCAACAATGGAGAAACCCTGTGTCCATGTTTATTTGACCTTGACTTCAACTAGACTAATGGCAGAGTGGCACGCTGTAATAACAGTAATGTAACAAGCTCTGGGTGTAGACCTCAGTGGGACATCACCTCAGGAGATGGTGGACTGTTTAACGGCAGGGGGCAGGAACAGCTTGAGAAGACGGCTAGAGAGCAGCAGTTAAGGTGGGCATTGGACGCAGCCTTTAGATGAACACTTTGATCGTAATCTTCTCCCGGCTGCTGAATCCCACCAGTTCAGAGGTGTCACTGCTGGCACGAGTCTCGGATCAGACCATATAACTGGGTGGGCTCGCAGACAGTGGAGAGAATAGTGTGGCATACGGGTCATCTTTGACCCTAGGTGCAGGGGAGCTGGGTGGCATGCATGAAGGGACAAAGGGACAAGCAGCTGGGAGTGTGTGGCTCTGCTCAACTCCTGAGTGGCAGGTGGAAACAGCGCTGAAGATGCCATCCTCTCTGGCCTTAGGGGCTAATTGCATTTCTCTGTCTCTCCCACTCCCTGGTCATTAAATTATTATTATTATTATTATTATTATTATTATTATTATTATTATTATTATTATTATCGAATAATCAAGTTGAATGATGATGGTGATGATGATTTTAGCTCTCCAAAGGACTGAAGAACTTTAAGACCAAAATAATAGAACATGGCTTTTCAGCAAGGGTCGTCTGATGAGTTCCGATACTTTCCTTCTGAGACTGGGGTAGCGGGGGTCGTTTATTCCTTCTTCTATCTGACTATTGAGAAGGTAAGTGCGTCTCCATTACAGATTAGCCGCTTCCCCAGCCTCTCAAGCCTCGGCTTTAGCAGATGATGGAAGAGAAAACCGCCGGTGTCATCCTCATTGTCTTTTAACTCAGTGGGCTCAAAAGCCTTTTTCTCCGAAGCTGAAAGGTGTCGATATTAAGCTCTCGGTGCCCATTTAGAAATCTCCGGAGGAAAAAAAAAAAAAGAAATTGAATTAACTTTCGCACAATAGGGGGCTTAATTCGGAAAGAAAAAGGTGCCGGTGATAAGCTTCGCTGCCAGCGTGCAGGTTCAAATCCACTGACGAGCGCAGACTCTTCGCTCCGATGCCGGCAGTTCGTCACAAAGGAGAGTGCAATCCTTTTAACTTGGAGCTCTCGGGAAATCACCTGGGGGGAGCGAATTCAAGGTTTGGAGACAAATGAGTTCAGTCGGAGCTCCCAGTTAGGCCTTCAAAAGCATCTCGCGCGCTCCCACATCGCAAACGGGGTGCAGGCAACCGGAGTCCTGAAAGGTGGCAGCGCCATTAGAGAGTGTCTGTGTTTCCTGTTCCTATACAAAAGGCTGATATTCAGCCGAGTCCAGAAAGAATGAGCCCACTCTCCACCGCCCCCAAACACACACATACACATAGTCCTTTATCTTGAAGTATTAGTATAAGGGAGAACACGCAGGAGGTGTCACGAGACTCCCCGACAGTCACTCTGCGCTGCTTTGGCGTTCCCGACTCTCACTTGCCGATCCTTCCTCGCGTCTCTAGTTACAAAAATCTGCTGATATTTATATCGCGACTAGCAGAGGGAATCAACTTTACGTAAAAGTCATCGCCCACCTGGTATGTGAATGTGAAGACGAGATGGCCCGACTGTCATCGCGTCTATTAGAGTGCGCGCGAGTGCCCAGAAACACGATAAGCGATCACAGTCCTCTTCATGACGTCTTTTTTGTACGACTGTCTGTCTGCAGTGTGTGTGCGTGAAGGAAAATGGACGAGAGGAGCGCGAGGACGAGATCTCTGTGTATTTTCCGCTCTGCACTTGTGTCCAGTCGGCCTGCAAATGACACAAGCTCAAGGTACAAATGTCTCCTGAAAGATCTCGGAAGTGCTCGGAATCTGCAGGCGAGTGATTTAATACATCAGGACCCAACACACAATCTGACATTTAGGCCAATGTAGGCCAGGGGTGGGCAGACAACAATGGCCCGATTGGGATTTGCACATTTGGTTAACCTGAAGTTGTGAAAATGTCCACACCTTACTGGTCCATCCATCGATTTTTAATACCCAGTTATCCAGGAATAGGTTTGTGGGGCAGCTGGACCCTAACCCAGCAGGCATCAGGTGCAAGCAGGAACAACACATGCACACAGAGTCAGTCCATCAGGGTGAACAGACACACACATACATGCACACGCATACACACATGCAAATGCACACACACATACACATGTACACACACACACACACACATACATATGCACATGCACACTGTGACAGATAGAGGGTGTTGTCGTCCCCTTGAACCCTCAGATCAGTCGCCAGACACCAGGTAAAAGTCCAAATATTATTATTAATAAATTGTGCACAAAGCACCCTCCTCTCCACAATACTCATTAACACAATACAATTCTCAATAACAATCCTCCACTCCCAGATGTGTTGCCACCATTCCATCCAGCTCAGCTCCCTGTCTGGGATTTCCCACAGTCCTTTATAGTATGTGACCCGGAAGTGCTTCTGAACCCTGAGTCCATGTGACTTCCAAGTACATCCAGGTCAGATCCAAAGTCTTCTTTTCATCCCAGAATTACGTCGGTCTCTTTGTTTATGTGACTATGACGCACATCTGGGTTGTATGCAAAACTCTTGTTGTTCCTCCCTGCAGCGCCTTCTAGGGGCCCCTGTGGTATCCAGCAGGGCTGTGGATGAAAACTCCAATGTCCATAATTCCCTGCTGGCATTCAGGGCACCACCTGGAGGTATTGGCCAGGATGACTGGCCGGCCATTGTCCACAACACACACACATGCACATACGTGTTCACACGCATGCACACACACATGTACATGCACACACATACATACACACGCAAATGCACACACTCATACATATGCACAGGTAGACACTCGTACACACAAATTCACACACACACACACACACACACATCACCTGGCCACCTAACCTGCCCAGTGGAGTTAATAAAAGTGACCATACAGTAGGTGGTGTCACCACTGACCCCAAAGGAGCAATGCGAGGTGGAACTGAGACCGATAACCGGTGAAGCATATTAGGATTCAGGTTTATGAAAGAAGAGCACCATCACAGGCTTTTCAAAGTCAGTCAACTTCCACGTAGTCTACCAAAAAAGTCACTGTCCCCTTCCACTCCTCCTCCTCACTGAGTATTGCCCCCCACCTCCAGCCTCTGACTCTCCATTCCAATGAGGTGGCTTCTTCTATATGGTGGAGGTCATGGTATTGTGTAACACAAGCCCTTCTGGTTCACACAGAAGTTCATCCAAAAATATGGAGGTCCACTCCCACCCACTCCACCTGGGTCACCCAAGGACCCCAAAAAGGGTTGCCCTTCTGCACTACAAGTCCTATTCAACACAGGTGTCCAAACTGGGACCCAGGCAGAGTATCGTGTTGGGGGGGATGAAGAAGTCACAAAATCCAGTCGTTCCTCATCCATCCATTATTTGTTCTTCACAACTGGGAAAGGAACTAAGGGGCCTCCCAGACGGGTTGCAGCTCCATACTTGTGTTCCTTCCATTACGACCTTCCTGTTCAATAGAGAATTACTCTTGACCCCAGTCAGGATGCCAGTCCACCCACTTTGGCAGTTAAAGAGGTTACCAAGCAAGATGTGACACATCAAGAAACCCTGTACTTACCCTGTGGTAGTGCATGCAGCAAGAGTCTCTTCAAAATCAGGAACCCCCTTGGCATTTTAAACATCTGTTATCCTCTATTCGTGGCCATTCACAGAGTCTGTTACTGATTTAAACGAAACGTTCTTTCTGGAACGTTAATGTGGATGGGTCCCCTATGGCATCACTCTGAAGAACGGTTTTGGCATCTTAATTTTTAAAAGTGTAGGGGCGCACAGAAGTGTGGATGAGCAACACGGGGGGGCTGAAGAGGGAATTGGCACAGTGTGCGTTCACATGCAGACTCGTGCGGTTCAGCCGATTTCCTCATTGGCATTTTGAGCTTTGTAATTAGGGTGCCTGCCTCTGCTGAAATGTAAAAGGAGCCTGAGGAGGACCAAGGAAGAAGAAAGAGAAACCGGAGATCAGAAAAAAGACAGAATCGGGAGTGTGAGCCCGCGTGGTGGTGAGGAGGCAGGCGGTCAGCGGAGAGGAACGGCACTCCAGCGATGGATCGTCACCCCCAAGATGAATCTTCGTATCAAACAGATCAAAAAACCTTCGATACCTAACTTCCATTTTCCAATCTCCATGCTGAATAACTGCTGTGACACGCCGAAGTTCAATCATTGTGCCTGAAGCAGTAGGAACAATAGGTGCATCATAGGTGGGAGAGATCGAGGCATTTGAAATCGAGGTGCTAACTCTCTCATAACAATGCTTCTGATAATAACAGGTCCTTTGGTCCAAAATAGTTGATCTTTTCCTGTTCACCTAATGACACCCCTGGTTGCTGCCTTCAGCTGGATTACTTGAAAACTGATTCCATTTATTCCATTTTCCAACCGTTACCCTAAACATTTGGCACAGTCGTCATAATATTTCATGTCATTGTTCACACAGCTAAAGCCATTGACATCAGAGACATGCGACTGTCAATCAAAACCACACACAGTCTGCTTAATGAACAGCAAGACAGACTTTCCAAGCAATGAGCTTCTGTCTGTCATTTAAGATGGCAGGGTATCTAACTTCTTTTCCTTCATTGTCACGTCCTACTTTGCCATCAAGAGCAGGTGACTTACGGGCAGTGACGTGCAGTGAGGTTCATATGCCAGTGAAGCACGGACTCCTTAAGAGTGACATTTACAAATATATTAACCCAAAAGAGTAGCTTCTTCACTGTTCATCTGGCACTTTGTCTACTGGTGATGTTTCATATCTCATCAGCATTCTTTGCACACACACAGGTAAGGCGCAGATTTGGCTAAGAAAGGATGTTACATGGCGCAGTGGGTCACGTTGCTGCCTCGCTGTTCGCTTCTCGTGTCCTCCCTGCGTGGAGTTTACATGTTCTCCCCGTGTCTGCGTGGGTTTCCTCCCACAGTCCAAAGATATGCAGGTTCAGTGCATTGCCGATCCTAAATTGTCCCTAATGTGTGCTTGGTGTGTGTGTGTGCGCGCCCTGCGGTGGGCTGGCACCCTGCCTGGGTTTTGTTTCCTGCCTTGTGCCCTGTGTTTGCTGGGATTGGCTCCAGCAGGCCTCCTGTGACCCTGTGGTTAGGATATAGGGGGTTGGATAATGGATGGATGGATAATGTTACATTTATAGAGGCGAGAGAGAGAAAGCAGAGAGAGCGCATTTGTTCCTCACCCTCCATTCATTCTAAATTTTCCGTTGCAATTCCACAATTCACACTCATTCTGTACAAATGAAAGTACAGAGTGGTGTACAAAAAACACAGATTTAAATCCATCCATTATCCAATCCTCTATATCCTAACTACAGGGCCATGGGGGTCTGCTGGAGCCAATCCCAGCCAACACAGGGCACAAGGCAGGAAACAAACCCCGGGCAGGGCGCCAGCCCACCGCAGGGCACACACACACCAAACACACACTGGGTACAATTTAGAAATGGATTTCAATTTTGACCTTATTTGAAATATTTAGTTGTTTTTTAAAGCTTTTAATCCTGATGCTTTAATCAATTTTAATACCGACTGTTCAACAAAAGGATAACAAGAAAAACAAAAGAATATTCTATTTAAGGTCAAAATTGAGTTTTTAAATATTGGATAGTTTTATCTTAGACTAACCCCATTTTTTGTAAAATTGAAAACCGTGTATGGTCTTACCTTTATTTGTAAGTGAAGTCCATGTGTCTATCCTTCTCCACGAAAATCTCCGTCACATTCTTGTAAAAGTCCTCCTTATTTTCCTTTATTTTTAAAAATCTTCATCTTCCATTTTGGCGGTCAGTCGGCAGAAAAAAATAAAAATAAACGGAGCGCTGCAGTGCACTTGACTTTCTGATGTCGTTAACTTATTGGCGCCTCTGCGTAGAAGAACAGCAGCAACGGGCACCTGTTGGGCTCACATGCGCCCCCTTCAGGGTGGCACGGTACTGTCTGCCTCACCTTCTGCCTTTTCACTGCGGTTTTGTGTCTGATCAGCAAGACTAAATCTGTCACTCACACTCATTAAAGATATTAGTCAGAATGTGGAAAGTCAGGGTGTGTAATAAACGCATCTGTACACATTATATTGGAGACATACAGAGAGACAGCAACGGGCACACACCAATTGTCCACATCATGTGTGAGGGAAAGGCAGTCTGAGGGGAGGTGAGGCTCGTCGCTGCTGCCCCTCGCGTTTCTCCCCTGCGTATTTGAACAGGAAATGCACCAATTCTGTGATTTTGACTATAAAAAATGGTACAAATTATTATAATCATGCAGAAAACAAATTTATAGCACAGACTAGTGAACACATTTATTTTATGCTATCATTCTTCGTTTTATTACGGTGTGCTGGCGCCCTGTCTGGGGTTTGTTTCCTGCCTTGTGCCCTGTGTTGGCTGGGATTGGCTCCAGCAGGCCCCCGTGACCCTGTAGTTAGGATATAGTGGGATGGATAATAGATGGGTGGATTATTCATTTTATTTTACTTTTCATGATACCTCCCCTGACAGCAAGCCTACATGCCTCATAAACCTACGATCCTGTTTTTCTAACGTTACTTTCCGGGGAAATACACACTGGTTTGGCTGCCAATCTTAAGAAACAACCTCTGAAGGAGCAGGACAAGCACGAGGACACCTAGGGACCCTGTAGACACCGAGGAGAGCAAATTGGAAAATGGAGGTCCGGCTCCAGATGGTGGTCGGGACAAGAGCAGCCTAAGTTTGGGTTTTCTTGATCTGTTTTATCCTACTTATGCACATATTAGGAACCTTTTTAAAGCCCAAAGAGCTCAATTCAGGTGCAAAAAACCCTCCTCAAAAATTAAAAGGTTCTTGGTCAAGCAATGTCTCTATGAAGAACCATAAAACCCATAAAAGCGCCATTTAAGATCCATTATTTTTTAAGAGTGTATGCCCACCCAGACTGTAAGGGCACTATTTTTAATAAACGCTGCACATTTTCATGGGAGTGGCACAGTGTTAGACTGGACAGCCAGTACAGACTCTGCAGTGGAGTGACATCCATGGGGTGGGCGGCTAGCTGTCCGAGGTCTCCAGGATCGTCTCACTTTTGTCTTTGACATTCTCGTTAATAATTTGAATCTCCTTAATTGTCAGCTGTCCATAGTTTGACAGTTAATTAATGGGCAGTGTAATAAGAAGACCAGAGTCAGTGAGTATTTTTGACAAATCCTGTTGTGATTGCTCAAGATGACACTACCTTCTGCACATATATGGTAACCAGGCAGGAAGAAGGGGTTCCAGGTGGATGGACACGGGAAGTGAGGTTTGTCAGGGGAGAACTGTCAGTCTTCCAGAGGGAAGAAGAGGGAGAATATTAATACACAGCGCCATCCCCTGGAAGGATAGAAAATTGCCATCAGCAAAGCCCTTAGACTGTGTCCCGCGCACGCGCCTGCCTGTTGCTTTCCGTTTATGTTAATTAGTGTCGATTTTATTTTCGGTGTGTTTTAACTGTATATTTATATATTCTAATTCTGAATCTAGTAATTTGTATAATCTGTACTTGCACTTTATTTGAGAATTTGTTCACAGCGCTCTGCGACTGCGCTTAGTGAAGGGCGCCATACAAAAAGAAGTTGTGTTGTACAGGGTGGTCCAGATCTAATTATGCTGATCCAGATCGTCTGGATGACTTTGATTTATGCGGTGACGATTCCAGTTCAGCGCAAAGACGACGATTCCAGTTCAGCGCAAAGACGATTCTTCATGTTGTCAAGTTGCACACTACTCGATGGTCCGGGATTTTTGGGTGATTTTCTATGTAATAAACTTAATAAGTTATAGCGTGATGAAAATTGCATAATTAGATCTGGACCACCCTATATTTTGCTAGCTGGGAGTTTTCATTTGCATTTAAGTCTGTTAAGGTCCACAGCTTGCCTTTGTCGCTTCCCTTCTTTTGGTCTCAGTCTTAGATCTTCCTCGAGTCCACGAGCTCCGTCCTGACTGCCGGCTCCTACTTAATTGGACGTTCAGAAGCGTTCGGTTCGCCCCGCACCTCTGCTCGTTTAATGCCGCCCGGTCGGCGCTTCGGCTCAGGACGTTGTGAGGCAGAGGAGCGCCAGCACCGTGAGGACAAAGAGGAAATAGCAGAAGAAGAAGAGAATGTCAGCAAGCTGCCACCCACATTGTTTTTCTCACATATGGGTGATGGAAGGTGTTGCTTTGCTTTTAACAAGAATCTTAGCAGCGCAGATGTTTCCGCCGCACGAGGTGTCGGACAGGACTAACGTTCATTATTGGAGGAGCCTGCCGGTGAGGCCGCACCACCGGGGACGCTCGAAGAGTCACATGCAGTTCACGATTATAAGCCGTAGACTGAGCAGACCTGCTGTGAACTCAGAAAAGTGCTGGGAAAAGCCAACCGCCATCCCAGGAGCCCCGCGGGACACTCGTGCGCCTGCGTGAACAGGAGATACAAGAGGCGCTGGACGGCGAAAAAATCCGCTAAAGTGGGATTTTGCACTCATTGACCCAATGTGGGGCGTTTCACGGGACAAAAGAAAGATTGGGGTTAGCAAAACAGGCTGAGGGTCGAAAAGGAGATAAAAACTGGAGTTGGTTAATTGAATCTGAAAGGGCTCATGGTAAGAACATACATACATACATACATACATACATAAAATGATGGAGGTTAATAAAGCTAACACGCTGATAAGAACCAAACTGGATTCAACAAAGTGAAACGAGCCAACTGGGAGGTTGGAGAGGCAGAAGAATCTCAGCGGGGTCCTCAATAGACAAGTGCTGAATTAAGATGCAACAGGGAGAAGAGGCCTCGTTAGGATCGTTAGTGAGAATGTCCGCCCTAGCTGTCTCCTTTTCAGTGACACCATAGACCAATGAAGCCCCTGGGGTTTATCGAACTCAGCTCAGAATGAGGTCACCAAGGTGCAGTAGTGACAATTACTGAGACAAACCTACTGGGGCTCACCAGGAAGTGAGAGGACAAGTGATTGAGAGACCAGTCTGGGAAATCAGAAGAGATGACACCACCAATAAGAGTAAAAGGATTGGAGTCCAGCAGACAGGAAAAACTTAGTGGGGTCCACCAATAACAAGGGGACACATGAGTGACTCGTCATGACCACTACAGAGAGTGAGCATTCGCTATTAAGAAACTCCACCAGAGAAATAACCAATGAAAATCAGCAATATGGGGTCATCTAATAAGGAGGATTGCTAGAAAGTTGTTCAGAGAAACACACCATGGTGGGGCTATCACAACAATAAGGGCAATGGTGGCTTTCACCTTGAAGAACAGAATGAGAAGTTGGTCACCAGTAACAAGAACCATATTGGACTGTGGAATAGAGAAAAAACTTAGATAGATAGATAAAAATGGAAGGCACTATATAATAGATAGATAGATAGATAGATAGATAGATAGATAGATAGATAGATAGATAGATAGATAGATAGATAGATAGATAATTTAATTTTAAAATGACCTTTATTATGAACATTAACAATATACACAGTCATAAGATAAACAGCCCCAATATTCAAGATAAACAAAAAGTAAATATCAGACAACTACCACTACTCCCCCTTTACACTCCTCCTACTCCGCACATAAATAATATAAAAATAAATTAACAATTCATTTTAATACAAAGACCACCACTACTCCCCTCTTTACACTCCTCCTACTCCGCACATTAATAAAAAATTGACAGTTCACTATGATACAAAGACCACCACTGATCCCCCTTTACACTCCTCCTACTCCACATTAATTAAAGCATATTGTTGAAGCCCACCAATGCTTTTCATTCCCAGTTGATCACCAGTTTGCCCCCCTCCACAGCACACAGTACCTGTCGTGTCCCCCACATGTCGCTGAACATTTCTAAATTGTTTGTTAGTTTATGGTACATGAATTCGAGTTTTAGTCGACTTTTAATTAAAACTTTGAACAGCAGCAGAGCGTCGGTCCCCATGAGGTTTTTCTCTTTATTCCTCCTTGTTTTTAGGATTGCCAACTTGGCCTGTCCTAAGAGGAAATTCCCAAGAACAGACTTATTCCTATTTTTTTGATTATAGTTAATACCAAAGATAAAGTTAATTTTTGAGAGACCAAAACCAAAACCACTAAGAATTAAATCCAAGAAAATAAACAAAGGCCTCAGCCGTTCACAGTGAATGAACATATGAAAGATGGTCTCCCTTGTGTCACAGAACGGGCACTGGTCAGTCTCTGAAGCGTTAATTATATTCAGAAATGAGTTTGTGGCCAAGGCCGAGTGCATTATCCTCCACTGCAGATCCCCAAGTCTTTTCTGTAACGGGAGTTTATAAAAAGCTCTCCATGAAGGTGTTATGTTCTCTGAGACCTGCAGTTCTTTCCTCCACAAAGTATCTGGCAACCCTTTCAGTTGGTTATAAAATGTCACTTTGACACACAGTTTATAAAGTTCTTTTTTGTTAAACAGTTCAAAGTCTTTCTCGACCAGAGTCCCAAATCTGAGAAGGTGTCCAGGTCTGTCAGTGTGGTCAGTGACGTGTGGTCTTACAATGATGGTGGGTGATGTCATCTCTGCTTCTGGTGTCCCTCACCTGTGAAGTACTCGTCACACAGTGAACTCGCTCCTGACCTCCGCAGTGCTGTTTGTACTTGACTAAGAAAAATGTCAACCAAGCGTACTGATCTGATCCCCAGGACTGTCGCTAGGTGGGCAGGGTGTGCCAGCACCTCATATTTGTATTAAATAAATGTCTTATTTTTAAAATTCTTTTGTTTAAAAGAATTGATACGAATGAGTCAGAAAATAATAACGAACAATCTAAAAGAGGATTCCAGACTAAAGGTTCTTCCAAGAACCAAAAATACTTTCCAGATTTAGCCTGGTCCTTCTGAACTTTCTGTGCCAAACCTGAAGTGCAGATTTATAAAATTCCGGCAGGTCAGACCCAACAACGTTGGCAGAATGTAATAAAAATAATGTTCAGCAAAATTTAAATTCCTTACCCCACGAAATAAGGTAAAGGCCAGCTGTCTCCATGGTAGGTGCTCAGGGCCGTATAAGAGCCGATGTAATGCCTGTAACCTAAAGGCCTCCATCTTGCTCACCAAGTCAATGAGTCCCTGACCGCCCTCTTCTACAGGCAGATACAGGACACTGCGCTTTACCCAATGCAGGCCATCCCAAAAGAAATCTAAAAGTATTGCCTGGATGTTCTTGATGACCGATATTGGAGGGTCTATACACTGTAACTTATGCCAGAACATGGAGGCTATTAAGTTATTAATAATGAGGACCCTGCCTCGACAGGAGATCTCCTTTTGAAGATACTTCCATTTCTTCAGTCTGGCTTGAACTTTTCCGCCCAGTCTGCCCAGTTTTCTTCAGCTACTCCTCCTTGTCCTAAAAACACCCCCAGGTATCTGAAGACTCTTCTGTTCCACTTAAGGCCACCAGGTAGGCCCGGTGGGTCTCCATCCCTCCAGTTGCCAATTAAAAATGCGGTACTTTTGTCCCAGTTAATTTTTGCCGATGACAGTTTTTCAAATTCATCCAGGCAATGTTTCAGCTCCGTGATGTCTCCAGGATGACAGATGAACACGGTTAAATCATCAGCATCGCGACCACCTTGAGCTGTAAATTCGGGCACTGAGGGATGTTCAGACCTTGAAGGCGGATGCGAATTTGTTGTAGTAGCGGCTCGATGGAGAGCGAGAAGAGCATACCGGACAGAGAGCAACCCTGACGTATCCCTCTGGTGACCTTGAACGGGGCGGTTAGTGTTCCATTGAGTTTCACGACACTAAAAACGTTGTGATATAAAAGTCCAATGTGTTTAATGAATGAAGGTCCAAAGCCAAAGGCCTTCAGCACTGCTAAAAGGTAATTGTGGTCCACCCTGTCAAACGCCTTCTCCTGATCCAGTGATAAAAGACCAGCATCAAACCCAAAGAGCCTGGCAGCATCAATCACATCCCGAACCAGGAAGATGTTGTCCAGAATACACCTGCTGGGGACACAGTATGTCTGCTCGGGGTTCACGATACTCGCCATGACTCTTCCTAACCGGTTAGCCAGGGCCTTGGAGAAGATTTTGTAATCCGCACACAGCAGGCTTACTGGGCCAGTTCTTTAGCTCCGTGAGGTCTCCTTTCTTTGGGAGTAGTGTGATAACCGCCCTGCGACAGGAAAGGGGCAGTTCACCCACTCGCAGACTTTCACAGAAAACCTCTGCCAGATCAGCGCCAAGGTGACACCAAAAAGCTTTAAAAAACTCAACAGGCAAACCGTCAATTCCTGGGGACTTCCCAATGTTCAGCCCATTCAACGCTGTGGTCAACTCATCTAGAGAGATCGTAGTTTCCATGAAGTCTTTCTCTCCATCTAGAACCTGAGGTAAGTCCTGGAGAAAACTGACGACTCTAAATGTACCTCTTCAATGTCTGCAGAAAACAGTCGCTGGTAAAATTGGTGTGCCCAGGATCGAAGGGCTTCAGGCTCCAGCAGGTTTTGACCTTTGTCATTTTTTAAACAGTTGATGGTCTTACTTTGGCCAATTGTTTTTTCCAGTTTAAAAAATTGCGTAGGAGCGTCCATCTGGGTGAGCGACTGCATTCTCGAGCGGACGAGTGCGCCGTTGACTCTCTTGTCTATAAGGTCCATCAATAATTGTTTCTTAGTTTTGAGGGACTCAAAATGCTGCCGTCAAAGTTATTACATAAAACTGAATGAAGTTCCTCAATATCCTTCTCCAGTTCAGAAATGGCGCATTCACATCCCTGGTGGTGTGCTCGGTGTATTGTTGGCACAATACGCGTATCTCAGTTTTGAGCAATCCCACCATTGCCTCAGTGAAGAGAAGGTCTTCTTTTTGTATCTCCATTGTGTCCAGAAGTATTTGAAACAGTTGATGAAGTGGGGGTCTTTCAGTAGATTATTATTAAAGTGCCAGTAGGATTTAACAGAAGGAGCAGAGAGAAAAGAGATTTGAAGGGAAACAAGACAGTGATCAGATAAACTAGTTGGAAGAATGGAGCAGTTAGCTATGAGGTTCCTGTGATTTTCTGGATGTAAATTCTGTCAAGTCGAGCCATAGACAGCAGCCCAGCTGAGCTCTTCACCCACGTATACTGCCGGACCCCCGGATAAAAATCCCTCCAAATATCAAGGAGATTATTATTGGTGACCACAGACCTCAGTGATTGGACGGACCCGGTGCGGTTCTAGCCCATTCCTGTCCAGCTGCGCATTTTCTGTGCAGTTAAAGTCGCCCCCAACAAACACCAGCTCATCATTGTCACATGTCCCCAGGACATCATTTAAAACTGAGAAGCAGTGAGTTCTCTCAATCCCTACATTTGGGGCGTACGTTAATGAACACCCACTTCTTCTCTCCCAGCTGCGCTTCTACCTTCAGCAGCCTCCCCTGGATTAACTCAGTACAAACAACACTGTCAGGTACAAAACTCTTAGAAAATAAGATCGCGACTCCTGCACTGAGATTTGAGCCATGACTAAGATGTGCCAGCCCTGGCCACTCTCTGTGCCAGTCAGACTGATTAGCCTCGTCAGTATGGGTCTCTTGAAGGAAAACCACGTTAATTCTTTTTTGCGCTAAGTGCTCAAATAGCGCCGTTCTTTTACTAGATCTCTGCAGCCGTTTATATTGAAAGAGCACAGGAATAGACAGGCATTTTAAAAGAAAATAAGGTGGCGGTCAACAACACTACATTAACCAAAGAAACGGGTAATCGCATTAAAACTGCCATCATGATTGTGCTTCTAGTGAACGTTTCACTTTGCTTATGATATTCTTTAATCGGACTCTCTCTTTGGAGGTCATACCTAATTCAGCAGCCCGCCGCTTGCCGCCGAGCTCAGAAACTGATGGAGATCAGGAAAGTGTTCGACTATACTGACCCCCGCTTCCCTTCTAAAACTCTAAAAGCGCAAAATGCTTTCTGTGCTGTAAGCCTCGTGTAAGCTCGAGTGAGATGACAGATCAACTCTTATCGACGGGTCAGATTCATTGCCGTCCTCCCCTCCTTCCTCTCTCGCTTTGATTTCAGTGCCGTCTGTCTGCTGCTGATCACTAGCGGCGGCCTCTGCACTTTCAGTCTTAGTGCTCTTCTTGGCGCCCACCACTGGTTATTTGTTCTTTTCTTTTCTGGTTACCGGCTTAACATAACCGTGTTCATCGTTACTGTCTTCAACGAGCATTTCTCCATCGGCCCCGTCTCATGCGTTGTTTCTTCAGTCAATGCCTGCACAGCCAGCGCTCTTCTCCGCCCCTTGAGAAGGCGCATCTCTTGGGCACGTCTCTAGAGCGGCAATACTCTCGGTGGGTGTTTTTGGAGAAGCGCTGCAGGGTCATCTTTATAATATTCGACCCTGGTATCCCCTTAGCCACCATCTCCTCCTCTTCATGGCTGACTTCAGCCTTCTTGTTCCCATTACTTTTACTAATCTGCCCGGCATTAGCCGCTGCCGTGATCATTTCAGCCCTCAGGTTTTTCCTAACGCAGGCTCTCCGCTGGACACTTCCAGCTCCCCTGCTTCATGTCCCGGCCAGCTGTGATACTTTGAACTACAGTAATTTCACTCTGATCTTCAGCCGCTTCATCTGAATCGTAACTCAGATCCTCCATTTCCGAATCACTGATCACCGACTCATTCTCTTCGTTGTCCGAAGTTCTATCACGGGCTCTCTGTGCACACCAGACGGTCCCGGCATATCCGAGCTCTCCGTCATCTCACCCGCTTACACTGACTCGCTTTGTGCCCTGTCTGACCACACTTAAAGCATTTCATTTGTTCCGTAGTGATAAAAACTATATATTCGTAACCCTCTACTTTAAATTTCAAGGCCACATCAAGCTCCTCACGCGAGTTATTTAGTATCATGTACACCTGTCTCCGGAAAGACACGACATGCTTTAAATCCGGTGAGCGGCAGCCAAGCGGTATCATAACCACATCAGATATGACTTCACCATATCTACGAAGTTCATTTAATAAAGCCTCATTTTTCAAAAATGGTGGAACATTTGAAATAATAACTCGTTTAGCAGGAGTCGATAAAGGCAGAACCGGGACTAGCGAGCCGTTTATCACCAGGCCTTCCTGCACTATAGTATGCACCATAGCTTCGTCGCTTAGAAAACTACAATAGTTTTGTTCATTCGGGATGCTGACTTCACATTCTTACAGCCAACTCTTTTCGCTACCTCAATAACACACGCCTCAACAGAAACCATCGGGTCCACAACCACTTTAATTCCATTTTTCCTTGAAAGATTTTCAAAATTTCGCGGGTTAAGCCCTGGAGGCTTTGCTCGGGACGCGGCCATGGCGGCGAGCCGCAGCGTCCGACTATTACAACAACCACTGACAATAAACTATATACTTTCAAATAAATGGCAAATCAGTAAAAAAATCTTTATACATAAAACTAATAGTAAAGAAAGTTAGAAAAAGAAAACGAGAAATACTCACAGATACCCAAACGAACGGAGCGAACCTGCGACCAACAACCACGCCCACCCAGACCAGAGTAATCGACAGACAGAGATTCCACAGACAGAAAGGATAGATAGATAGATAGATAGATAGATAGATAGATAGATAGATAGATAGATAGATAGATAGATAGATAGATAGATGAAATGTGCTACATGATAGATAGATAGATAGATAGATAGATAGATAGATAGATAGATAGAAGGACAGCCGGTGGGACGCCCCTGCTGCATATTTTCTGGGGGAGCCACCATGGACAGTCCAATACCTCTCCCAGGATGCTTAGTGGCAGCCTCCCTGGCCGACAGTGATTCCCCAACCACCCGCAGGGCTACATGGGAGATGGAGTCCTCCACAGCTTGGTTTGGGCCCGGGGGGGCTGTCTGCTTCCAACAGCCCAGCTGGACGAGTCTTCAGTCCCACCCAGAAGTGCAATTAGGACCATGTGGGCAATCACCTGGAATGCTTCCGGGTGGGCTATAAAAGGGCCCAGCCACCACCACTAGAGGGGGCCAGAGTTGGGAGGAGGAGGACTAAGCTTCAGGGGGAGTGGTGGTAGAGGAGAGAAAAAAGATTGTTTTGGTGTTGCAGGTGTGTTTTGGGACTGCGTATTGCCTGTGGGTCAAAATGAAAGTTTGTTTATTTTTATTTGTGTCTCTGTGTCCATTTCTGTTGGGTCAGGTGTCTATATAGCGCCTTTGTTACAATAGATAGATAGATAGATAGATAGATAGATCTAAAAATCAATGACTTACAATAGAGAATATTATATGTGCACTGATAATTTGGCTTAAAATATTGCACTAAAAAATGACCCTAGGGTGGCACAGTGGGTAGCGCTGCTGCCTCACAGTTAGGAGACCTGGGTTCGCTTCCTGGGTCCTCCCTTTGTGGAGTTTGTATGTTCTCCCATTCTCCCCATGTCTGCGTGGGTTTCTTCTGGGTGCTCTGGTTTCCTCCCAAAGACATGCAGGTTGGGTGCATTGGCGATTCTAAATTGTTCTGTGTGTGTGTGCCCTGTGGTGGGCTGGCACCCTGCCTGGGGTTTGTTTCCTGTGTTGGCTTTGATTGGCTCCAGCAGACCCCCGTGACCCTGTATTCAGGATATGGCAGGTTGGATAATGGATGGATGGAAAATTACCCTGCTTTTAATAGTAAGTGCATACACTGTACAAAATGTCAGTAAATTTAACGGTAAAAATACTATAAATGGTGAAATTAAAATACATTTTCTGGAAAAAAGGAAAGCTACCATATGTTCTACTGAAAAATTACCTGTATTTCTTAAATAATACATTTAATTATTTTTTACAGCAAAAAATCAAGGATTTTACATTTAAAGTATGTTTCAAACTGTTAACTAAAACATTACAGTTACACTGAAGAAAATGCTGTTAATTTTACATTATAAAACTGTTATATAGCGAAGGTAAACATCTGTGAAATGGTAAATAGCGAAGTTACGATATTTGCATAAGGACACGCCCCCTTTTAGCGTATTGTTCCTGGTGATCCGCATTCTTTTGCACAGCAGGTGATAAAACTTCAACAGTTAGCAGACTTATTTTTTCCTGCGTTCTGAAGGTTTTTTGAGGTTATGGGTGCTGATTTATGGACGGTTGTATTCGATAAGCTGGCACACCTGTAGGACCCTAAACACCACAAAAGCAAACTTTACTTCTCTACCAGACTGAATTGTTTTAAATGCATATAATTAAATTATACCTTTTTGCTATTGGTTGTCATTACTTTACTGATGCAAGTTGTGTGCTGGTGTTTGATCCTGACCGTACTTTCCAATGGTTTGTTGATTGGCATATTTATTACGGTGCATGGATATCAGGTTATGGTTAAACGTTCACTTCTATTTGAATATGTTGTAAAGAGAAAAACGTTATTTACTACGAAGTTATACCGCAGAGTTAAAAATATTGTCAGCCTCACATCTTAAGGTAAAATTCTGGCAACCACAGCTGCCATTACTTTACCGTAAATTTAATATTTTTTTTTTTTTACAGTGTACGAACGTGCGGAATATTTTCACATGCATACAGATACGTACACGATAAAGCTAATCCCATATTATATGCAGTATACAGTAGCAGATTACACAGTGGCTTCGCTCACTGAGTGGAAGAGAAAAATGTGTGGCTCTCTTGAGGCAACGGCATTAAAGCCGTCTGAACAACACAACCCACGTGATTCAATTGTAACCCTCTGTGCTTGGCAGTACTCACACATGATGTCCATTTCTCCAATTGTAACTTTTGGATGTAGGCAATAATCTTTTTCAATGTTATAATCGAATCCCTCCACATACAGACCCTGACGCCTGTGTGACGTGGTAGCCTGTGAATATTACATCCGTCGAATTCGATTCTGTTCAGCACGTTGTTCGGGTGTTTGTGAGGCCGTCAATCGTGATTATCGTATGCGTTGATCAGCGAACCTGCGAGCCTCCTCTCTCAATCTGTTTCTGTCTCACTTTCTCTGTGTAATCTGCATGTTGTGGTCATACGTAATTTTCGTTTCAAACGCGAAAAGAATTATAAAAGCTTCTGTAGTGTCTTCAAAAGCACGTCACACGAGCAACGAATGTAAAAGCAGATTTCACACAAATAGTGCGCTCAATTTTGGAGATTTGCACTTGCGCCATGAAAATGAGCTTCCGATGCGCCGGTTAGAAGTCAACTGAACTGTGAGGCTGCCGTGATGACAAATGATGTGCTGATATACGGATGGTGGGAATCCATTTTCAACTCTGAGTGGTGTAGGGTCTTCTATTTTTGCTATTTCTTATGGTAACTGGGGTCTTGGTGAACCCCACCCAAAACATTGCGGTGTGTCATCTTTGACGTGTGTGCCAGGTTCACCAGCATCACTGAAATACACCAAGGATTGTGGAATGAACATACCTAGGGTCACAAGTAAGACCACCTATGCTATTGTCCATCATGGAGAAACAAGACAGTGAGAAGGACCATCCTGAGGTGCAGGCTACAAAGTACCACATTAGCTACATCTCATTGTTGGACCCAATTATGGACCAATGGCTTAGTTCAGTCCCCAGTCTAAAGGATCACACTTGGAGAAGGACACCTTAGGGTCCTCACTAATGTGCTCCACACCCATGAGAAGGAGCAGAATAAATCTCACTAAGCCGGTCAATGAGAACAACCGTAATAGCCCGAACCACAAGCGGGCGCTGCACTCGGGCCCACCAGGGTCTCCATATTAGTGAAGACGTGCTGCCCACTGAGATCCATCAGACTCGAACAAGTCCTCGGTAAGCTGAAGCGGCCTGTCGAAAACCTGTAAAGGTCACTTTCAGCGATCTGTGAAAAATGGAAGTGTCTCTGCGTGTCCAGCCTCAGCGGCATGAAGTCTCGGCTCGGGCTCTGATGACTTGGACCTTTCCCGTAACATGTAGTGCAGCTTGAAAATGTCACCAAAGAACATGAAGCATGGCGGGAGGAGTGTCATTTGTCTCTTTCCCCCTTCCGCATTCATTTCCCAGCGACAGAAGAACGATTTGCTCATTTAGCAGCACAAAACGCCCGCACAAGGTAAGTAATGGGCTGACACGCCGGACATCACACGTCTTCCTGCTCCGGCGGCTCCTTCCCATTTTTTTTTTTTTCTTTCCAGACTTGCTTGCTGTACTTCATGATGAGCCATCACTTTATAAATCAGAGTAATAAATACTGAGTGAGGTGTCCGCATGGCGACAGTCAGGAGGGAGGACGTGGAATGGAGGCTGGCCGCTGCCGAGTCCTCTCACCGCCCCGTTCGGCCACCGACTCCGAAAGTGAGGCCCGTCACACCTGCTTCTGTGGCCCGTGGGGTCTGTCGGCTTTTAGTACTAAAGGGGTCCACTAATGAGCAGGTGAATAACAGCCACCCAACCTTCAGCTCAGTGCACTAAACCCAACTCTAACAAAAGGAGTTCAATAAAGAAACTTTTTATTAGATTTTAAAGGAAAAGGGGTTGGTCAGTGGTGGTGGTGCTGCTTCCTTACAACAAAGTCACCAGAACTCAAGTGCTCTCTGTGTGGAGTCTGCATGTTCTCCTCATGACCAAAAGACAGTCCAAAGACATACAAGTTAGGCGGATTGAAGATGCCCTCTGAGTCTGTGTTTGGCCTGTGATGGACTGGCACCATGCCCCTGCCAGGTGCCGTGTGCTTTATGGAATAAGCTCCAGCTGCCTAAGTACCCTGCTCTGCATAATCTGGCTTGGATGATGGATGGTTCAATAGATAGATAGATAGATAGATAGATAGATAGATAGATAAAAAGGCACTATATAATAGATAGATAGATAGATAGATAGATAGATAGATAGATAGATAAAAAGGCACTATATAATAGATAGATAGATAGATAGATAGATAGATAGATAGATAAAAAGGCACTATATAATAGATAGATAGATAGATAGATAGATAGATAGATAGATAGATAGATAGATAGATAGATAGATAGATAAAAAGGCACTATATAATAGATAGATAGATAGGTAGATAGGCACTATATAATAGATAAATAGATAGATAGATAGATAGATAGATAGATAGATAGATAGATAGATAGATAAAAAGGCACTATATAATAGATAGATAGATAGATAGATAGATAGATAGATAAAAAGGCACTATATAATAGATAGATAGATAGATGTAAAAGGCACTATATGATAAATAAAAGGGGAATATAGCCAATAAAAAGGGTCATTTTTGCTTGACTTCTAACTACAAACAAATAGATAGATAGAAAAGGTGCTAAATAAAAGATAGACAATGCACTCTATAGCATGCAGATAGACAGTCTGAAAGGTACTATATTATAAATAGATATGTACTGCACTATACAATAGGTGGATCAACGAATAAAGACACTGTATTAAGATATTTAGAGGTGAATGAATAAAAACGTATAATAGAACCTATAAAGATAAACAGATGTAAAAGGTTCTATATAATAGAGAGATAGCTAGATAGGTAAGGCAGCGTACACCCTTATGGCAAACAGATAGACAGATTGTAAGGTACATGCACTTTATAACATATAAAAAGATAGATTGGCTATATCCATCTATTATATAAAAAAAATTTGGGGTCGAGACGTGATCATCTCGGAGAGACACTTTGAAGTCCCGGGGGACTTCTTGCACGTCTCACCCTACTTACAAACAATTTCTCGGAGACACTTTAACGTCCCACGAGCTAGCGAGAAGTGCACCCCCGGGGGTGGGGGTTGTGGGGTAGGCGAGTGAAGCGTTTATCCACCTTGGGATGATTGTAAGTCACAGCCATCAGGACAACAATATAACGGTGAACGCCACACACCTGCTGTTATTAGATAGATAGATAGATAGATAGATAGATAGATAGATAGATAGATAGATAGATAGATAGATAGATAGATAGATAGATAGATAGATAGATAGATAGATAGATATCAGTCAAGCATATAGACAGATAGATGTGAAAAGCGCTATACTGGAGAAAGAAAAACAGAAAGATAATCGGACATACAGACAGATGTGAAGGGCGCTGTATTGGAGTCAGATTCATTAGATAGACTAGACCGACATACAACAGTCGATCTGACAGAGAGAGAGTGATAAACTCATATAGATGTGAAGGCGCTATGCTGAAACAAAACAGCCAAGACCACATCAAAACAACCTGACAGATAGGAAAGGCGCTATAAAAATAGATCATATGGCTGCAATGGCAGTATACGCATATCCTGCAACTTGTGATTCCCATTATTGCGGTCTGATTTTTTGGGTCTCCTGTCCCTTAACGAGGACAAACCGAAGAGCAGCTGTAACCGGCGAGCCTCCACCGCACACAAATGCCCCCGTAAGGCCCTATATACAGCTGGCACAACTTCTTTTGTCGCGTGCTCCACTTTTATGTCGTCTACAGACTTTGTAAGAAGGCTTGGAGAGACAGGTTTGCGTCCTAACTATATATATATATATATAAAAATATATATATATATATATATATATATATATATATATATATATATATATATATATATATATATATATATATATATATATATATATATATATATATATATATATATATATATATATATATATATATATATATACTAGCATTTTTTATGTGATCTTCCGACTTTTGGACTAACCCCTCAAATCACAAATATGTAAGAACGTACAAGGTGGAGGAGCCCCTCAGGCAGAGGCCATTGTGAACCCCAGATATCCGAGCGATGCGCTGCCCACACACCAATGATGTTCTTATTGGCAAAGCGCAGGCGCCACACCTGAATTAGGACAGACCACTTGTCGCTAAGCCGCCTTGTGCGCGTCTCCGAGGTCTGTGACTCGTCTTCTGATCAAGGGGGATTACATGCTACTAGAGAGCCAGAATAGTCACTCAAAAGAGGGAGACGGAGGGATGAGTGAGCGAGTGAGGAGTGTAAAGGTTACGGTGGTGTCGCCGAGGACGCGTCGCTCATTCGCGCCTGCAAGTGAGTGAGAAGTGGACTGCGCGTTACCGGGGCGGCGGGGCGCACCGCCCCGCTCTCACTTATTAGCTCTATCTCTCCGTGAGGATGAAATCACGTCAAGCTTGTGTCTGATTAGCTCTGATTGCACTTCTCCAGGGTCTCTACCTGCTTCCTCCTCTCCTTTTTCTCTTCTGTCTCCTGATCTGTCGCTCACCCGCACGCTCCTCTTCTTCTTTTTTTTTTTTTTCTTCTCCCTCAGCCTAATTGTATAATAAAATGTGGCAACCGGCTTTCTGCCAATTCCCATCTCTCTCAAGTTTAATCACGTCTCATTTTTATTCAATTTAATTTTCACATAAAGATGCTGCTTCAGAAATTCTAAAATGAGAGGCAGAAGCATATGCTGCGCAGTCACGAGATGTTTCAGGCTCTTTGAGGGACCAAGGCACACAGATGGCTGCAAATGTCATTACCCGGACCGCTTCAAAGCAAATTACCATCGACAGGCGAAGAGAAATTCAGTTACAAAAATAAAGCCATGGGTGACAAGGCTCACGGTGCTGCCCCGTCTCACGTTTCCTAACTTCAGCGCCTGGACGGCATGGAGAATGGGGCTTCGTCGGGGGAACACTGGTCAGGAGTGGCTGGAGGATGGTGGCTCTTGGGCTACTGGGATTTTAGGTTTGGGAGTCTCAAATATTGATAGATGGATAGCTCTAGGGACCAATATCCCCAATAACCAGAAAGTGATTAGGTGGCTCAGGGTCTCAATTGAATTGTCTCCTGATGAAGATGAGTGATGACCCACTGAATTTGCTTTGCCTGGAGTTTGCGAAAATGCGTAAATGTTTGCAAATTTCGGTGAACTCAGGTGATTTGGTTTGAAGTCAGTATAGGGAAGTAGAAACTAAAGTAGCTTTGAATGTAATGTAATGATGCAGTGGTCTTTAAAGTGTCTCAGAGGGCTAACAAAGCAACTGCCAACTATGTTGGGCCGTTTAATGTGCTCAAAAATGTCAGTGAAGCTAACCAATGTGCCACCATGCCTCTCTCCGAGTTCACAAAACTTTTATGTCTCTTTGTGTCTCCAGAGCTCCCATCACCTCAGCACTATATACTCGTAAGGTGGGGGTTGTTTGGGGGTTATGGTTTTGTCTTCCCCAGGCAGTCACTACCCAATCTGTGCTACAAATTGCAATAGACAACATGGGTTGGCTGGCATCCCGGCTAGAATGGATGGTTCCTCATCTGGCCAGGAAGCCCTTTTAATGGAGGGATGTGAGTAGATGAGCATCCTGACCAGATTGGTTATAGTGGTACCTTACCTGATTGAGAGGTCTTTATAATGGATGGACACGGGGAGACTACTTCCTATGGCCATGTATTTCTGCAGTACACGGGATGGCGACATCCCTCTGGCATTCATTCCATTTGGACACCCGCAGGGCTACATGGGAGTTGTAGTTTTGATGGGCAGCCCTGTTGAGTTTCTCAGGTGCCTCTAAGGGGAGCTGCTGGAGGCTTCCTGGATGCAATATGATACTCCTGGGTCCATTATAAAGGAAATTGCTGTGCTTAACCCGAGGAGTTCACCTGAGAGGATTGGAGAAGGGGAATGCCATATTGCCGAAGCTATGAAGTACATTGAGGTGTTTGTGGCAACGGATGTCGTAATTGGCATTGGAGTCTGTGAAGTTGTGTCTAGGGTTTGGGGGGCTGCAGCGCCCCCTAGTGGTTCACAGTAATAAGCAGTTTAACACACTTAATCCAGCAGTGAAGTATCTGATGTGCTAACGGAGAGTGTTCTTGACATAGTAAACTCATCATTAGAAACGGGGTCTACTCAGACTGTCTTAAGACTGCTGTTGTTAAACCGCTGCTCAAAAATAATCCTCTCGACTCCTCTGTTTTTGAAAATGTCTGACCTATTTCTAACCTGCCTTTCTCAAGTAAAATCCTAGTAAAGGCCACTTTATTCAGCTCAATGACCACCTCAATAAACATTCTGTTCCTGACTCGTTTCAGTCGGGTTTTGGAACAAATCACAGCACAGAAACTGCACTCGTTAAAGTAGTAAATGACTTGCAGGTAAACGCAGACACAGGCCGCCTATCTGTTCTCATCCTCTTAGATCTGAGTGCTGCATTTGATACCATTGATCACAATATTCTTAGAAATCACCTTAGTCAATGGGTGGGCCTCTGTGGGAGGGTCTTAAATTGGTTTGAGTTTTACTTGACAGGTAGAAAATTCTTTGTTAGTTGTGGTAATTATACTTCAAAGATCCTCGATATTCTATATGGTGCAGGTTAGGTGGATTGGCGATTCTTAATTGGCCCTAGTGTGTGCTTGGTGTGTGGGTGTGTTTGTGTGTGTCCTGCGGTGGGTTGGCGCCCTGCTCAGGATTGGTTCCTGCCTTGTGCCCTGTGTTGGCTGGGATTGGCTCCAGCAGACCCCCGTGACCCTGTATTCGGATTCAGCGGGTTAGAAAATGGATGGATGGATGGTCCAGAAGGGTCTCTCCTAGGTCTGCCGCTCTTTTCGATCTCCATGCTTCCGTGAGGCCCGATTATCTCAAGGCATAACGTGAGCTACCACAGCTCTGCTGACGACACACCACTGTGTTTATCAATAGCGCCTGATGACCCCGACTCTCTTGGTTCTCTGAACTCAATGTCTTACTTGTGTTGCTAAGCGGATGAGTTGTAATTTTCTCAAACTTAATAAGGAGAAATGTTAGTAATTGGAAAAAATGGATATAGTGAGGATATTAGAAATAAACTTGATGCATTAGGCTTAAAAGTTAAGACAGAGGGAATGATATTAGGGGTAATTATTGACTCTGACCTGCCTTTTAAATCACATATTACTCAGACTACTACGAGAGAATTTTTTCACTTAAAAAATATAACAAAAATTAGACCTCTTATAACATTGCAAAATGCTGAAAAATGAGTTAACACTTTTGTTTTCAGTCGACTAGATTACTGTAACGCACTCCTCTCAGGACCACCCAAAAAAGACATCAATCAATTGCAACGAGTGCAGAATTCTAGGAAATACTAGGAAAAGAAAATCCGAGCACATCACCCCAGTCTTAGCATCACCACACTGGTTACCTGTGCCATTTAGAATTGACTTTAAAATACTGTTTATGGTTCACAAAGCCTTCAATAATCTGCTCCATCTTGTATTTCAGAATGTCTGTCACCTTACACTCCAAATCGTAACCATAGATCTTCAAATGAGGGTCTGCTTAGAATTCCAAGAGCTAAACTTAAAAAAAGTGGTGAGGCGGGCGGGCGACCTTCTGCTGTTATGCACCTCAAATTTGGAATACGAGTGTCGCCAAGCTAATACGGTGGAGCTCTTTAATAAACTGCTAACAACCCATTATTGTAACATGACTTTCTCATAGCTTCATTTTAGTCTAACCCTGATATTCTGTATATGCATTGAATTATTCTTATCATGGCTCCACAATCCATACTAACCCCTATTTTCTCTGCTGTTCTCTTTCCGTTTTTTCTGTGGTGTTGATCTGCACCCCACCACCTGATCAAAGCACCATGCAGTCCCTCCATTGATGGATTGAAGGCCAGAGGTCCACATGACCATCATCGTCTTATTCTACCACATGAAGCCTGAAAACCATGAGGACTGATTGAGATCATTTATGTTTGTGGTGGGGGGCTACTGGGTGGTCTCATGGCCTTGGGACCCCTGCAGATTTTTTTTTTTTTCTCCAGTCTTTTGGATTTTTTTTTTTTTTGTTTGTTTGTTTTTTCTGTCCTCCATGGCCATCGGACCTTATTTTATTCTTTGTTAATTAGTATTGCCTAATTTTTATGTTTGATCTTTTTTCATTTTCTAAAGCACTTTGAGTGACATCATTTGTATGAAAACATGCTCTAGAAATAAATGTTGCTGTTGAAAACACAACCAACAATGAATCTGTCACTCAGGCATTGTTCAATCTGCTATATCCTAACTACAGGGTCATGGGGGTCTGCTGGAGCCAATCCCAGGGGGCAAGGCAGGAACAAATCCCCGGGCAGGACGCCAGCCCACACACATCAAGGACAATTTAAGACCTCATCTGCATGTCGTTGCACTGTGGGAGGAATCCCATGCAGATCATGCAAGCTCCACACAGGGAGGTGAACCCGGGTCTCCTAACTGCGAGGCAGCAGCGCTACCCTCTGCACCACCGTGCCGCCCAGGGCACTGTATGTTGTCTGGAAATAAACTTCAAGTATTTAACTTTACGTGATATTCCCAGCACTCATTTCGATTTATACACACATCACAGAGACATATTGGGTAAAGCTTCTTCCTCATTGCTCCACAGTCCCAGGTTCAATTTGTCGACATCTCCCCCCTGTGTCTTTAATGGTGATCGTCCCTTATCCCAAAGATACATGCCTTGGTAATTGGTAATTGAAACTCCCATTAGCACATCCACATTGGTGAAGTACTGTGAAAGATACAATCATCATCCTCTTTAATAAAACCCCCGTGTGCGTGTGTGTGTGTCTTCTGATGAAGTGCGCATGCACGGGGACACGTGTTCAGTGTTTCAAGCGTGTGAGAGACAGACACGGGCGCACGCACGCGCGAGAGAGAGAGAGAGAGAGACACGGGCACACGAGAGAGAGAGACACACACACGCACACGAGACACACACACAGGCGCGCGCGTGCATTTTTGCAATGTTACTTTTCTTGCTTGTTTATTAAATTACAGATTTTTCAAATGTTCATTTTTTTCCCTGTGCTTAAAACTCATTAAAAAAAGTGTTTTTAGCGAGCGGTTTGTAGCGCTATAGCGCAAACTCTTGCAATGTTAGTTTTCTCTGTTGTTCAAGGTTTTCTCAGCGTTATTCAGTGTTTTTACATTTAGTTTACTATTACGCTGTGCATTCTATGGTGTATTTAACTATATTTGTGCTTAAAATCTTAAAAATATATATATATTTACATACAGTTCATACGGTCTGGAACAGATTAATTGTATTTACATACAATCCTATGGGGGAAATGACTTCGGTTCACGACCAAATTGGGTTTCCACCAGAGTTTTGGAACGAATTATGGTCGTGAGCCGAGGTTCTACTGTATTACTGCCAGACAAAATTACAGGCATTTTACAGAAACACAACCAAATAATACTGAGAGAGAAAATTAAAGGCACACAATACAGTGACGCATATTACAGCCACATACGAGGTCCCTTGCCATTTAATATCGACTGTTCATACAAATGTTTATGCACTACTGTTCTAGCGCCTGTTATTGTAACAAGCTTAATGTCTAGTACATTAATAATAATTCTTTAATAATTCATTGAATTTATATAGCGGTGTTCTCACTACTCAAAGCGCTCAGCAATTGCAGGTTAAGGGCCCAGCAGAGCAGAGTCTCTTTTTGGCATTTATGGGATTTGAAGCGGCAACCTTCCGATTACCAGTGCAGTTCCATAGCCTCAGAGCCTATCAGTGGAAAGGTGCACATCTTAAGTAGATGAATTACGCAGAACACAGACAGACAGACAGACAATCTGCACAATCACACACAATCTCTGACCTGCACTGTGCAGAACAGTCGCTTTTAACTCTTTCAGGGCTGATGTTGACTTTTGTCAAAAGGAGGAGTTGACGATGATAATCGACTGTAAACTGGGACAAAACCAACCGTTATGTTTTAGTTGGACTCTCATTGCTAGAAGGAAAGTGTTGACCGAGATTTCCTGCACTCCCAAGATTAGCAAGGTGCCAGCAATGGCAAAAATGGCACCGACATCTGGCGAGAGATCGAAGCGAATGCGTAAAGCAAAAACACCCCATGGACGACGCTTTGCCAATTGTCTCTGAACTGGACTATGACATGTCAGATTTTGATACAAGTGATCGAAAATGGGAGGCACGGTGGTGCAGTGGTAGCGCTGCTGCCTCGCAGTTAGGAGACCCGGGTTCGCTTCCCGGGTCCTCCCTGCGTGGAGTTTGCATGTTCTCCCCGTGTCTGCGTGGGTTTCCTCCCACAGTCCAAAGACCTGCAGGTTAGGTGGATTGGCGATTCTAAAATTGGCCCTAGGGTGTGTTTGTGTGTGTCCTGTGGTGGTTTGGCACCCTGCCCAGGATTGGTTCCTGTGTTGGCTGGGATTGGCTCCAGCAGACCCCTGTGACCCTGTATTTGGATTCAGCGGGTTGGAAAATGGATGGATGATCAAAAACGAATGTGAGGTTCTAGCTTCAGTTGACTGGTCCCCAGCCAATCTTTATACTGACAACGTTCGCCAGGGAGGACTGCCACTTAACAATGATAAGATGTAGAAACCAAACCGCAGTGCACTGACACTTTGTCCCAGCCACACAAAGACAGTCTGGCAGCAAGCCTGACACATATTCTTGGCAAACTGGCAGCCACAACATGCAGCAACAGATGTTTTATGTTGATTTCTGTTTGCTTTTCAGAAAACTATGTTTTTTGGAAAAAAATATTCAGCCCTCAAAGAGTTAAGAATAAATGTTTGCTTTTCAGCAGAAAATCAGAAGTCACTAACTCACCAAAGGAAACGCAGAAGATGGAAGCACATGAGCTCAAGGGGAAATCAAACCAAAAGAAAAGGACCCCCCAAACAACAACAATCTTCATCCAAATTCCTGAATTTGTATTGGACAGTATTTTCTTCCAGACCCAGTAACAGGCAAGGAGAGGTCAACATGTTTTTAAATTTGTTTTTCAGGGATGACCTCCCCTAGGAAGTCGTGGGTTCAAAGGATGAATTATGTGGTCCTGAACTTGTATTTTACACCATGCACGTTACCTGCTACTACAATATAAAATCCTTTCTGGTGGTCTCTTAAGGGCATGACATGTTTCCAATCTGGGACACATTCACAGGTCACAGAGGTTGATGTGACCAGAAATGTGGGTTTTGAGCCTACAGTATATGTTCTGTGTATTGTCTTGTATTGCCCCCCTTCTTTTTGACACCCACCTGGAAAGGGGTCTCTCTTTCAACTGCCTTTCCTGAGGTTTTTTTCCATTTTTTCCCTACTGGGTTTTTTTTTTTTTAGAGTTTATTCTTAACTTCTTAGAGAGTCAAGGCTGGGGGGCTGTCAAGAGGCAGGGTCTGTTAAAGCCCATTGTGGCTCTTATTGTGTGATTTTGGGCTATAGAAAAATAAATTGTATTGTATTGTATATGGCCAAAAATAGTGGGGAAGCCCAATAAAAGCTTGATGTTTTGAATAAGTAGATATCAAGGTGAGTTAAACCGTATATCATATGTGATGGTTTTCTCATACTGGTGAGTCAAGAGGCCAGTCAATTCCCAACCTGCTATATCCTAATCCCAGCCACCACAGGGGACAATTTAGAATCACCACTGCATGTCTTTGGACTGTGGGAGGAAACCCACGCAGACACCATGCAAACTTCACGCAGGGAGGACTCTGGAAGCAAACCCAGGACACCTGACTGTGATGCAGCAGTGCTATCCACTGCGCCGCCGTGCTGCCCACAAAGACTCTGTTTGCATTACAATCATTTTCTTAATATTTTCAGCCAACGTACCCCTCAAATGAAAATCCCACAGCTGCAAATCCAGTTTGAGTACCGACTGGGTAGGGACATCATGTCTACGTTGTAAATTTCTGACACATGTGCAAAGCCGCACCATAAAGGGTTTGATGCTGCAGAGGTCATACAGCGGACTCTTCATGAATGTGGTCGGAGAAAGATGGCCGCTCATCAACCCTGGCAGGTTTTAGTGACAATGAGCCACAATATACAGAGATGCCAAGTTGAATAGCCACGCTGGCCAGGATAACAAGAAGCTCCCACATTGCCAGGTTTGAGCTGTAGGAGGTGGTCCTTCATCCATGTTGAAATATCAGTGAGACGTTGTTATGTATCATTTGTTACCCTCTTGTGCTTTTCAGTTATCTCCTGTCTAATACTCTACGTTACATTTGCTTAGAACCCCCGACTTCATTTCAGATACAACAGGTTCCATTTTTTTTTTTTTGTTCTTCCAATTGGAGCCAGTGGTGTGACACAGTGGTGTCAGTAGTGGGATTTGATGTCCTCCACACTGCCTTCCACAATGCAGCGCCGAGGTGATGCGCCACCAGTTGGAGCGCCTAACTGCTTAGGTCGGATGAGCTCATTCTAGTATGCAGTCTGCAAATGTCCCTCCTGACTTGGAATGAAGTGTCTCTCAATGTTACCTCATACATCTAATGATCTAATCTCCCATACATAGAGCGATTTGTAATAGATGAGCATGTTAACAGCCATATGCTAAATATTCTCCTGTATATTCAAAGACGATAAAGCCTTATGTCTGATAAAGGACTGGCAGAGCTCCAGTACTGACAATGCAGAAAGAACAAGACGCTCTAAAGACATCTCGGTTAAGTAAATTTCTAAGTGTAAGATCAAAATGAGAGATTTGGGGCACCAAAATGATCCTCGAATTGCTGAAAGAACTCAATTCAAAAGCAGAGTACAAAAACAAACACAACCGTGTCTCCTTCAGACAGGAGTCAAAATGGACGGCTCCAGGGTGGTGGAGTAGCTAGCTGGCTGGGAGTGCTGGGAAGTGGTAAGAGAAAACCGGTGGTGATGTCACCAGTGTTTGGTCTGTCAATCTTTTCGGTAGAGGGAAGGAGAACTGAGGTACGTATTAAGTGACAGCGCCAACCCCTGGTGTGGGGTGGGTAATTACAAGCAGCCAAGCCCTAGCAGTTGTTGTTCCCTAACCACGCGTGAGTCACATTATACTTGTATATATTACTGGAGTCAGGGTGGCGCAGTGGTAGCGCTGCTGCCTTGCAGTTAGGAGACCCGGGTTGGATTCCTGGGTTTTCCCTGTGTGGAGTTTGCATGTTCTCCCCGTGTCTGCGTGGGTTTCCTCCCACAGTCCAAAGACATGCAGGTTAGGTGGATTGGCGATTCTAAATTGGCCTGGGTTTGTTTGTGTGTGTCGGGCACCCTGCCCGAGATTGGTTCCTGCCTTGTGCCCCGTGTTGGCTGGGATTGGCTCCACCACACCCCAGTGTTTGGATTCAGCGGGCTGGAAAATGGATGGATATTACTGGAGTCTGAAGAACATTTTCACGTAAGTAGAACCGGGATCGAGATTTGTTCTTTTCCTATCAACAACTCCAAAGCTGATACCGTGCTGTTGTCCTCAAGAGGGATGGACAGGTGCTGCTGTTCATTCTAAGTGTGTGAAGATGAGTCTGACGATAAGGTCAGGTGACCGGGAGGGCGGACAATCGCACACAGAGATACAATCAATCAATCGACTAATTAATTAATTAATGATGGAAAACTGGAGTATTAATTAATTGATACTCCAGTTAAGCTACAGAAAACAATTGTAACGGTTCAAGGCCAAAAAACCACCAACACTCTTAAAAATGATGGTTCCTTGATGGCACTTTACTGGGTCGTGTGATTCCTCACGGAAACTTCCCTTGACAAAGAGCCATTTCATTCTCGGAAGGGTTCATTGATTATGAATTTGGTTCATTGTGCTTTCAAAAGGTTCCTAATATGCTGGTGAAACCAAAATATTTAATGTAGGATGGGCTACCTAGGCGTAGTGGGTAGCGCTGCTGTCTAGCGGTTAGGGGACTCGGGTTCGCTTCCCGGGTCCTCGCTGTGTGGAGTTTGCATGTTCTCCTCGTGTCTGCGTGGGTTTCCTCCCACAGTCCAAAGACATGCAGGTTTAGGTGCATTGGCGATCCTAAATTATCCCTGGTGGGTGCCTGGTGTTCAGGAGTGTGTGTGTGTGCCCTCCGGTGGGCTGGCGCCCTGCCCGGGGTTTGTTTCCTGCCTTGCACCCTGGGTTGGCTGGGATTGGCTCCAGCAGAACCCCGTGACGCTGTAGTTAGGATATAGCGGGTTGGAAAATAATGGATGGATGAGCTACCTAACTGGATAGCACTGGATCAAGAGAACCTCAGTGTAGTCAATGTGATCGGGTGCATCCACAATCAGGAGCCCTCTGGTGTTTCACAAACCTGTTCTCATCTATGCCTCCTGTTACAGATCTAAACTGAGAAAAGGAACCTTCAAATGGATGGGTCTTTTGGCAGCCAAGTGTGGTTCCCCTAAGGCTCTGATGAATCACACTGGCACCTTCATTTTTAATAGGCTCACATTCATCTACAATGTGAAGAAGTGGGCAAGGAGAACAAGGAGAAGAAGCCTAAACTGTTGAACTCGCCCTGAAATCCAAATCTCCTGGCAAACATTCATCTCTGATTTTGACACTCAGTGATTCATTCTGCCAATTCCGTCTGAAGCTTTAAGCACAGATGTTAGCTTTTGTATAGTTTGGCGATAGTTTGTTGTGCTGATTGCTTAATCTGAGCAGCGCTTAGTGAATTTCATTGTCTTTTTCTTGAAATGTGTTCATAGAAAGCTATCCGCTCATCATTCACCACCCCAAGGTCTTGGCAGGTGTTAGAGACAGTGAGCCAAGCTGTACAGAAATGGGGAGCTGAGCAGACTGGCAGGCTCAGATGACAAGAAGCTCAGTCTTTGCCAAGTTGAGCTATAGAAGGTGGTTCTCCTTCCAGGTTGGAATATCAGTAAGATAAGCACAGACTCCACCTGATGCCCGGTTGTACTCAGGTGGGAACAACAGGTTCAGCTCTGTAACATCAGCTTAGCACTGATAAGAGAACCCATGGGACTGGATGAAGGAACCCAGTGAAGCGGTGTAGACAGAGAAGAGTAGAGGACCCAGCACCCATCCCTGGGGCACCCAAGTGCATGTCTGATGCACTTTTGACATCTCCTCTCACCGTGGACACATGGGTGGGTTCTGCCTGAGATGAAGGACTCAACCCATCCGAGAGTAGACCCAGTGATTCCAAGATCAGAGAGGGTGGCAAGGAAGATCTCATGGTTGACCGTGTCAAAGGCAGAGCAGACATCTGGAAGGATCAAGGCTGGTGACATGTAGCTGGTCAACCACAACCAGCAGAGCTCTTTTAGTAGAGAGGTTCCTATTGATGCTGGACTGGTTAGGATCGAGCAATGTGTTCTGTATCAATATTTATATAGAGTACATCCATGTCTGCCCATTGAATACAGGCTTCTGTTGCAAACACCGGCATACATGGCACCTTCAGCAGAGTTGCCACTTCATGGCAGGGCACAGTGGGTCAACTGGTAACGGCCACTCCTGCCAACAACATGTGTTCATGTAATTATGCGTTCTTTCATGCATTACATCTGTGTGTTATGCTCCATGCCACACCTGACATATTATTATTATTATTATTATTATTATTATTATTATTATTATTATTATTATTAATTGATGCTTTAGTTCCATGTGTCTTTGTATTGTTTACCAGGCGTGTTTCTCATTGAGCCTTGTATGTGAGACAACAGCTCACAATTTCTTTCTTTCTTTCTTTCTTTCTTTCTTTCTTTCTTTCTTTCTTTCTTTCTTTCTTTCTCTTTCAATGCATTCCTCTTCTTTCTCATCCTTTGCTTAATAGTCTATTTCCCTTTACTCCTCCCATTCTTTCTTTCTTTCTTTTCAATATATATCCTCATCATTCTCATCCTCTTCTTACTATTACTTTTCCCTTTACTCCTCCCTTTCAAATCAGATAAGTTTCTGTAATTTAAATAAGACACCTTCTTGTCTGGCAAAAGCCAGAAATTATCTGTATTGCAATTTTTTTATAAGATGGCCTGTAATAAGTGGTGCATCAAAGAGGCACTTTGCATAATTAATGAAAGGGAAACTTGTTTTTCTACAGTGCATCCAGAAAGTATTCCCAGCGCATCACGTTTTCCACATTTTGTTATGTCACAGCCTTATTCCAAAATGGATTCAATTCATTTTTTCCTCAGAATTCTACACACAACACCCCATAATGACAACGTGAAAAAAGTTTACTTGAGATTTTTGCAAATTTATTAAAAATAAAAAAACTGAGAAATCACACGTACAGAAGTATTCACAGCCTTTGTCATGAAGCTCCAAATTGAGCTCAGGTGCATCCTGTTTCCCCTGATCATCCTTGAGATGTTTCTGCAGCTTCATTCAAGTCCACCTGTGGTAAATTCAGTTGACTGGACCTGATTTGAAAGGCACACACCTGTCTATAGAAGGTCCCACAGTTGACAGTTCATGTCAGAGCACAAACCAAGCATGAAGTCAAAGGAATTGTCTGGAGACCTCCGAGACAGGATTGTCTCGAGGCACAAATCTGGGGAAGGTTACAGAAACATTTCTGCTGCTTTGAAGGTCCCAATGAGCACAGAGGCCTCCATCATCCGTAAGATGAAGAAGTGTGAAACCACCAGGACTCTTCCTAGAGCTGGCCGGCCATCTAAACTGAGCGATTGGGGGAGAAGGGCCTTAGTCAGGGAGGTGACCAAGAACCCGATGGGCACTCTGTCAGAGCTCCAGAGGTCCTCTGTGGAGAGACGAGAACCTTCCAGAAGGACAACCATCTCTGCAGCAATCCACCAATCAGGCCTGTATGGTAGAGTGGCCAGACGGAAGCCACTCCTTAGTAAAAGGCACATGGCAGCCCACTTGGAGTTTGCTAAAAGGCACCTGAAGGACTCTTAGACCATGAGAAACAAAATTTTCTGGTCTGATGAGACAAAGATTGAACTCTTTGGTGTGAATGCCAGGCATCACGTTTGGAGGAAACCAGGCACTGCTCATCACCAGGCCAATACCATCCCTACAGTGACGCATGGTGGTGGCAGCATCATGCTGTGGGGATGGAACTGGGAGACTAGTCAGGATAAAGGGAAAGAGGACTGCAGCAATGTACAGAGACATCCTGGATGAAAACCTGCTCCAGAGCGCTCTTGACCTCAGACTGGGGCGACGGTTCATCTTTCAGCAGGACAACGACCCTAAGCACACAGCCAAGATATCAAAAGAGTGGCTTCAGGACAACTCTGTGAATGTCCTTGAGTGGCCAGACTTGAATCCGATTGAACATCTCTGGAGAGATCTTAAAATGGCTGTGCACCGACGCTTCCTATCCAACCTGATGGAGCTTGAGAGGTGCTGCAAAGAGGAATGGGCGAAACTGGCCAAGGATAGGTGTGTCAAGCTTGTGGCATCACATTCAAAAAGACTTGAGGCTGGAATTGCTGCCAAAGGTGCATCGACAAAGTATTGAGCAAAGGCTGTGAATACTTATGGACATGGGATTTCTGTTTTTTTATTTTTAATAAACTTGCAAAAACCTCAAGTAAACTTTTTTTCACGTTGTCATTATGGGGTGTTGTGTGTAGAATTCTGAGGAAAAAAATGAATTGAATCCATTTTGGAATAAGGCTCTAACCTCTCAAAGCTTTCTTTCCTTCTGTTCAAATGCATTCCTCATATTTCTCATCCTGAGCCTGTTAGTTCCTATTCTTTCTTTCTTTCTTTCTTTCTTTCTTTCTTTCTTTCTTTCTTTCTTTCTTTCTTTCTTCCTCGACCTGCTGTCCGTGCGCTCTGTTCCGCCCTCGCCCTAATTTAACGCGTCTCTCCGGCACAGCCCCGGGCACTGAAGGGTTGATTATTGCGCTGCTCTTAAATCCTGAGGCTCTCCCTGCAAATCCGCCGGCAGCGCGGGGCGCTGGACAGCTTCACTCAGTCGCGCGCCCGCCGGAGGGGCTGGCAGCATCACAAGGACACCGAGAGGGAAGGGAGGGCGGGTTTGAAGAAATCAAAGTGTCGGCGAGTAGAGCGGACCGGGACAAGCACGTCTTTGATCTCCAGATCTGAGACAAAAAAAAAACGAAATTAGAAGAGAGTGAAGTCCAATTCAGTCTGCGAGACCCTCGACAACAGATCGCCCAAGGAGACCCCTGCTCGTTACCTGGCTATATTTTCATGCGGCGAGTTCGATTTCAAAGCTTTCGTGTTTAACGCCGCGATCGTATAGGTCTGCACGCTCATCTAGCAGACAAAAAGCTCAAGAAGGTGCAGCTGAATATCCCACCTTATTACTTTCCTGCACACCCCCGCGTGTGCAAGCGCCGGCAGTTTCGAGAAATCGGTGAGCTTTCTTCTTCGGCACAGAGGAGCCATTCGCATCTTCGCTTCTGCTATAAGAAGCTGACAAAGTTTCGTGTGTCTTCAGAAGATGGAGCTGGCGGTGGGAGGATGAGCCGACAACGAGGGGCAGCGGTACGGCTCCGTCCATTCGGGTGAAGATGTATGCCGCCCGCTGAGACTGAAGGAACCGATTGTCCTGTTCTGGTCTGGTTGGATTCCTCTTGCCCACCTCAGTGAGACCCCGCACAACATGCTCGTGTGCAACGCCAGTGCCGTCAAAGGCTACCTGCTCTCTCAGATCGTCCCGATCGTGAACAAAACGGCCAGCGTAGTACAAGAGGGGGTCAGTGCCCTGGAGACCACCACGAGCACGGTGGTCAGTGTACTGGAGCCAGACAGGAGCAGCCTTGTCCAGCACAGCCAGGCCATGAACTCCACGAACAGCACCACCGGGCTCGAGCACCTCTTCCAGTACTCGTACTCAGAAAACGGGCTCTTCGAGGAGTACAAGCCGCCGTCCCGGGACGCCATCCCGCTGCCCAAGGCGGTGCTCTACCTGTTAATGGCTGCTCTGGTGGTGGTCGCCGTAGCCTATGCCATAGTGGGTCATCTCATTAAGGACCTGGTGCACGACTTTGTGGGTGAGATTCTTTGCATTTGTTTTTTTTTTTATTTCATAAACTGTTCTGGAAAGCAGCTCTCATGTCACGGCACTCACTGCTTTGCTTAAACGCCTAAAATGAGCACGACTCCAGCTAACATCAGCGACGTTTGTAGGCCACTTCGGTTCAGTGGACCAATTACACCGATTTACACATTTTTATAGAGATTCTGTATTGAATGTAAATCTAAATACAAAGAAAGACAAGAGCGCGGTGTGGAGGGAGCGCCCTGCGGAATATACAGCCCGTCGCCCCCCACACACACCTGTTTATGCGGGCAGAATCAGCGGCGGTCTTTTCATTTTACTGATCACGGGAAAGGCGCTATATAAATTATTATTATTATTATTATTATTATTATTATTATTATTATTATTATTATTGAATGCAAATGTATATGGAATGTCGATTACTATCGACGTTCACCATCTAAAAGCTCAACTGTTGCCATTATCGCCATTGTGAACAATTCGTGTTTAAACCTCTAAGGGATGCTTCGAATTTATATTAACGGTATCGCGATAACGACCTAAGAGCTAATGTTATCGATTTAAATACTGCGAATATTTAATAGCACAGGCGCTATCCATATGGACCTCCGCAAGAATAGCATCATCGTCATCATCGTTATTAATAATACCATGCAACTGTTATCAGTCCAATGACGTTCTAATTACCGCATTGTCATCTGCTCCTCTCTTTATCACCTTCATTATTTTCGCGCTTCATTTTATTGTTTTTAGTATAATTTTATACTATCCCTGCCATTTCAGTTTTCTTTTTTAAACAGTTACCCCACAGCTTCTGACAATCGAGTTTCATTTATGAAAGGAGTCTTCAATCAATATTGGACACACCGCGAGGATGCCGATTCACGTAATTTGTGGGTGATCGTGTTGCAGCTCTCTATCCATCCATCCATCGATCCAATCATTTTTTCCACCCGATCTTCCAGGGTCGCAAACAAATTGAAGCCAATCCTAGCACGCATCGAGCGCACGGCAGGAACCATTCCTGGTCCAATTCTGTGTCCCCATTGGAAGCGCTTAAATGAACGCCTCCTGGATTTTTCCTCATCTAATTCCACATCTCAAGGAACGGACGGGCGCTCTGTTTACACTATGAGCTAAATCTGCACGTTTGGTTACATGTTCAAAATGACATTAACGAGATTCATCATTGAAACAGGAAGTAATCATTATTTTATATACAGCGCCTTTCATAAAGTCAACCATCACAAGGGGATTAAAGAAGGAAACAAGATGACAGCTCAAGTCACACGGTAATTTGAAAGGAAGAATCCTTTGCTGAAACAGTTTAGATTCTTTCTGAGCAGCAGAGGTCCATCCATCCATCCATCCATCCATCCATCCATCCATCAATCGTCTTAATTATGCAGTGAGTGATATAATCTCTTCTTATATTTTACTTTGTAGTTGGTACAATTACTGTTGTATTCCTGAGGTGGACATGACAAATTGGCCATCAAGATCCGTGAAGAGGATTACGTGGTTCTGTTGTGTGTGTTTTTCACACCCATTGAAAGCCCAATACCCTGAAAGGAGACTCTCTCTAAATTGCTTTATACATTTCATCCATTTTTTATTCACCTACAAGGACCTTTTTTTTTTTGTATGAGAGTGTATTTTGTCTTCTTAGGGAGTCAAGGCCTGAGCACTGTCAAAATCGCAGCCTGTTAAAGCCCATCCCTTATGTGATTTTGGGCTATAGAAAAAATCATTTCTTGTTGTTGTTAATTCACGTAATCAGGACAGAGACACACAGAAGCTGGAGCCAATCCCAACAACCTTGTTGTTCTTCTTCTTCTTCTTTATCTTCTCTGTGGGGTTGATGTGCTTCATCAACCTTTTCCATTCAGTTCCTCGCCAGCCAAGCCCCTTTTCCTTCAGATCTTCTTTTATTTCATCCATCTACCTCCACCTTGGCCTCCCTCACTTTCTCTTCCATTCCCATCACCATTTTGTAAACATTTTCATTGCCTCTCCTCATTATTTGTCCATAACACTTGCTGTCCTGTATTTTCCCCTTCCCATTTTTTGTTGTCCATCTTATTGTTTCATTTCTTATTCTTTCTCCTTTTGTTGTAATTCCACACACACCCATCTCACCATTCTACTGTCAGGAAGGGCATCCGGCTGTAAAACTTTGTCAAAACCTTAATGATGAAGACAATCAATCCCAACAACCATACACTCTTAAAAAATTGAAGGTGCCAGAGAGATTCCTCAGAGTGATACCATAGAGAAACTATTTTGGGTTCCCAAAAGACCAGGTTATAGAAAGAAACTTTATCATTTTAGGTCCGTGACAGGCTCCATAAAGTGAATTACCACGGATAGATGGTAACAGAATTGTAAAACACCAGTGGGTCGTACAATACAAATATATATATATATATATATATATATATATATATATATATATATATATATATATATATAAAATATATTAAATAATAAACAATAGCTATTGGTTGCAGATTTTCGTAAATCTGTTAGTACCGTATAGGTATCCTACAATAAACAATTATCCAAATATTTCAGGTTTCCTCTTATTAGGAAGTTTTTAGAAGCCCAAAGAACCAACATAATATGCTCAAGAGCCCTTCCCAATGATTAACAGTGCTTCATGGAGCTTCGAGGAACCACAGACACCAGCAAAGAACCGTAAATTGCCATTAAAGAATATGCATTTTAAAGAGTAAGACGACGCAAGGCAGGAACAATCCCTTGCTTTGCTCTGATCCAGTTCGGTGTCTCAAGTTACAGAAGGGATTCTCAACCTTTTTCAGCCCCGTTTACCTCGTGGCAACTTTTAAAAGTAATTTTTACTCCACCCCGCTTTTTAAAGCAAAGGGGACATTTTCACAGTTGGGGCGGCGCAGTGGGTAGCGCTGCTGTTCGCTTCCAGTGTCTGTGTGGGTTTCCTCCCACAGTCCAAAGACATGCAGGTTATGTGCACTGGCGATTCTAAATTGTGCTTGGTGTGTGTACTAGGTGTGTGTGTCCTGTGCTGGCTGGGATTAGGATTATAGCAGGTTGGAAAATGATCTAAATTGTCCTTAGTGTGTGTGTGTGTGCCCTGCGGTGGGCTGGTGCCCTGCCCGGGGTTTGTTTCCTGCCTTGCGCCCTGAGATTGGCTCCAGCAGACCCCGTGACCCTGTGTTAGGATATAGCGGGTTGGATGACGGATGGGTTTTCACTGTTTTAAACATTTTTATATTAAGTTCAAGTAACACTAATTATAGCACGTAATAATGTCATTCCATTTATTTGAAAACAACTAATGATGAGCAGACAGCGATACACGATGACGAGACGCGCCGAGTCGATCGGCAGACACCAGTCCGCGAGTCGCTCGTTGATGCTTTTCACTTTCTGGATGTTCTTGTTGATAGAGCGAATCTCGTGTCGTTTTTGGGAACTAATCGAGATTTTCGCGACTTCACCTTTTTTTAAAAAACAAATTAACCCCGTGAGTAGGCGAAATTTACCGCCTGGAGGTAAACTTACCCCCAGTTACGAATCCCTGATTTAGAGGAATGCGCTGTATTTGCAATTCCAAACTGCATGCATTTTGATTACACACACACACATATATATATATAATCGCATAATTAAGATATTTCAACATCAACGCGTGAATGAATTATGTTTTCAAATAGCGCCTTTTACAAATATATACGTCACGAGTGGATTAAAAAAAGCAAACAAAATGACCCTTCAAAATAAAAAGCAAGATCGTTTGAACGTCAGAGTACTTCACAGAACTCCTTTATTTTCTTGTTGCGCATTAAGCCTCCATCCGTTTCCTAATCTGCTTTTCCAAGACGGGTTTATCCGGGAAACTGCAGCCAATCCCAGCCAGCATGGTGCGCATGGCAGGAGCGATACTTGATCCAATTCCGACTCTCCAGTAAGGAGAAAGCCCTCCATTTGCGCTATACGCACTGTACAATTTTTTTCCATTAAATATTTATAATTAAGCTGTTTCAGCATCAAAGCATAAGTTAATCAATCATTTATATAGCGCCTTTCATAAAGTCAATCATCACAAGTGGATCAAAAAAGCAAACGAGATAGCAGTTCAAGTCATACGATTATTTGAAAGTAAGAATCCTTTGCAGAAACATGTTTAGATTATTATTGTGCAGCAAACGTCCATCCATCCGTCCATCCATTGTCTTAATCCTTTTATCCAGGGCAGGGTTGTGCGGACGCTGAGCCCAATCCCCAGCAAGGCAACTACAATCCCTGGACGTGTCCTGGTCTTATTCCGTGTCTGGAGAAGGTGCCCCACTTACGGTATAAACTACCTGCATTTAAAAATTTTGCTTTAAACTGTTGCAACATCAATACCCGAACGAATAATTACTTTAAATAGAGCTTTTTATAATAACCAGCCAACACAAGTGGATTAGAGGAGCAAATGAGATGGCAGCTCATTTCTGAAGATAATTTAAAAGCTAGAATCCTTCGCAGAAACAACTCATGTATTTTGTTGCGCAACAAACGTCCAGCCATCTGTTTTCTTGTCCCGCCTCAGATCAGGGTTTCGGGGAAGCTGGAGCCTACAGCAGCAAGCACAGGGCACAAGGCAGGAGCAATTCCTTTATTTGTCCATGGGAAGGCGCTCTATTAGCGTTATAAACTATGCGATTTTATTTACTATATAACTATATTTCCAAACTTAAACAACGCAACATCAAAGCATAAACGAATCATTATTTTATATTGAGCCTTTACAACAACATTTATTTCTATAGCACATTTTCATACAAACAATGAGCTCAAAGTGCTTTACATGATGAAGAAAGAGAAAAAAGACAAAATTATAAATAATTACAAAGCTAATCATCGAGAGTTGATTAAAAAAGCAAATAACAACGGCAGTTCAAGTCGCAAAATAAAATGCAAGATCATTTGAAAGTAAGAATTCTTTGCAGAAACAATTTAGATTCATGTTGCGCAACAAGCGTCCATCCGTTTATTCATCCATTGTCTTAAAAGCGTCTTATTCGCGGAAGGTGCGTGCGGACGATGGAGCCAATCCGCGCAGCCATATAACGCAAGGCAGGAGCCATCTCTGGATTGGTCCTGACCTTATTCCGTGTGCTATGAACTCTTTGAATTTTTATGACATGTTTAAGCTATTGCCACATCAACACGTAAATGGATCCTATCTTTATATTGCGCCTTTCGATCACAAGTGGAATAGAAGAAACAAAAAGGGGGACAGTCCAAGTCACATGATCATTTCAATATGGTTTAGATTCTTGCGGACTCTGGAGCCAATCCCAGTAGCCATACGAGGCGAGGCAGCAACATCCCCTGGTTGTGTCCTGGTCCTATTCCGTGTCTGGGAAGGCGCTCAACTTGCGCAATATATATATATATATATATATATATATATATATATATATATATATCCATCCATTTTCTAACCCACTGAATCTGAATACAGGGTCACGGGGGTCTGCTGGAGCCAATCCCAGCCAACACAGGGCACAAGGCAGGAACCAATCCTGGGCAGGGTGCCAACCCACCGCAGTATGTATATATATATATATATATATATTGTCTTCACCGTATCCCTAACGGGCGGCACGGTGGCGCAGTGGGTAGCGTAGTGGGTAGCGCAGTTAGGAGACCCGGGTTCGTTTCCCGGGTCTGCTTCTTGGGTCCTCCCTGCGTGGAGTGTGCATGTTCTCCCCGTGTCTGCGTGGGTTTCCTCCGGGTGCTCCGGTTTCCTCACACAGTCCAAAGACATGCAGGTTAGGTGTATTGGCGATTCCAAATTGTCCCTAGTGTGTGCTTGGTGTGTAGTGTGTGTGTGTGTGTGCCCTGCCCGGAGTTTGTTTCCTGCCTTGCGCCCTGTGTTGGCTGGGATTGGCTCCAGCAGACCCCCGTGACCCTGTAGTTAGGATATAGCGGGTTGGATGATGAAGGATGTTTAAACTGTTCCAACATCAAAACACGAACTAATCATTTCTTTTAGATAGCACCTTTATATAGAAGCTACGATCACAAGTGGATTGAAGATCTTTTGAAAGTGAGAATCCTTTGCAGAAACAGTTTAAATTCTTGTTGCGCAACAAGCATCCACCCATCGCCTTAATGCCCTTAGCTATATCAGGGTCGCACGGACACTGGAGCCAATCCAAGCAATCGCGCAATGCAAAATGCAGGAGCAGACTCTGGATTAGTCCTGATCCAGTTCTGTGTCTCCAGTTGGGGAGGACACTCCATTTGCTCTCTAAACGTGATGCATTTTTATTCACACAGTATAGCAGCTGAGGCAGCATCAAGGCATGAATTAATCACTGTTTGATATAGCGCCTTTTGTAAAGATAACCTTCACACGTGGATTAAAAAAGCAACTACAATGATTATTCAAGTCGCAAAATAAAACACAAAATCATTTTGAAAGTAATAACCCTTCTTAGAAACAGTTTATAGTCTTGTTATGTAACAAACGCCCATCCATGTCCTTAACCCGCTTATGCAAGGCAAGGTCGCGGGGCAGCTGGCACCCACCCCAGCAAGTATGGGGCACAAGGCAGAGACACCACCTGGGCGGGGCGCCAGTCCAACGTATAGGTCTAACACAAACACAGACATCGCCCGGTCATCCAAGCTGCTGGTCTCTAAGGGAAAGATCGTGCACGCGCACACGCCGAGAACACGCCGGGAACACCCGGGACGCGAACCCTTCGGTGTCCTTGCTGCGAGGCGGCATGCAGCGCCCCCGTGTCAAACTTTAATAACATTCTACGATGACATCAAGTTATTAATGCCGCCAGAAAATATATTCATAAAAACTCCCTGCAAGCATCTTACTAGAATTCATATGAATACATTATTTTACCCCTCGATAATTATCAAGGAAATGATGGTGAATTAAAAATTGGAATGTCATTACAAATTAACATTCATTTGTTACACATGAGCACTTAAGCAATCAGACGCAAGCTTTCCATGAATTATTTATATTGGAATGACTTAATCCGTTTTTATTTAACTTTAAATCAATGCGCTGCCCTCTCGCCCGCTGCTCAGCCTGCGCTCCGTTACAGTCGCCCGCACCCTCTCCGGCCGTTCGCATTTCTCAGCCTTTTGCGCTCCGCGTGATGTCATCGCGGCTCTCGAAGTTTCGCGGGGTGATTTGGTGTAAGCTGATTATGTTGTTTAGTAAAGATTCAAGTCCGGCAGCTTCTTTTGCTTGTACTCACACCGTTACATAATTGAAATGCTATTAGAGACTGCGCTCCTCTTGAAGGAGAAATTTCAAACGGATTTGGGGGACGGGGTTTGTGGTTTGTGGGGCTGCAGATTTGGGGCATCTCAATAAAATGAAATGATCATTACAGATGATTCAGATTCACCAGGTCCACAAATCTGGCTAAGAATGGATGCCAGCTTTGAGCACGAGCACTTTGAAGATGTGTGGCGCTTCTGTGTGTGCTTGACACGTGTGACGCTGTTACGAGGCTCCTGATCAAACTTCACATCCACTCCGGCACAAACAGGTGGTCGTGTGGGTGCAGTTGTTGAACCATCATCAGCACCCATAACAGGATTATTCAACTCAGCAGTAGCGACGGGCCGCTCTTAGCAAAAAAAAGTGTAGGCGAAGAAGAAGGGGGTTGCAGCACCACCTACTGGGAACTACGGACCATGCAGCCTTAGGTCAAAAATGCTGTAACGACGCGGTGAAGTGCGGAGAGACATATTGTTAACCGTATATCCGTGGTTTAAACAAAAATGAAAGACCCTGTGTTAACATCATTGCACAAAAAGAACGGTACATACAGGCTCATCTAATTCTGTGCGCTCAATGTAGACATTTTAGTAAATAAGTACGTCCGTTAACCCCTGCCAGATTACTCCAGGCTCGGAGACCCAAGACTCATCATCATCATCATATATACCGTACACACCTCAGTACACTTAGCAGTTTATTTTAGACACACCTATCGTCATCACGTCGTGTCAGTTGGACAGCACCGGCACGACAACGAAGTATCGGGGCTGCATACGTACCTCTCGCGACCTGATTTCAAAGAGTTTCTCGTTTTCTTGCTCTGTGATGCTAAGAGCCGTTAGTCGTTTGCTTAAGAAAGAAAGAAAGAAAGAAAGAATTATGAGGGTTAATAAACAAGTAATTTCATTTGCCATTGTATTAGAGTTTTGCAACTTAACAAATTCACTTTGTGACAAGTTTGTACATAAAATGACAACGACATTTAGATCTGTGCACGGGATGGTAGTACGTAATTAATGGAGACATAAAGGTATCAGCAACACGTGACTACTGGTAATGACAATACGATGACGTCATAAATTAACTTTACGTAGCAGACACCCCCACAATCAGATATTTGATCGAATCTCTATCTATCTATCTATTACTGTATATAGTGCCTTAAATATCTATCTATCTATCTATCTATCTATCTATCTATCTATCATATAGTACCTTTCACATCTATCTATCTATCTATCTATCTATCTATCTATCTATTATATAGTGCCTTTCACATCTATCTATCTATCTATCTATCTATCTATCTATCTATCTATCTATCTATCTATCTATCTATCTGTCTATCTATCTATCTATCTATCTATCTTTCAATTACTGTATATAGTGCCTATCATATCTATCTATCTATCTATCTATCTATCTATCTATCTATCTATCTATCTATCTATCTATCTATCTATTATATAGTGCCTTTCATCTATCTATCTATCTATCTATCTATCTATCTATCTATCTATCTATCTATCTATCTATCTAAAATTGTCTCTCATGTTTCAAGTGGTAAGTGAACTTTATTTGCTCTTCAGTTGCTCTGCCAAGACAAAGACATCCCTAAACTTCATCAGGCATAGATCAAAAATGACAGCCAGAGAGCAGATAATCCTCCTATTGACTCTGAAGAGCTACTAACAGTTAGAACTTATCATATGAATAAGCCATCGCCATTTTATGAGAGGTTACAGTAATCCGTTTTCCTACAGTGTATATATTTGAGTACACATGTGGATGTATATCAGTTGTGCCACCTCTCTAAGATAGGGTGAAATCTAAATAATCAATGTGGACCTCAGTGTTTAATCATTGCAGTGCACCATCTTTTAGAATGTTTTTTGTAATTCATGTAGTGGTAAGATGCATTGCATTTGTCATTCCAACAGATGCCACATCTCAAACATTTGCAATAATAAAATGTATTACCTACATATGTTTGTGATACACCATCTGTTGGCATCACAATTGCAATGCGTATGTCTGTGTTGTATTTACCATTTGGCATGTGATTTTATAAAAAGCAGTGTTAATGTTTGTAATGTGTCATCTGCTGGAATGCAATGTATTTTATTAGTTCTAATGTTTACAATGCACCATCTGTTGGAATGACAGAGACATAGAAACCCCACAGACACACAGATTCAATAATTTTCTTCACCTTGGCCTCATTGCTGATTCCCTGAGCCCCCTCTAAGGAGGCCCAGTGGCACAGCAGGTAGCTGTCTACCTCCCAGCACTTGGATTCGAGTTTGATCCCCAGCTCCTCTTCTCTGTCTGTTCCCCCATATAGTTCCTGTTTTGTCCTAAATGTGGGCTGTCGCTGTGGTGGGACGTGTACATTTGTTCTGCACCTTCTTCTTCTATGTGAGTTCTCTTCAGAGGACGGCTACTTTACTTGAGTTCATATTTTGGTCGCAGGTGACCATGTAGATGACGTCTAGTCTGTCTGTGGCTGACCCATTAGAATATTTTAAAACTGTGCACATGAAAAAGTAAAGAGACCCTCTTCAGAAACTGGAGTTTAGGAGATGGAAGGATGGTTATGTGTGAAGTAGAAATGTTAGCTTTTGTCGGGTGGCGTCGAGCAGGTCCTTGTAACATGTGGTGGACGTCACTAGTTTTGACATGCGGGACTACACTCTACAACTGAGTGCAATGGTGGGCATGACTGTGTCCTGCTTGATATTTCCTGTCACACCGTAGATTAGGATGTTTGGGTGGCACACTTGTTATTTCTGCTGGTTCGCAGCTACACGGGGCAGATGGCCACCATCTGTGTGGCGCTTGCATGCTCTCCCTGTACACAAGTGGAGTCTTTTCCAGAAACCCTCAACATGGGGATGTTTGATGCATTGATAAATCAAGACTGACCCTTTGTAGGTGAGGTGAGTGTGAACCGGCGCCCCCTTGAGAGTGAAGTCCTGCCTTGAACTTGATGCTTCCGGGATGGCCTACGCCTGTGAGACTCCAGTCTGGATAAGTGAGTTCAATGATGGATGGATGGAGTAATCGATGGCCAGTGTACTTTATGTGCATTCAGTGCGTATTCAGACCCATTCACTTTTTCCACATGTTGCACGTTCGGTTAAAATGATTTAAATTCAGCTTTTCCTCATCAACCAACACTCAGTGCCTCCGAATGACAAAGCAAAAAATGGGATTTTAGACAAGTTTGTGCATACATAATCAAAAGTAAAAGCTTGAAATCCCGCACTGTCACATGTCTTCACACCCTTGGCTCTTTGCGGTGCAGCCATTTGATCCCGGAGTCTTCTTGGGCCTGACACACCAGGATTTGGGGATTTTCTGCCGTGTTTCTCTAAAGCTCCCTCAGGTGCAATGGAGGCCATCAGTGCTCAGATATCTCTGAGTCTTCAGTCAGTCATTTTCCATCCCGCTATGTCCTAACACAGGGTTTGCTGGAGCCAATCCCAGCCAGCACAGGGTGCAAGGCAGGAACAAATCCTGGACAGGGTGCCAGCCCACTGCAGGGCACACATACCTACACACCAAGGACAATTTATGCACCTAACCTGCATGTCTTTGGACTGTGGGAGGAAACCGGAGCACATGGAGGACACGGGGAGAACATGCAAACTCCACGCACAGAGGACCTGGGAAGTGAACCCAGTTCTACTTACTGCAAGGCAGCAGCGCTACCCACTGCGCCACCGTGCCGCCCTCTCTGAGGCTTTCCAGAGATACTTGAATGGGTTCAAGAGTGGCACACTCAAGGGCATTCCCGGAGTTGACCCTAAGCCGGTCCCCTGCGTTGTCTTTGTTTTGTGACTTTGTGACCCATCAGACCGGTCTGAGGTCCTGTGCTCTCTCAAGCAGGTTTCCATTAAGCGTGTCTCCGGACTTTGCTTCATTCAGCTTTCTCTCGACCCTGACTAGTCTCCTAGTCGCTGATGACGCCATCACAATGCTGAAATGTTAGGACGATATTGGACCGGTGATGCGCTTTGCCTTGTTTCCTCTTAGAAATCACGCCAAACCTTTCAAGGTTTGCTTCATCAGATCATAGAATCCTATTTCCCACAGTCGAGGGGGTCCAAGCGGGCACCCATGTGTCTTCAACTGAGGAGATCCTTCTATCGTACAGCAACGATCAGTGGAGGTTTGCAGTGTTGGTCGTTCTTCTAGAAGTTTCTCCCATCTCCACACAGGTTCGCTGGCCACTGCCTTCCTCATCACCTTTCTTACTAAGGCCCTTCTTCTAAGTTTGGCCAGATGACCACCTCTGGGAAGAGTCTTGGTTGTTCAACACTTCCTCTGTTTAAGAGTGAGAACATTAGAACACTCTAGACGAGAACAGGCCATTCAGCCAACAAAGCCTTGCAAGTCCTCTCCACTTAATACTTCTAAAAAAAAAAACATCAAGCTGAGTTTTGAAAGTCCCTAAAGTCCACCTGTCTACCACACTACTTGGTCGCTTATTCCAAGTGTCTGTGGTTCTTTGTGTGAAGAAAAACGTCCTAATGTTTGTGCGAAATTTACCCTTCACAAGTTTCTCACTGTGTCTCCGTGTTCTTGATGAACTCATTTTAAAATAACAGTCTCAATCCACTGGATTAATTCCCTTCATCATTTTAAACACTTCAGTCAGGTCACCTCTTAATAATCTTCTCTTTAAACTTTGAAGGCTCAGCTCTTTTAATCTTTCCTCATAACTCATCCCCTGTAGCCCCAGAATCAGCCTCATTGCTCTTCTCTGGACCTTCTCTTGTGCTGCTATGTCCTTTTTGTAGCTCGAGACCCAAACTGCACACAGGACTCCAGATGAGGCCTCACCAGTGTGTTATAAAGCTTGAGCAGAACCTCCTGTGACTTGTGCTGCACACATCAAGGCGCTATATAACCTGACATTCTGTTAGCCTTCTCAATGGCTTCTCAACACTGTCTGGCAGTTGGTAGGTGTCATGTCCACTATGACTCCCAAGTCCTTCTCATAGGACGTACTTTCGATTTTCAGACCTCCCACTGCATATTCACACCTAACAAGACCAAAACGTAACTCAAGACTTAGGCTCAGCTCTTTTAATCTTTTCTCATAACTCATCCCCTGTAGCCCTGAATCAGCCTAGTCGTTCTTCTCTGGACATTTTCTTGTTCTACTATGTCATTTTTTGTAGTCCGGTAGACCTAAACTGCACACAGGGCTCCAGGTGAGGCCTCAGCAGTGCGTTATAAAGCTTGAGCAGAACCTCCTGTGACTTGTGCTCCACGCATCAAGGCGCTATATAACCTGACATTCTGTTAGTTGTGGTCCCCGGCCGGGGCTGGAGCCCGGCCGGGACGCCCAGGAGGACGTGAGGAGGGCTTGTGCCTCCTCCAGACCGTGAGGGGCGTCCGTCCTGGTTCTGTTGGGAGCCACGGGTCGAGGGCATGGAAGCCCTACCCTGTAGGGGCCCGTGGCCACCGGCAGGCGGGGCCCCGATGCCGGTTTACCCTGTGTGGACTTTGGCCGGGGATGGAGCCCGGCCGGGACGCCTTGGAGGACCAGAGGAGGGCGTGTGCCTCCTCCAGACTGAGTGGGGGCGTCTGTCCTGGTTATGCAGGGGGCTTCGGGTAGGGGGCTTTGAAGTCCAGCCCTGTAGGGACCCGTGGCCACCGCCAGGCGGCGCCCCAGTGCCTGTTTATCCCGGGAGCCCGGGAGACACGGACGGCTTCCGAGTGCGCAGCCGGCACTTCCGCCACACAGGGGTGTGGCCACCGCTAAGTGCCGGGAAGCAGCTGGAACCCGTCGGGGTTCCCATAAAAGGGGCCGCCTCCAGTCGGCGGTGGACGTCGGGAGGCAGTGTTGGCGAAGCTTGAGAGAGGACAGGAGGCGGCCAGGAAGGCACAAGAGACTGTGGGCCTGGACATTGGGGAAATCGGTGCGAGAAGGCACTGGGGGTGCACGTGAGCATAAAAACTGTAAATAGTGTAAATAAACAGTGTGTGGGTGCAAAATATGTTGTCCGTCTGTCTGTGCCGGGGCCAGCGTTCACATAGTCTTCTTAATGGATTCTGAACACTGTCTGCCAGTTGATCGTGTCAAGTCCACCATGACTCCTAAATCCTTCTCATAAAGTGGACTCTCAGTTTTCAGACCGCCCATTGTGTATTTACAGTCAGATCCATAAATATTTGGACAGAGACAACTCTTTTCTAATTTCGGTTACCACAATGAATTTGAAATGAAACAACTCAGATGACGTTGAAGTGCAGACTTTCAGCTTTAATTCAGTGGGTTGAACAAAACGATTGCATAAAAATGTGAGGCAACTAAAGTATTTATTGAACACAATCCCTTCATTTCAGGGGCTCAAAAGTAATTGGACAATTGACTCAAAGGCTATTTCATGGGCAGGTGTGTTCAAGTCCGTCGTTATGTCTTATCGATTAAGCAGATAAAAGGCCTGCAGTTGATTTGAGGTGTGGTGCTTGCATGTGGAAGATTTTGCTGTGAACAGACAACATGCGGTCAAAGGAGCTCTCCATGCAGGTGATAGAAGCCATCCTTAAGCTGCGAAAACAGAAAAAACCCATCCGAGAAATTGCTACAATATCACGAGTGGCAAAATCTACAGTTTGGTACATCGTGAGAAAGAAAGAGAGCACTGCTGAAGTCAGCAACACAAAAAGACCTGGATGTCCACGGAAGACAACAGTGGTGGATGATCGCAGAATCATTTCCATGGTGAAGAGAAACCCCTTCACAACAGCCAGCCAAGTGAACGACACTCTCCAGGGCTTGGTCGGCGTATCGATATCCAAGTCTACCATAAAGAGAAGACTGCATGAAAGTAAATCCAGAGGGTGCACTGCAAGGTGCCAGCCACTCATAAGCCTCAAGAATAGAAAGGCTAGATTGGACTTTGCTAAAGAAGATCTAAAAAAGCCAGCAGAGTTCTGGAAAAACAGATCAAACCAAGATCAACCTCCACCAGAATGATGAAGGCAAGAAGAAAGTATGGAGAAGGCGTGGAACAGCTCATTATCCAAAGCATAGCACATCATCTGTAAAACACGGTGGATGGCTTGGGCGTGCATGGCCACCAGTGGCACTGGGACACTCGTGTTTATTGATGATGTGACACAGGACAGAAGCAGCAGAATGAATTCTGAGGTGTTCAGAGACGTACTGTCTGCTCAAATCCAGTGAAATGACGTCACATTGAGCGGTGGGCGTTTCATGATACAGATGGACAATGACCCAAAACATACAGCCAAAGCAACCCAGGAGTTTATTAAAGCAAAGAAGTGGACAATTCTGGAATGGCCAAGTCAGTCACCTGATCTTAACCCAACTGAGCGAGCATTTCACTTGTTGAAGACTAAACTTCAGACATAAAGGCCCACAAACAAACAGCAACTGAAAGTAAAGGCCTGGCAGAGCATTAAAAAGGAGGAAACCCAGCATCTGGTGATGTCCAGGAGTTCAAGACTTCAGGCTGGCATTGCCAGCAAAGGGTTTTCAACCAAGTATTAGAAATGAACATTTTATTTCCAGTTATTTAATTTGTCCAATTGAGCCCCTGAAATGAAGGGATTGTGTTCAAAAATACTTTAGTTGCCTCAAATCTTTATGCAGTCGTTTTGTTCAACCCACTGAATTAAAGCTGAAAGTCTGCACTTTAACAGCATCGGAGTTGTTTCATTTCAAATTCATTGTGGTGATGTACAGAACCAAAATGAGAAAAAAGTTGTCTCTGTCCAGATATTTATGGACCTAACTTTAAACCTCACATTTTTACTTCCCATGTGTAATTCTTTACATTTACTGACATTAAATTTCACCTGCCACAAATCTGCCCAGGTGGCACAGTGGGTAGCACTCCTGTCTCACAGTAAGGAGACCTGGGTTCGCTTCCCGGGTCTTCCCTTCGTGGAGTTTGCATGTTCTCCCCGTGTCTTTCCTCCTGGTACTCCGGTTTCCTCCCACAGTCCAAAAACATGCAGGTTAGGTGGATTGGTGATCCTAAATTGTGCTTGGTGTGTGTGTGCCAGCCCTGCCCAGAATTTGTTCCTGCCTTGTGTTAGCAGCTTTAAAATGGTTGCTGATGATTTGAAAGAAGACAGACACACCAATATCTGGATTCTGCCATTTCTTCTACAAGACAAGCAGTAAAGGGGCACATGCAGCGACTGGCACTCTCTCAGTCTCCTGAAGCAAGCCAAACAATATGCTAATGAGGCTGGATCTCCATTAAATTCAACACTTTTAAAATCTAATTCTGCCGACCAAACGTCACGACAGAACCTCAAGACACATCAATAACCACATAACGTGATGTTTCAATGCAGTTTCAGACAGAATACACTAATTCAAAACTTCAAGAGAGCATTGAGAAACGCCTTACCTGCCTTACCTGCAAAAGTGTCATCCAGCTTTTGCCAGGAGTCTGCTGTACCATAGACATACCCTGTATATAGACAGACGCCGCATTCACTGTGTTGCCCAGTCGACACGATACGTCAGCGCGTCCGCCCATATTGCGAGTGGCAAAACTGCCATTTAAACTAATACAGGTAGAATGGAAATGGGTTTTCTAATGAAAAAACAATAATGTTTAAAACAGTATCGTTTACATACAACCGATTTTGGCGAATCATTTAAATGCAATTACTTATATCCATTTATACACTAATAATGGGAATTATTAAATAATAATAATAATTATTATTATTGAATAATTCCTCCCGTATAAGTAACATTTCTCAGGCTGCCTTCTTCTATCTCTGAAACATTTCTAGACTTGGTCCTGTTCTTACGTAACACAGTACTGCAGTATCGGTTAATGCCCGAGTCACCTCACGTATAGATTACTGTAATGCTATTCTATCTGGCATCTCATAAAAATGTATCCATCGCTTTAACTTCTTCAAAGTTCTGCTGCCAGGATAATAACCTGCTGTTCTAAATCTACTGAACACATCACACCGATTGTCTCTCAACTTCACCGGCTCACTGTTCACTACCGATTACAATACTAAATGTCGCTCTTAATATTTAAAGCTCTCCACAACCTCACTGATCTCCTACAGACTGACACTCCTCTCGCTCACTCAGATCTTGTAGTTTGAGAGGATTCAGTCTGTCAATGTGGTGCAGCCTTAGTTTGTGGAGGACAGACACAGCTAAAGACATGAGCATCAAATGGTGGTTGTCAATTTCAAACTGTGTTTCCTCGATGTGCTCCTTCATCTGAACCAATCTCAGCCTGAACAAACTGATTGATCAAAGACACACTGACAGCTTGCCCTCATGTCGACTGTCAGATATCATGCTCAGCTACTCTGACCACCTTGACTGGACCCTCAGAAGGAATCATCAAACCTCCTTTGTTTCCTAATGTGAGTGAATGGTAGCTTTGATCATATGATGCCAGTACAGAGTCTGTTACCAAACTAGCACGGCACACGTCACAGGACAGCTTTCTCCAAATCATGTCTAAGGGCCACCTGAACTCCCACTGCTTCATGAGGTGGGAAACCTTCAAAGTTTGAGAAATGTTAACAGCTAACAACAATCTACATAGTCAGTGACTAAATACGTTCAGCCAAAACGTTGCTTGGAGGCTCATTTGAGCACATGAATGCATGGCTTTGCTAACTTAGCCTGGCGTAGGTAAATTTGAGATTATAAAACGGGATTTTCTAATGGCCAAATATAACCAAAACAATTGTTCAGCCTTACCTACAGTATGAAATGTAATCCCCCGGGATCTGGTTTGGAGCGTACGTGAGGCATCTTTAACCATTACTTCACTCCATAGCAGTGCCACTCGTAATATGGCGGTGACGTTGACGAACGATGCTGCTGGTCATGCGGCGTCTAGTAATTCTATGTTTATGTGCTGTACGCTACATATGCGTCCTATGGGTGTTTCATTAATTAAAGCCCCACCTGCTACAACAGGAAAACAGGAATTATTATACAAAATATGCATTGATTGGATTCACATTAAACAAAATTCACATCATATTAAACAGAAGCATTTCAGTATTAAAAACAAAACAGTTTTGAGAATGTTCATAAAAATGAAACATAAACTACTTGCACACTATGTTGGCTTGGATTGGTTCCAGCAGACCCCCGTGACCCTGTAGTTAGGATATAGCGGGTTGGATAATGGATGGATGGATGGGTATGTGTGTGTGTTTTTTTTCTGGAATTTTACTTAAAAAGGGCCGGTTAGAAATCGGTCTAAAGTTGTCAAAGATGAATGACGAGTCAGGATTATTAGGCCTGACCTCCAGCTGGACCAGTTGGCATCTCTTCTGGCCTCTTGCTTTGCTGTAATGGGTTGTCTTGAAACTGCCCAAGCCTGCCTGCCCTTTACCCACCATACCCACCAGTACACAGTGCCACAGACTTGTTTGACAGATAGACTGGCGTCTCCTCTTCCTCGCTGTTCTTACCTCAGTTCCCACCTGAGAGACCTTGGAATTGGCGGACTTGTGGCACTGAAGCACTGCCTTAGACCAGAAGACCATAAACTCTCCATTCAGGCTACTGTATGTTAACAGGGAAAACTGGAACTGGAATGAAGTGTCACATTATGCCAGTTATGAACTTGGAACTTAAATTCTTTAAGCCATAGTGGTCCGCCAGAAGGCCCATTGCTGAGAAGCTATGGAGCAGACGTGTCCCTTGTGGTGCCACAAGGCTTTTCTCTGATGTTGTTCCTTGTTTGAATTGACACTGCGCTATTGTTTAAATGCTTTATATAACGAGGTCCCCTTGAGTGTAATGCCTTGGTATTTGGGCGTCCTGTGTGCTTCAGTTAAGTGCCATTTCAGTACACCTCAAGTTCTCAACTGGCCGTTTTGTTGCTCAGGTGAAGACCTGCATTTGGTTGTGCTTTGGCTTGGGATCATCCAGTCGTGATCAGGGCTGAATTTTGGGGTCTTATAGCCAGTGTTGTGCAAGTTCACACCTCACAAGAACTCACTCAAAGTTCAGTTCACTCAGATTAAAAGAAATACATTCACGTACATATACTGCTCAAAAGAATTAAAGGAACAGAGTATAGCATAAAGTCAATGAAACTTCTGGGATGTTAATCTTGTCAGTTAAGTAGCAGAGGGGGTTGTTAATCAGTTTCAGCTGCTGTGGTGTTAATGAAATTAACAACAGATGCACTAGAGGGGCAACAATGAGATGACCCCCAAAACAGGAATGGTTTAACAGGTGGAGGCCACTGACATTTTTCCCTCCTCATCTTTTCTGACTGTTTCTTCACTAGTTTTGCATTTGGCTACAGTCAGTGTCACTACTGGTAGCATGAGGCGATACCTGGACCCTACAGAGGTTGCGCAGGTAGTCCAACTTCTCCAGGATGGCACATCAATACGTGTCATTGCCAGAAGGTTTGCTGTGTCTCCCTGCACAGTCTCAAGGGCATGGAGGAGATTCTAGGAGACAAGCAGTTACTCTAGGAGAGCTGGAGAGGGCCATAGAAGGTCCATAACCCATCAGCAGGACCAGTATCTGCTCCTTTGGGCAAGGAGGAACAGGATGAGCACTGCCAGAGCCCTACAAAATGACCTCCAGCAGGCCACTGGTGTGAATGTCTCTGACCAAACAACCAGAAAGACTTCATGAGGGTGACCCAAGGCCCCCATGTCCTCTAATGGGCCCTGAGCTCACTGCCCAGCAGCATGCAGCTAGATTGGCATTCGCCATAGAATACCAGAATTGGCAGATGCACCACTGGTGCCCTGTGCTTTTTACAGATGAGAGCAGGTTGACCCTGAGCACGTGACAGAAGTGAAAGGGTCAGGAGAAGCCATGGAGAACATTATGCTGCCTGTAACATCATTCAGCATAAGCAGTTTGGTGGTGGGTTAATGATTGTCTGGGGAGGCATATCCATGGAGGGTCACACAGACCGCTACAGGCTTGACAAAGGCACCTTGGCTGCCATTAGGTATCAGGATGAAATCCTTGGACCCATTGTCAGACCCTATGCTGGTACAGTGGCTCCTGGTGCACGACAATCCCTGGCCTCATGTGGTGAGAGTATGCAGGCAGTTCCTGGAGGATGAAGGAATTGATACCATTGACTGGCCACCACACTTTCCTGACCTAAATCCAATAGAACACCTCTGGGACATTATGTTTTGGTCCATCCAATGCCACCAGGTTGCACCTCAGACTGTCCAGGAGCTCAGTGATGCCCTGGTCCAGATCTGGGAGGAGATCCCCCACAACACCATCTGTCATCTCATTAGAAGCATGCACCGATGTTGTCAGGCATGTATACAAGAACACAGGGGCCATACAAAGTGCTGCGTCCAATTTGGAGTTGCTGCAATTCAATTTTGGCAAAATGGACTAGCCTGCCACATCATTTTTTCACTCTGATTTTTGGGGCGTCTTTGAATTCAGGGCTCTGTAGGTTGATCATTTTCATTTCCATCAAACGATGTGGCATCCTTTCGTTCCTAACACATTACCCGGTCTATATCAGTATAGATATCCAGGAGGATTTCTTTTTCCCATTGAGATCTGATGTGTTTTCAAAGTGTGCCTTTAATTTTTTTGAGCAGTTTAGTTCACCCTTTCAATTTTGAACTTGTTCACGTTCAGTTCATTTTGTATTTTTTAAGGAGTTTACTTTTTTCAATTCTGCATGCCTTATATTAGGTTATTACAGTGTTCTTGAATAAAATACAATAATTATGAAGAGTTTTTTTTCTTTAAATACACTTTATTGAGTTATACCCTGCAACAAACACGTATAACCATTGTGGACGTGAGAGGTGCTGTTGCCCCGTGAGACCCACCAGACAGACGTCCAGGACACTCGTTTAAAAGCACCAAGAATAATTTATTTAATATTCTTAAATACTGCGGTGGGTTGGCACCCTGCCCGAGATTCATTCCTGCCTTGTGCCCTGTGTTAGCTGGGATTGGCTCCGGCAGACCCCCGTGACCCTGTGTTCGGATTCAGCGGGTTTGAAAATGGATGGATGGATGGATATTCTTAAATAAAGTGCACAAAGCACAGCACACTCCACAATTATCAAATCAATAATCAATAATCATTACAATCCTCCTCTCCACCCAGCAGCTCCGTCACTCCACCACCCAACTCTGTCTCCCTTTGCTGGGTTTCCCAAAGTCCTTTAAATAGTTCATGACCCGGAAGTACTCCTTCTCTTCTTCCTGGTCGATGCCACATCCTCAGATCTCAAATAGCCCGGAAGTACTGTGGGCTTCTGTTCTCGTGTCTCCAAAGTACTGCCGGGTCGTAATAATAGTAGGAGTCCCCAGGTTCCTTGTGAGCTCCCCCTGGCCGAACCCACAGCACCCAACAGGGCTGAGGAAACTGACTCCATTTCCCATGATGCCCTGAGGGAATCCGGGGAACCATTTCCGTCCAGGGGAGCTGCCATCTAGCGTCCCAGGGGAGGCAGTGTCCTAAAAAACCTGCTCTTCCTCCTTCTTTCTGTTCAGGGACGTCCCGGTTAGACTGAAACACCGGCCGTCCATCACAACATATATGCTAATATCCTCCTGGTTAAAAAGGAAATTAAACAGATGCAAGTGTTACCCCTGAAACATTCAGAGTCGGAGAGCTGCTGTTCTTCCGTCCAGAAATGGCGATAAGAATAGAGAGAGCACACGTATCGAGCTGGCGTCAGCTTCACACAGGAGGATTTATTTTTCCTGTATTTGCTGTACTCTGCCCTATGCTGCCCGCGCAAGGAGCTCCCGTCTAACGACTTGGAGGTGGAATAGCACTTAACTCATTTAAACCACGGTGAAATCAAACGAAATCCTTCAAATAAACAAACAGGTTGAACTGGGGTGCTTCTTTTCTCTCTGTCTCGTTTTAACGAGTTCAAAATTGAAATGGTGAACCATGAATGTGAATGAAATCCTTTTAATCTGCATGTGAACTGAACTGAACTGAACTGATGTGGTCACCACTAGGGGGCGCCGGGACACCTGCGGAATCTGGGCATGCGGCACTTCCGCCACACTCGGAAGTGCTGCCGGATGTTAATTGGGGAGCACCTGGTGCTGTATTAAAAGAGGCCGTCTCACTCCACTCGGGGAGCCGGAGTCGGGTGGCAGTGGACGGAGCTTGCAGGAGAGGAGTGGAGGTGGCAGAAGAGAGAAGGTCTAAGTATGGTTGTGGTTTGTGCACTGTGTTTGTCCTGTGTTACAAAGGAGAAATAAATATGTGCCATTTTGGACATCGTGAACCTCAGTGTCTGTCTGTGTCCGGGAAGATCTTTCACAAAAGGTAAACCCGTTGTAAAAGTATTCACTCGACATACTTAAAAAGTTTGGGGCAGCCACCCGTATATTATTCCTGGCTGCAAAAGAGTCTTTGTAAAATACAGAGATGTTCTCTATATCGAGTCCAAAACAGAACTGAAGAAGGGTCGACAAGATGGCAGCTTTAAGGGATAGGACAGGAAGTGATGTAAGGGGACAGGAAGTGGTGTTTCTTCATTAGTCAGCCGTAACTGGAAGTGATATTCTTCTAGGCGCCGGAACCGGAAGTGACGTCATCCGTTTTAAATCAGACAGATTTTCCCTCGGCTGGTCTGTAGAGGTAACAAGAGAAGGTTTAGTGCACCCCGCCACCCCCTGGCCTGGCATGGAATTACCTTTGCTTGGTCCATACAACGTCTTCCTAGCCACACGTGTGTGACACCGTCTACTGTACAGTACTGTACTGCCATGTCTACCGCAGTGCTAGAATGTAAAATGCCAATGTTACTCCTATATGTACTGGAATTAATTCAGGCACATTTTGTTTGGTACGTGCTGTAAGTAGGGTAAATGCGTAATAATTTAATTTAATTTAATAAAAATACAGTAAAATGTACGGGTGCTCACCAATAATGAATGATATTGATTGAAGATGATGATGATGATGAATTAGCTGTGCAGTACGATGAAGGTATGTAATGAAGATAATGACTGCACAGCAAAGCAGAGGAATTACAACTCCTCGGGTGGCACCTCATCTTCTGGCGCTTCGAGAGGATTCGTATCTTCTGACGGGTCTTCTTCTGGTGGAGTCTCATGCTGGCTTTTCATGATAGGTTTAAGGAACATTGTGATGGGATATTGCTGTCGTTGTTTCTTCATGGTGGCAAGGAGGGTTTTAAATGTCTGAATGGCAGCATCGATGCCATTTTTAACTTTGAGAGCCCGAACCATGTAGGGATCCCATGCTTAGGTTCATTGCCAGAAACCTTAGAAGGTGCAGGACGTTTGGGCGACATCTTAGGGCTTTGAGAAGAACAAAACGAAAAACATGAGAACACTCAGCGAAACACTCGAGAGAGCTACACCCGGTAAACTGTTATGATGCGGGAATGCGGGAATGCTGGGCTGCGTCTGTCGGTGATGCGTCACTGGGCAGCAGCCAATCAGCAGCAAGGAGAAATGAATAACACTTCCGGATTGGCTGCTTTCAAACCTCTGAGTACGGGGGTACAGTATTTCACCATCCCAAACCACATTTGCCTCTACGGTTGCTTTGTGTTACAGTACTAGAAAATGTATACAGTATTAATATTTTAGATGTAAATTTAGCTGAATTTATGTTAAAATGTATGTTACAAAATAAGTAAATTATAATGTTCTTAATAATATAGTGTGAAAAAATAAGGCCACTAAAAAAGCCGTAAAAAAATTGCAGAGGATATTTTGCAGTTTCCGCAAACAATTATTAGTTCTAAGGAAAAATCTGTGAACGCCTGAGGCCATGAACTCTGAATGGCGACTTCGCGGGGGTCGACTGTACTGATCCAGAAGGTCCTGCACTGAAACTCCGACACTCTTTTACTTCTTCTCGCACGCTACATTTGCTTTTATCATCATTAAAGTATGATAATTAGAGTATTCCCACATTTTACTTTCTCTCTTTCTACCCGCAAACATCTGTGCAAAACTCGCCATCGTCAACCACACATGCTTACTGTTTCAACCCGACAAAGCAAATGTTCTCAACAAACAAACAACGATCCTTTACGGAAGTTGCGCCATGTGAAATTAGTAAGCCCAAGGTGCAAGATCACCTCATAGTGAACAGTGCAACGTAACTGAACGACTCTGCACGACTGAACCGGATTGAACGGAAATGCTATTGCTGTTTTTTTTTTTATTTTTGCTTAATTTTTGTTCACGTTTTAATTAAATTGTTCACAAATCACTCATTTTTATTTAATTTTAGCTTCTCTGTTTGCCTTCATTTCTTCTTGTTTTCATTATGAAAATATAATTTATGTCAACTCGAGTCTGAATCAGGCTTAACCGTATTGACATAGAATTCTGAGCCTTTCCATTCATCCATCCATCTATTATCCAACCTGCTATATCCTAACTACACGGTCACGGGGTCTGCTGGAGCCAATCCCAGGGCACAAGGCAGGACACAAACCCTAAATATGCCACAGCAGGGCACACACACAGACACACCAAGCACAATTTAGAATCACCAGTCCACCTAACCTGCATGTCTTTGGACTGTGGGAGGAAACCCACGCAGACACGGGGAGAACATGCAGACTCCACACAGGGAGGACCTAGGAAGTGAACCCGGGTCTCCTAACTGTGAGGCAACAGTGCTACCACTGCGCCACCGTGCCACCATTCTGAGCCTAAGTCACGTTCAATGCTAATCGCCAAGGACGTTAAACAGGGCCTGAATGGTTTCAAAGGGGCTTTTGGGAATTGTAGTTTGTAGTTTTTGGCACTGGACATATAAAAACCATAAGATAAGTATATGTTGGGAATTTCTGACTGTTTCCCTTTTCCATGCACTCAAACATTGGCAGCAGCAAGAATTAGAATTGGCTAGTGTGGCAGAGGAGTTTGGCACTGCCATCAGATATAAGAGCACTGGTGGGCATTTTTCCCATTCCTGTCTTTGATTGCTATTGTTGGAAGCGGCACACTTCAGAAGATTATAAACCTTCTGGACAATACTTCGAGCTGTACTGTATTATTACCAGTTCTTCAGGAAACAGTTTGAAAAGGAGATGATTCCACTCATATTTTGGCAAGCAGATCTACTTTGCACTTCAGAATCCGCAACCACCATTTACTGTAAAAACTTTTGGGACTGTATAAATCGTCTGGGGGAGTGATTTGTACATTTTATATCTTTATCATTACTTTTCATTGTTGTGTTTGTAAGTAGTGGAATATATTTGGTGGGTAATATACAGGAACATCTCAATAAATTAGAATATCATTGAAAAGTTAATTCATTTCAGTAATTCACTTCAAACAGTGAAACTCACTCTTCTAACAGCGGGAGCCACTGCTGGTTCACAGATCTGTCGTCACCCGTTCACGGTTAGTTACTTCATGGAGGACCTTATGGATCCAAATCAATAAAAGAGTCTTTCTGGAAGTGTAAGAGCCAATCTTAGAAAGTTAAAGCTTTAAGTTAAACTCATATCAGTGTTTGCTTAAGTAGAATACAGGTGCATCTCAATAAATTAGAATATCATCGTAAAGAAAATTAATTTCAGTAATTCAATTCAAAAAGCGAAACTCATATACCGTATTACAAGATTCATTACACACAGAGTGATATATGGGATACAATACTGATGCTCTTTGCAAGAGAGGACAGAGACGACTATACTTCCTTATAAGACCGGAGTCCTTCAACATCTGCAATAAGATGCTGCAGATGTTCTATCAGACGCTTGTGGCGAGCACCCTCTTCTACCCGGTGGTGTGCTGGGGAGGCAGCATAAAGAAGAGGGACAAACTGGTGAGGAAGGCAGGCTCTATTGTAGGAAAGGAGCTGGACAGTTTGACATCCATGGCAGAGCGATGGGCGCTGAGCAGACTCCTGTCAATCATGGAGAATCAACTGAACAGGATCATCTGCAGACAGAGGAGCAGCTTCAGCGACAGACTGCTGTCACCATCCTGCTCCACTGACAGACTGAGGAGACCCCACACTATGTGACTCTTACCGGGGGGTAAACGTTAATATTATACAAAGTTAGTGTCTGTTATACCTGCCTTGCACTTTCCACCTTGAATATTTTAACTTGCACTGCATTTTTATTTAATTAATATTGTTTTTATCAGTATGCTGCTGCTGGAGTATGTGAATTTCTCCTTGGCGATTAATAAAATATCTATCTGTCTGTCTATTGTGGGACTTGACCCAGACACAGACAGGGAGACATGTTTGAATCACCCCATACACATTTATTTTGGTGCTCCATATTTACAATAAGTGCTCTCAAGATCCCAAGTTCCCAAAGTTCTGGCCAACACCACACAATGCCTTCTTCCTTCAGGCCACCTCTTTTCCTTCCTCTCAGACCTCGTCTCTCACTCTCCCGACTCCAGTCATCGTCTGAAGGGACGCGGCCCCTTTTATCAGCACCCGGATGTGCTCCAGGTGTGCTCCGGCATCCTTCCACTGGCACTGCCCAGTGTGGCAGAAGTGCCGGCTGCGTACCCAGAAGCACTCCGGGTGTCTCCAGTCCTCTTCCCCCCAGCACTTCCGGGTGTGGCGGAAGTGCTGAGGTCCAGGGTTCCAAAGGCACAGGGGCGCCCCCTGGAGGTGACCACGGGCCCCTACAGGGTAGACCTTCCAAGCTCTGTACCCGTGGCCCCCAAAGGAACCAGGGTGGTCACCCCCACGTGGTCTGAGGTGGACGTAAGCCCTCTTCCGGTCCTCCTGGGCGTCCCGGCCGAGTTGCCACCCCAGTCACCTCCGACACTATCTATCTATCTATCTATCTATCTATCTATCTATCTATCTATCTATCTATCTATCTATCTATCTATCTATTATATAGTGCCTTACACATCTATCTATCTATCTATCTATCTATCTATCTATCTATCTATCTATCTATCTATCTATCTATTTCAAGCATTTATTTCTTTTCATTTTACTGATTATGGTTTACAGCAAATGAAATCCCAAAATTCAGTATCTCAAAAAATTAGAATATTGTGATAAAGTTCCATATTGTAGACCCCTGGTGTCCCACTCCACTCAGCTAATTAACCCAAAGCACCTGCAAAGGGGTCCTGAGCCTTGAAATGGTCTCTCAGTCTGCTTCAGTAGGCCACACAATCAGACTGCTGACTTGACGGTTGTCCAGAAGACACTCATGGAGACCCTCACTCTACAAGGAGGCTAAGCCACAAGAGGTCATTGCTAAAGACGCTGGCTCTTCACAGAGTGCTGAGTCCAACATTTTAATAGAGAGTGGAGTGGAAGGAAAAAATGTGGCAGCAGAAAAAGGAGCACAAGCAATAGGGATAACGGCAGCCAGGAGAGAATTGTGAAGAATTTGGGGAAGATTCCCAAGGATTGGACTGTGGCTGTGACTGTGGCTCTCTCTCTCTCTCTCTCTCTCTCTCTCTCTCTCTCTCTCTCTCTCTCTCTCTCTCTCTCTCTCTCTCTCTCTCTCTCTCTCGCTCGCTCGCTCTCTCTCTCTCTCTCTCTCGCTCGCTCTCTCTCTTGCTCGCTCTCTCTCCCTCTCTCTCTCTCTCTCTCTCTCTCTCTCTCTCTCTCGCTCGGGCTCTCTCTAACCCGCTACATCACAGGCCCCTAACAATCCCTTGTCTCTAATTTGATAACTACTTTTAACCGTTTCAAAACCTAATAGCTAATGTGTGATGCAAAATGGCTGCCGCTGCATCAACCAGGTGGATGGTACACATTACTGTAGTGGTGGCTGAAGTGGCTCCTATTTCATTATGTAAAGGGCTTTGAGTAGAAAGAAAAATGCTATATAAAAGTAAAGAATTCTTCTTCTTCTTCTTCTTCTTCTTCTTCTTCTTCTTCTTCTTCTTCTTCTTCTTATTTTATTGCTTTCTTCCTCTTCTGCATTCGTCTTCTTCTTATTATTATTTCGGCTGCTCCTGTTAGGGGTTGCCACAGCGGATTATCTTCTTCCATATCTTTCTGTCCTCGTCATCTTGTTCTGTCACCCCCATCACCTGCATGTCCTCTCTCACCACATCAATAAACCTTCTCTTAGGCCTTCCTCTTCTTCTTCCCTGGCAGCTCTATCCTTAGCATCCTTCTCCCAATATACCCAGCATCTCTCCTCTGCACATATCCAAACCAACGCAATCTCGCCTCTCTGACTTTGTCTCCCAACTGTCCAACTTGAGCTGACCCTCTAATGTCCTCATTTCTAATCCTATTCATTCTTGTCACAGCCAATACAAATCTTAGCATCTTTAACTCTGCCACCTCCAGCTCTGTCTCCTGTGTCACCGTCTCCAGCCAATATAACACAGCTGGTCTCACTACCGTCCTGTAGACCTTCACTTTCATTCTTGCTGATACCCGTCTGTCACAAATCACTCCTGACACTCTTCTCCACTCTGCCCGCACTCTCTTTTTCACTTCTCTTCCACACTCTCCATTACTCTGTACTGTTGATCCCAAGTATTTAAACTCCTCCACCTTCACCATCTCTACTCCCCTCATCCTCACCATTCCACTGACCTCCCTCTCATTCACACACATGTTGTTCCTACTGACCTTCATTCCTCTCCTCTCATATCCCCACCTCTCCAGGGTCTCCTCAACCTGCTCCCTACTCTCACTACAGATCACAATGTCATCAGCAAACATCACAGTCCACGGGGACTCCTGTCCAATCTCGTCTGTCAGCCTGTCCATCACCATTGGAGATAAGAAAGGGCTCAGTGCCGATCCCTGATGTAATCCCACCTCCGTCACTCCTACCGCAGACCTCACCACGGTCACCCTTCCCTCATATCCTGTACAACTCTTACATACTTCTCTGCCACTCCCGACTTCATCATGCAATACCACAACTCCTCTCTAGGTACCCTGTCATATGCTTTATTATTATTATTATTATTATTATTATTATTATTATTATTATTATTATTATTATTATTATTATTATTATTATTATTATTATTATTATTATTATTATTATTATTAAAAGCAATGCTGAATTTATTAAACTATAATATTAGAAATAGAAGAAAGCATAATTGGGGCAGAGTGGTAGTATCATACATGTTGCTGGTTCAATTCCCACTACTGCCAGAAGGGATCCTACTCTGTTGGGCTCTTGAGCAAGGCCCTTAACCTCCAGGGGTGCTGTACAATAGCTGACCCTGTGTTCTGATCCCGAAAGATCAGGTGAAAAGGCAGTTTACCCTTTGAGATTAACAACTACTTTCTAAAAAACAAAAAAAAAAAAAGGAAAATAAAGTTATTGGAAAAAGTGTAGATAAGGTCTTAGAAAAGCTTACTAAAAAAATTGGCACATCAAGGGTGGATGTCGTTCTGGGTAGTGTTTTTGATTCAGCAGTCGACGATCTTTGACATCCAAACAAAGTGGTGTCAGTCTCACTTTGTGAAGTTTCTTGGTCTCAGACGTTGCTTCCTATGCCATTCTTCCGCAGTCCTTCAGAGGGCCATTGTTTACATTGAAACCCCACTTTGGATTCCGGGCCATGTGACATTACACACATGTGATTGGCTAGCTATTGGGGTGATTGACGACTCTGCTGTAAAGCTCTGATCCATACTGGTTTTCCATTCCTTTTTACCATTAAGTTGTAAACTGACTGAAAGAGAAGCATCAAAGTTATAAATTACTGATAGGATACAAGCAGAATGAATAAGAGGGGATGCTTTCAATACAAATTATCTTAAGGGTCCTGTAAATTTCTTTACAAATGAGCTCCTTAGTAGTTCACCCAAGTTCATCTGAGCAAAAAAAAAAACTTAATATGAGCAGTGTGTAGTTTCAAATTAAAATGAAGATTTTTATTTTCCTTGACAATTTTCATAATGGAAATTATTTTCAGTTATTAGAAATAATTTTGCACCATCTTCGTCGGAATTTCGTTTTTTTTCCCAGCATGCCACAATTTGTGTCTCAGTCGTCATGGCGTGTCCACGATTGTAATGGAAAGCGTTTGTGGAAAACTACGTGACTGTGATCGTTAGCGCGCCGTTATTATTATTGCCGTGTCTTGATGTGTCACAAGCTGAGGGTTAGCATTGATTTCTAATTATATCCTTTATACGCTCGTTTTTTATCTGGCGCTCATTTTTAGAGGATGGGTTTAAAGACACAGAATTTGAATCTGATGTTTATTCTCCATTCAATGTAATTGTTGCATAAAACTTGTGAAACAAGCTTGGCCTTCAGTTAGTGATGGGAAAATGAAGCTTCTTGAAGCTTTGAGACGCTTTCTTTCTATTTGTGCCGGAAAAGATTCGAAGCTTTGAAGCCTCAGCCCCAGTTTGAAGAGCGACATCTGGTGGTTAACTGAGGTCAAGGCAAGCTCTCCAGAGCGCAAGGGAAGCAGCACTCGCTCTTTCAGTCTCATGTCACCAGTAAAAAGGTCAGTAAAGTCTGTGTTCATGTTATTCTGCTAAGGTCCTTGTCCATTTATACTATTTAACCTTTGAATGCCGTTTTCCGCCGTTAGTCTCCATCTGTCACCAAAGCTCTCCAAATCTCTCTCTCTCTCTCCTCACAACCCAACATTGTTGAATGAGAATGATGTATGCTAGATAAGCTGCCTGTTAATGTAACGCCAAAGCTGTCAAACCCATAGACATATATAGATAGACGCTGCATTCACTGTGTTGCCCAGTCGACACGATACGCCAGCGCGTCTGCCATATTGCGAGTAGCAAAAAGTGCCATTTAAACTAATACAGGTAGACGTGGAAACCGGGTTTTCTGATGAAGAAACAATAACGTTTAAAACAGTATCGTTTACATACAACAGATTTTGGCGAATCGTTAAATTGCAATTATTTATATCCATTTATACACTAATAATGGCAATTATTAAATAATAATAATAATAATTATTATTATTATGATTATTATTATTATTATTATTATTATTATTGAATAATTCCTCCCACGTGAGTAACATTTCTCGGACTGCCTTCTTCCATCGTCCTGTTCTTACCCAACACAGTACTGAAGTATCGCTAATGCCCGAGTCACCTCACGTATAGATTTCCATCCATCCATTTTCCAACCCGCTGAATCCGAACAAAGGGTCACGGGGGTCTGCTGGAGCCAATCCCAGCCAACACAGGCACAAGGCAGGAACCAATGCCGGCAGGGTGCCAACCCACCGAAGCACGTATAGATTACTGTAATGCTATTCTATCTGGCATCCCACAAAAACGTATCCATCGCTTACAACTTCTTCAACATTCTGCTGCCAGGATAATAACCTGCTGTTCTAAACCCACTGAAGACATCACACCGATTCTCTCTCAACTTCACCGGCTCACTGATCACTACCGATTACATTACTAAATGTCGCTCTTAATATTTAAAGCTCTCCACACCTCACTGATCTCCTCCAGACTGACACTCCTCTCGCTCACTCAGATCCTGTAGTTTGAGAGGATTCAGTCTGGCAATATGGAGCAGCCTTAATTTGTGGAGGACAGACACAGCTAAAGACATGAGCATCAAATGGTGGTTGTCAATTTAAAACTGTGTTTCCTCGATGTGCTCCTTCATCTGAACCAATCTCAGCCCGAACAAACTGATTGATCAAAGACACACAGACATCTTGCCCTCATGTCGACTGTTGACAACACGCTCAACTACTCTGACCACCTTGACTGGACCCTCAGAAGGAATCATCAAACCTCCTTTGTTTTTTAATGTGAGTGAGTGGTAGCTTTGATCATATGACGCCGGTACAGCGTCTGTTACCAAACTAGCATGGCACACGTCACAGGACAGCTTTCTCAAAATCCGTCTAAGGGCTACCTGACCTCCCACTGCTTCCTGAAGTGGGAAACCTTCAAAGTTTGAGAAATGTTAACAGCTAACAACAATCTACATAGTTAGTGACTAAATACGTTCAGCCAAAACGTTGTTTGGAGGCTCACTTGAGAACATAAATGCGTAGCTTTGCTAGCTTGGCCTGGCGTAGCTAAAGTTAAGATTATAAAACGGGATTTTCTGATGGCCAAATATAACCAAAACAATTGTTCAGTCTTACCTATGAAATGTAATCCCCCGGGATCTGGTTTGGAGCGTACAGCGGTTGGTACAATCCCAAGCAGCACATGCGTGAGACATCTTTATCCATTACTTCACTCCACTCGCAATATGGCGGCGACGTTGATGTTGGTGTCTAGTAATTCTATGTCTGAGGTCAAACTGACGCAATGCTGTCAAACCAATGAAGCGCGCTGTGAACCACTGATGACATTCGAAGTGTCAAACGTCACGTGTCACGTGACAGCGGTGTTTCGACACATGCTCCTATACAGCGATTCAATTCACTGCGCTTCAGATTGACTGACACAAGCTTCGACGCTTCGGTATCTTTTTTCCCCGTCTCTGACGGACAGGCCGGCCTTTTGCACGGAGTATGCGTTAAATCAAAAGACAAATGGCAGGCAAAGATACGCAAACACAAGGCGATCGGTGACAATCACACTGTGACTACGCAAAGTCAGAAGGGACAACTGAATTCCACGGGGCAAAGATATCTTCATAACAGGTGACCGATATGATGGGGAGATGAATTTCAAATGTTTTGCGTGCCTACCTTTTGTTTTGATGACCGGTTGCGTCAGATTCAGTCGATCATTTATTATTCTGGCACAAGCGTAACCAGCCTCTCGTTGAAATTCATGGCTTTCCCCTCAGCAGCGCTGTGTTCTTAGAAATATTTTCCCGCGCACGTCTCCACCTCTGACGTCATTTTCGCCATGACGCCCTCGCACCCAGCGTGGGATATAAACTCGCCTTTATGTGGCTCAGGGATATGCAAGCGTTTCTCATCTCTACCTTCAGTCCTAAAGTGAAATTCTTCAAATGGATAGAGCCAATAGCGAACTCTCCATCCATTCTTTAAAAACGTAAGAGCTGAATTCTGAACACGTAGCTATCATGTCATCAATTGACAGGCTTTAACTATGCTTTAATTACAATGAACTTTTCTGCACACCAGGTTGCCAGTACCAACATTTTCTTTTAATTTCCAGAGCATATCAAGTGTAACCACAAGGGGGCCCTACTGAGCCCGAAACCACAGACACAGCAACACCCCACACAATTCCTGGTTCAAATAAAGGGTTTATTTGACAAAACCACCTTTCATTTGTCTGCGGTGGGCTGGCGCTCTGCCCGGGGTTTGTTCCTGCCTTATGCCCTGTGCTGGCTGGGATTGGCTCCAGCAGACCCCCGTGACCCTGTGTTGGGATATAGCGGGTTGGAAAGTGACTGACTGGAGGACCTTTTTAATGTCAGAACTTCAGCAGAATAACACCAACATACGATTCTCCTTCCTCCTCCAAGAGAGTGTTGCCCACTATCTCTCGACTTGGACTCGATTTAAGTGGGATGGTGGGCTGTATTTAAAACTAGACCCAGCAACTGCCTCTGCTCACATGTCCAGGTCATCCGGAGCATTTGTGGGTCATGCGGAAACCAGGGCAGTCCTCTCCGAGCAGTGCCCTCTGGGGGTATCCAAAGACACAGACAGGCCTGCGTTTCCAGACTCCAACTCACACCTCCAGGTGTCTAAATCTGGTCCAGCTTTGAAGAACACTGCCACCTGTCGTGTTGGGGGGGAATGAACTGTTCCCGGTAATCCCATCCATTATGACCTTCTGGCTGGAAATGAATCCATCCTTTATCCAGGCCAGGATTGCCTGTCCTTTCTCCCAGTTAATCGAGTAATCATGTAACAAACAGACATTAGTTAGCATTTTGTAGGGAGAAGTTTTGGACCGACCCAGGTTGGCTTCCCGGGTCCTCCCGGCATGGAGTTTGCACGTTCTCCCCGTGTCTGCGTGGGTTTCCTCCCACAGTCCAAAGACATGCAGGTTAGGTGGATTGATGATTCTAATTTGTGTGTGCTGGGTGTGCTTGTGTGTGTCCTGTGGTGGGTTGGCACCCTGCTCGGGATTGGTTCCTGCCTTGTGCCCTGTGTTGGCTGGGATTGGCTCCAGCAGACCCCCGTGACCCTGTGTTTGGATTGAGCGGGTTAGAAAATGGATGGATGGATGGAAGTTTTGGACCATTTCGACTGCCATTTTGTATTTTTATGACTACTGGCAACAACAACAACATTTATTTCTATAGCACATTTTCATACACACAGTAGCTCAAAGTGCTTTACATATTAAAGAATAGAAAAATAAAAGACACAATAAGAAAACAAAATAAATCAACATTAATTAACATAGAATAAGAGTAAGGTTCAATGGCCAGGGGGGACAGAAAAAACAAAAAAAAACTCCAGACGGCTGGAGAAAAAAATAAAATCTGTAGGGATTCCAGACCATGAGACCGGCCAGTCCCCTCTGGGCATTCTACCTAACATAAATGAAACAGTCCTCTTTGGATTTAGGGTTCTCACAGAAGGACCTGATGATGAAGATGGTCACGTAGACTTCTGCCTTTTAATCCATCCATCATTGTTGGAGCATCATGAAGCTTTGAGTAGGTGATGGTGGCGCAGGCCACCACCACAAAGAAACCGGAAAAAGAAACAGAAAACAGAGTTGGGGTCAGTACGGATTTTAGAGCCACCATGAATAGTTATTATGAGGAAATTGAACATACAGAGCAAATTCAAACCCCGTATTCAAATCAATTTTTTTCTAAGAACTTTGTTTCTAAACATACTTTTGGGTTTTGAATTTTTGACTACAATCTTTGTCTATCATTTTGACTTTCGCACTCTTCTTCAATGACCTCCTGATGTTTGACCCTTTAGCGTTAAGCATCTCTATCTCCTGGTTCTCTTTGGAAACTCATTCACTCGCTCAACATAACACCAAATCTGTGGCTACTTAAAGAAAAACAACCTACGTGCACATTTTAGTTTTGCTCGTTAGACTTCACGGTCCTTGCTTTTCATTTTCGAGTTCCTCACTTCAATCGAGTCTCTTGTCATTTTACGCTTCCTCTCCTGGGGTCTCGTGTATAAGCGATGCATGTGCAGCCAAAATGTTGTGTTATGCCCGTTTCACGTCGAGAAGAATAAAAACAAAACTCGCCGTAAATCTTCGCACCTTTTCACGGCAGCCGCCCTCCATGCGTACGCACACTTCTGCTCAGTTTTGTAATATGAGGGGGACCCGAGAGTCAAAGCCTTGTTGCTGTTTCTGTGCCGTTTCCCTTTCTTTTTTAGATTCACATCCATGACACGGGCTTTATCACATACACCGAAATAACTTGCATAGCGTTTACAAATTTAAGGCACTTGATTGCAACCATTTTGTAAGTCAGTGGTTCTCAAACTGTGGAGCGGGCCCCCTAGGGGGGCGCAAAGTAACAAAAATGGGGGCACGAAGATGTGAAAAATAAAACACAAGAATCAAAAATATGAAAAATACATCTATTGAAACCAAAACAAATTAATTTAAACAACATTCTGATAGTAGAAAAATAAATATAGAGTTAGATAAATGGCGATAAAAGTTAAGTAGGTATGATAAAATATGCATCTAGGATATATCTTTAACTAGCAAAATACCCACACTTCATAGCGGTGAAGTACTGCCTTAAAATTTTTATTAAGAAGAAAATCAAACCTTTTTAAACTGAGAGATAATATACCAATAATTATTTGTTAAGGATCTCCTTGTATACCAAGTTGTCAGTTCGGCCCTCCGGTTGTAATCTGACCAAGCTGTGCGCTGAGCTTACTCTTGAGCATGTAACGTACAGTCGGCCATGTGAACAGTAATCTTGTCTCAAATCTCACAGCTTGGATTGCTGCTGTCGTAATCGGTTTGAGTTTCATGGTTTGTTTCAATTACGACAGTATTTGTAGGATTTGTGTTAAAGAGACATTTGGCATCTGTCAAGCGTTGTAAGCACGCAACCGGTTTCATCGATAAAATCACATCCAGCTTTTGAGAGTTGAAACATTCATAAACATCAAAGTGTCCACTACTGAAATCGTCACCTGTCAATCTAAGATGTTTAAGAGGCATTGGCGGTTGTCGAAAGGTGTAAACTATTTGGCCATTTCGGTACACTTGAGAGCGGCAACCAAACAATTCAGCGGCAGCCATCAACTCACATGCAGATCCATAGGTGAAGGGCTTAAGCATTTCACTCTTCTAGTGCTCCTGTGTAGTCTAATTATCTCCTGTACGTCATCAGTCCACACCTTGAACCTGTCCAGTCATTCAATACATAAGACACAATGTTCCTCTGGATATCAAGAGTGAGCCTGATATGGCCGTGCAATATGTAACACAGAGAATGGAAAAGTAGGTGCCATCTCCGGGCCTGGACACCACTCGGTAAGTGACAGTTCTTTGATCGATAGTGATCACCTCGATAGACATGGTAATGGGGGTACGGTTGGAATGATAAAGGAAATGGGAACCTGAACAATGTAAAGTAAGTCTAAAATACCTACACAATAACTATAATTGTAATAAACGAACAATAAAACAGCGGAGAAGCCGTGGTGGATTAAATAAAAAGGCTGTAGTTATCAGCAGGGAGACATGAATCCCGTGGCGAAGCAAGGAAGAGAATGTAGAGACCGGAGCGACGGACGGCCTTATATAGGCAGGCAGCCAACAACGTGGGAGGTGTGGGGATGGGGGACCCAACGTCACCTCACACGGTGACCGAGCTGCAGGCTATGGACGTATATATGTATGTAAGTAGGATTCAGTTAGCGTTGGGAACCCGCGTACGAAATTTCTTGAAGATGGGCCCATAAGTAACAAAGACCGTGGGAAAGTTGAATATGGCGGCCAACAGTGGCGTCATACCACCGACATAAGTACGTACATTGGTTTCGGTTAGCGCAGGGAAGACGCCTACCAAATTTTGTGAAGTAGGGCCATAAATAAGAAAGTTCAACATGGCGGACGTTGTCGACCGTTATGACCGTTACTCGCAGAATTTCAAAATGAAACCTTCCTAACTTTTGTAAGTAAGCTGTAAGGAATGGGCCTGCCAAATTTCAGCCTTCTATCTACACGGGAAGTTGGAGAATTAGTGACGTTGGAAAGTTCAATATGGCGGCTGACAGTGGCGTCTTACCACTGAAATAAGTATGTACATCGGTTTCGGTTAGCGCAGGGAAGCCGCCTACCAAATTTCGTGAAGTAGGGCCATAAATAAGAAAGTTCAACATGGTGGACGTTGTCGACCGTTATGACCATTATGCATAGAATTTCGAAATGAAACCTTCCTAACTTTTGTAAGTGAGCTGTAAGGAATGAGCCTGCCAAATTTTAGCTTTCTACCTACACGTGAAGTTGGAGAATTAGTGATGAGTGAGTGAGTGAGGAGTGAGTGAGGAGTGAGTCAGTCAGTGAGTCAGTCAGTCAGTCAGTCAGTCAGTGAAGGCTTTGCCTTTTATTAGTATAGATTAAAAAAGAAGAAATTGGCATTAGTGGGCTCCTTTCAAAAATACGTTAGGGGGGCGCAATTAAAACTGTTACGAAAACTTGGGTTGCAAATACTTAAAGGTAGAGAAATGCTGCCATAAAATATGATGTGTTTACCATGGCCGGCAGTTTATCCCGGCCAAGACCCCCAAGCCGCCAGATGGAGCCCTCCCTACAATGTGGAGATGCCCCGAATTTCAGCAGGGCATCATGGACTTTGGAGTTTTAATACACAGCCCTGCTGGATAACGTCAGGGCCGCCAGGGGACGCTGCAGGGAGGCACAGAGACGTTTATTTTCCATACAGCCTGGAAGTACATCCCAGTCACATGGTTGGAAGAAATAAAGTGCTTCCGGGCTGACGAAGAAAAAGAGTTTTCACCTGACCCAGAAGTGTTGGATAGTCACATGGAATCGGAGGGGTCAGAAGCACTTCCGGGTCAAGGACTATAAGAGACTGCGTGAGATCCCAGACGGACGAGCTGAATCGGGAGGAAGGGTGGCAACGCGTCTGGGAGTAGGAGGATTGGTTATTGTGTATTGTATATTTATGAGTATTGTGGAGTGGGGGGTGCTTGGCGCACATTATTATTATAAAATAAATAATAATTGGACTTTTATCTGGTGTCTGGCGGTTGATCTGAGGTTTCAAGGGGACGACAGCGCCCCCTATCTGTCACAGATGGTGTACAGAATAACCAAACTGTTCCAACTACCATGGCTGCTTCAGCGTTGTTAGAAGGCATCGCAAATGGAAGAGTTAGAGGAGAGCGCGTATTTATCAATGACTAGCTGTACCCCGCGGCTTCGCCCACATAGTAGTGAAACAGGACAAACTTTTAAACTCAAAAAAAAAAAAGTAATAATTTGTATTAAGGAGAATTTATATTGATAGCTTTCACATCCAAGGGCCTCTGGATATCTAATATTTTTGTTTTTGCTATCATTGGCGAGAATGTAGCTGGGGATCTCTTTGGCAAAAGTGTAAGCAGTTGGCAAGGAATCTCTCGCCAAGCGGAAGGTAGGTACTGTCTATCGTCAAACGTTGCCACTGCTCGTGTTCAGCTTGGAAAGAAGAGCACGTGGCCGTGAGATCTCTGCCAATGAGCAGCTACCCTCTAAAACACACGTAGCTCTGATCTCTCTCTCAAAAATGTCAAACGTTACTCCTTAACAATCTGTCGATGATAATGTCTGCTGAACAAACAGGTATCGCTAGCTAAATGGAGGCGAGGTCCGCTCCAACACGTGGCGAGAGGTAGAGCGACTTCAACGAAGGATGGCACGTGAGTGAGGATGGTTCCGCCTGGCTTCCTACTTCTGAGGCCCCCCTCAACTTGCAGCCTGTCTCTCAAATTTGCACGAATAAATCAGTGCCACAACCGAACTATAATACTTAGTGAGATGACAGAAGTCAGAAAACCAACCGGAATGTTAAAGCAAATTATGTTAAAAGACTCGATCTAAATCTGTGAAGTAGTCCTCTTGTTTCCTAGCTAAGCGGAGGTAAGAAACATGCCCCGAGGCTGGCGCGTGTGTCAGGAGGGCCTCACCACTTGGCCCACTGCATCTCTCTCAGATTCTCGCAAACAAATTGGTACCACGAGCAAACTATGATACTTGAGAGAAGTTGTGAAATCAACCGAAACGTTGAAATCCGTTAAGAAGTTCTCTCGTGAAAGCGGACAGACAGACGTTGGATTTTATATAAATATTTATAGATATAGCACCTCTCCAGATAAAAGCTTTTGAAATTTGATTGTATTGAATATCATGATTTGACTGATTTACATAAAACAGGAGCCGACTCCAATGTTGCTAAAGGTCAAGTAGGGAGAGGAAGCTTCTATACTTGACTTGCGTTTGGTTAACGTTGTATTTTTAGGACATCTCCTTAGCCCCCTGGTCATACAGTGCATCCAGAAAGTATTCACAGCGCATCACGTTTTCCACATTTTGTTATGTTACAGCCTTATTCCATAATGGATTCAATTCATTTTTTCCCTCAGAATTCTACACACAACACCCCATAATGACAACATGAAAAAAGTTCACTTGAGATTTTTGCAAATTTATTAAAAATAAAAAAACTGAGAAAGCACATGTACAGAAGTATTCACAGCCTTTGCCATGAAGCTCCAAATTGAGCTCAGGTGCATCCTGTTTCCCCTGATCATCCTTGAGATGTTTCTGCAGCTTCATTGGAGTCCACCTGTGGTCAATTCAGTTGATTGGACCTGATTTGAAAGGCACACACCTGTCTATAGAAGGTCCCATAGTTGACAGTTCATGTCAAAGCACAAACCAAGCATGAAGTCAAACGAATTGTCTGTAGACCTCTGACAGGATTGTCTCGAGGCACAAATCTGGCGAAGGTTACAGAAACATTTCTGCTGCTTTGAAGGGCCCAATGATCACAGTGGCCTCCATCATCTGTAAGTGGAAGAAGTTCAAAACCATCAGGACTCTGCCTAGAGCTGGCCGGCCATCTAAACTGAGTGATCAGGGGAGAAGGGCCTTAGTCAGGGAGGTGACCAAAAACACGATGGTCTCTCTGTCAGAGCTCCAGAGGTCCTCTGTGGAGAGAGGAGAACCTTCCAGAAGGACAACCATCTCTGCAGCAGTCCACCAATCAGGCCTGTATGGTAGAGTGGCCAGACTGAAGCCATTCCTTAGTAAAAGGCACATGGCAGCCCGCCTGGAGTTTACCAAAAGGCACCTGAAGGACTCTCAGACCATGAGAAACAAAATTCTCTGGTCTGATGAGACAAAGATTGAACTCTTTGGTGTGAATGGCAGGCGTCACGTTTGGAGGAAACCAGGCACCGCTCATCACCAGGCCAATACCATCCCTACAGTGAAGCATGGTGGTGGCAGCATCAGGAACTGGGAGACTAGTCAGGATAAAGGGAAAGATGACTGCAGCAAAGTACAGAGACATCCTGGATGAAAACCTGCTCCAGAGCGCTCTTGACCTCAGACTGGGGCGACGGTTCATCTTTCAGCAGGACAACGACCCTAAACACACAGCCAAGATATCAAAGGAGTGGCTTCAGGACAACTCTGTGAATGTCCTTGAGTGGCCCAGACTTGAATCCGATTGAACTTCTCTGGAGAGATCTTAAAATGGCTGTGCACCGACGCTTCACATCCAACCTGATGGAGCTTGAGAGGTGCTGCAAAGAGGAACGGGCGAAACTGGCCAAGGATAGGTGTGTCAAGTTTGTGGCATCATATTCAGAAAGACTTGAGGCTGGAATTGCTGCCAAAGGTGCATCGACAAAGTATTGAGCAAAGGCTGTGAATACTTATGGACATGGGATTTCTCAGTTTTTTTATTTTTAATAAACTTGCAAAAACCTCAAGTAAACTTTTTTCACGTTGTCATTATGGGGTGTTGTGTGTAGAATTCTGAGGAAAAAAATGAATTGAATCCATTTTGGAATAAGGCTATAACATCACAAAATGTGGAAAAAGTGATGCGCTGTGAATACTTTCCGGATGCACTGTATATCACCTATCATCACTGGGGAGCTGCTACAACTTAGATGAACTAAGATGATTAGTTGATTAACTTAAATGAATCCATGTCTGTGTTATGAAAAAATGAAAAGTGAAATCACCAACCATCTATTGTATCGCTATTCATACACACTGTTACTTGGCCTAAAGGTTTCGTACAGTTTGAAGACTACTCGCACAAAAAAATGGATTTCATTCATCAAGTCAAGTTTTAAATTTGTTCACAAAAAGAAAAAATTGTCACTCATACTCTGAGAGGTCAGGATTTAAAAGTCAAAATTCAAAAGATGATACGCCACCCGTCCAGATGCGCTTCCTTGTAGACTCAGCAACTCTTCAAGCAGGCGCAGCAACTCCTGGAATCTGCCATCTGTGTACTCAAATCTCGACTCGAATGAAGGATGGCACGTGAGTGAGGATGGCCCAGAATGTTCAAGCAGCTGCGGTGGGCTGTCACCGTGCCCGGGGTTTGTTTCCTGCCTTGCGCCCTGTGTTGGCTCCAGCAGACCCCCATGACCCTGTAGTTAGGATATAGCGGGTTGGATAATGGATGGATGAATGGATAGATGGATGTTCAAGCAAATTACAGAAAAAAACCCGATCTAAATCCGTTAAGTAGTTCTGTCGTGAAAAGCAGACAGACAGACAGATGTTGGATTTTATATAGAGAGAGATGATGACTGGCTTCTAAGTCGATTTCGATTTCCAAGAGCTCTCCTCTTGGCGATGTGTGCTGAACGATCGCCAGCCAGACTTGGAGGACCTGTACTCTACCTGCTCCTTTGCAAATTCTGCCCACTCGCGGGTTTTTAGCCTCAGGAGCTTTCCAACGTGAACTTGCTGACCGATCCGGTATTTCACAGTCATCACTGTGTCACGCCATGCCAGTTGTATAAGAGGGTATTATCCACTTGACATCCAGACAGGTATGATTTCCTTACACTGCGGTTGAACAGGCAGACATTAAAGTGCAATTCACAGCGACGTTCAGTTTGTGCAAATGTACTCAGAGTGGTTGACTGAACTGTAGGGAAGCCGAGAGAGGACGTGCAATATCGTTATTTTTTTAAATTGTCTCCTCGAGATACCGTCATATGAAAAAGTTTGGGAAGCCCTCTTAATTCTTTGGATTTTTGTTTCTCATTGGCTGAGCAACTTCCTTTTAATGTCTGACATGCTTTATGGAGACAGTCGTATTTCAGCAGTGACATGAAGTTTATTGGATTAACAGAAAATGTGCAATATGCATCATAACAAAATTAGACAGGTGCATAAATGTGGGCACCCCAACGGAGATATGACATCAATACTTAGTTGAGCCTCCTTTTGCTACTTTGAGCCTCTCGACGCTGTCCTCCTATAGCCTGTGATGAGTGTCTGGATTCTGGATGGAGGTATTGTTGACCATTCTTCATACAAAATCTCCTCAGTTCAGTTCAATTTGATGGACAGCCTGCTTCAAATCATCCCATAGATTTTCGATGATATTCAAGTCAGGGGACTGTGACGGCCATTCCAGAACATTGGACTTCTCCCTCTGCATGAATGTCTTTGTAGATTTCCAACTGTGTTTTGGGTCATTGACATGCTGGAATATCCAACCCCTGCGTAACTTCAACTTTGTGACTGATGCTTGAACATTATCCTGAAGAATTTGTTGATATTGGGTTGAATTCATCTGACACTCGACTTTAACAAGGGCCCCAGTCCCTGAATGAGCCACAGAGACTCACAGCATGATGGAACCTCCATCACATTTAACAGGAGGTAGCAGGTGTTTATCTTGGAATGCGGTGTTCTTCTTCTGCCATGCTTTTTTGTTATGTCCAAATAACTCCATTTTTGTCTCATCAGTCCAAAGCAAAATGAATCTGGCTTGTCAAAATGAGCATTAGCATACAACAAGCGACTCTGTTTGTGGCGTGAGTGCAGAAAGGGCTCATCACCCTGCCATACTGATGTTCTTTGTGCAGATTGCGCTGAATTGTAGAACGATGTACAGATACACCATCTGCAGCGAGATGTTCTTGCAGGTCTTTGGAGGTGATCTGTGGGTTGTCTGTCATCATTCTCACAATCCTGCCTCTCCATATGCCGCTCCTGTATTTGTCTTGGCCTGCCAGACCTGAGCTGGTTTAACAGCAACTGTGCCTGTGGCCTTCCATTTCCTGACTCCATTCCTTACAGTTGAAACTGACAGTTTAAACCTCTGAGATGGGTTTTTGTAGCCTTCCCCTAAACCAGGAGACTCAACAATCTTTGTTTGCAGATCTTTGGAGAGTTGCTTTGAGGATCCCATGCTGTCTGTCACTCTTCAGAGGAGAGTCAAAGGGGAGCACAACTTGCAATTGACCACCTTAAATAACTTTGACCACTCATGATTGGACACTGCTGTCTGTGAAGTTCAAGGAGTAACAAGCTCATCCAACCAAGTAATCAGCATTGAGCGGTGACAGGCATTCAAATCAGCACAATGACAAGGGGACCCACATTTTTGCACAAGCAGTTTTTCACATTTCAATCAATCAATCAATCAATCAACATTTATTTATATAGCACATTTTAATACAAACAAATGTAGCTCAAAGTGCTTTACAAAATGAATACAAAAATAGAAGACACAATAAAAAATAAACAGAAGTCAACATTAATTAACATAGAATAAGTAAGGTCCGATGGCCAGGTGGACAGAAAAACAAAAAAACTCCAAAAGCTGGAGAAAAAATAAAATCTGTAGGGATTCCAGACCACGAGACCACCCAGTCCCCTCTGGGCAATCTACCTAACATAAGTCAAACAGTCCTCTTTGTATTTAGGGTTCTCATGGAAGGACCTGATGATGATGGTCACGTAGATTTCTGGCTTTCAGTCCATCAATGTTGGTGCATCAGGATGCTTTGAGTAGGTGGTGGTGGCGCACCACAAAGAAAACGGAAAAAGAAACAGAAGAGAGAGTAGGGGTCAGTACGGATTTTAGAGCCACCATGAATAGTTATTATGATGAATTGAACATACAGAGTATCAGGATTAAGTTAAACTGAAGTTATAAAAGGCCAAGTTACAGTAATGTGTTTTCAGCAGTGTTTTAAAGTGCTCTACTGTATCAGCCTGGTGAATTCTTATTGGCAGGCTATTCCAGATTTGAGGTGCATAGCAGCAGAAGGCCGCCTGCCTCACCACTTCTTTTAAGTTTAGCTTTTGGAATTCTAAGGAGACACTCATTTGAAGATCTGAGGTTACGATTTGAAATATAAGGTGTCAGACATTCCGATATATACGATGGGGCGAGATTATTTAAGGCTTTATAAACCATAAGCAGAATTTTAAAGTCAATCCTGAATGACACAGGTAACCAGTGTAGTGACATCAAAACTGGAGAAATGTGTTCGGATTTTCTTTTCCTAGTTAGGATTCTAGCAGCTCCATTCTGCACTCGTTGCAAGTGATTGATGTCTTTTTTGGGTAGTCCTGAGAGGAGTGCGTTACAGTAATCTAGTCGACTGAAAACAAAAGCGTGAATTAATTTCTCAGCATCTTTCAGTGATATAAGAGGTCTAACTTTTGCTATGTGAAAAAATGCTGTCCTAGTGGTCTGATGAATATGCGATTTAAAATTCAGATTACAGTCAACGGTTACCCCTAAGTTTTTTACTTCCGTCTTAACTTTTAATCCTAGTGCATCAAGTTTATTTCTGATAACCTCATTGAATCCATTATTGCCAATCACTAAAATTTCAGTTTTTCTTTATTTAGTTTGAGAAAATTACTATTCATCCATTCAGATACCAGTCAGACATTGTGTTAGTGAATCGAGAGAGTCGGGGTCATCAGGTGCTATTGATAAGTACAGCTGTGTGTCATCAGCATAGCTGTGGTAGCTCACGTTGTGCCCTGAGATAATCTGACCTAACGGAAGCATGTAGATTGAGAAGAGCAGCGGACCCAGGATAGAGCCTTGTGGAACACCATATCGGATATCATGTGTCTTTGAGTTGTAATTACCACAACTCACAAAGAATTTTCTCCCTGCCAGGTAGGATTCAAACCAATTTAAGACACTGCCAGAGAGGCCCACCCATTGACTAAGGCGATTTCTAAGAATATTGTGATCAATGGTGTCAAATGCAGCACTCAGATCTAAGAGGATGAGAACAGATAAATGGCCTCTGTCTGCATTCACCCACAAATCATTTACTACTTTAACGAGTGCAGTTTCTGTGCTGTGATTTGTTCTAAAACCTGACTGAAATTTATCAAGAATAGCATGTTTATTGAGGTGGTCATTTAACTGCATAATGACTACCTTCTCCAGAACTTTACTTAAGAAAGGCAGGTTAGAGATGGGACTAAAATTTTCAAAGAGCAGAGGGTCGAGATTATGTTTCTTAAGAAGGGGTTTAACTACAGCAGTCTTAAGACAGTCTGGGAAGACCCCGTATCTAATGACGAATTAACTATGTCCAGAATATTATCAATTAGCACGCCTGATATTTCTTTGGAAAACCTTGTTGGTATCGGATCAAGGACGCAGGTGGAGGATTTCAGTTGAGAGATTATAGTATGTAATTCAGGTAAATCTATCCTGGTGAAAGAGTTTAATTTGTTTATAATGGAGTACCGGGGCTTTGGAGGTTCTGCAGTGTTGGGGAGATATACTATGTTATCTCTAATATCATTCATTTTTGATTGAAAAATACAGCAATTTGATTTAATTACATACAACTAAATACTGCGTCACTAAAAATCTTTGTTCGAAAAAAACTGCAGCACTCCTAGGAAATGAAAGACGTACCACTTAGGGTGTCTCATTTTCTAAGGCAAAAAGTAAAATGTTAAATTTTTGCAGGCTTTGCTTACGCCCCGAATCTCAGTGATATAAAGATATATACTGCTCAAAAGAATTAAAGGAACACTTTTTAATCAGAGTATAGCATCAAGTCAATGAAACTTCTGGGATATTAATCTGGTCAGTTAAGTAGCAGAGGGGGTTGTTAATCAGTTTCAGCTGCTGTGGTGTTAATGAAATTAACAACAGATGCACTAGAGGGGCAACAATGAGATGACCCCCAAAACAGGAATGGTTTCACAGGTGGAGGCCACTGACATTTTTCCCTCCTCATCTTTTCTGACTGTTTCTTCACTAGTTTTGCATTTGGCTACAGTCAGTGTCACTACTGGTAGCATGAGGCGATACCTGGACCCTACAGAGGTTGCACAGGTAGTCCAACTTCTCCAGGATGGCACATCAATACGTGTCATTGCCAGAAGGTTTGCTGTGTCTCCTGCACAGTCTCAAGGGCATGGAGGAGATTCTAGGAGACAAGCAGTTACTCTAGGAGAGCTGGAGAGGGCCATAGAAGGTCCATAACCCATCAGCAGGACCAGCATCTGCTCCTTTGGGCAAGGAGGAACAGGATGAGCACTGCCAGAGCCCTACAAAATGACCTCCAGCAGGCCACTGGTGTGAATGTCTCTGACCAAACAACCAGAAAAACTTCATGAGGGTGACCCAAGGGCCCCATGTCCTCTAATGGGCCCTGAGCTCACTGCCCAGCAGCATGCAGCTCGATTGGCATTCGCCATAGAATACCAGAATTGGCAGATGCACCACTGGTGCCCTGTGCTTTTTACAGATGAGAGCAGGTTCACCCTGAGCACGTGACAGAAGTGAAAGGGTCTGGAGAAGCCATGGAGAACATTATGCTGCCTGTAACATCATTCAGCATGAGCAGTTTGGTGGTGGGTTAATGATTGTCTGGGGAGGCATATCCATGGAGGGTCACACAGACCGCTACAGGCTTGACAAAGGCACCTTGGCTGCCATTAGGTATCAGGATGAAATCCTTGGGCCCATTGTCAGACCCTATGCTGGTACAGTGGCTCCTGGTGCACGACAATTCCTGGCCTCATGTGGTGAGAGTATGCAGGCAGTTCCTGGAGGATGAAGGAATTGATACCATTGACTGGCCACCACACTTTCCTGACCTAAATCCAATAGAACACCTCTGGGACATTATGTTTTGGTCCATCCAATGCCACCAGGTTGCACCTCAGACTGTCCAGGAGCTCAGTGATGCCCTGGTCCAGATCTGGGAGGAGATCCCCCACAACACCATCTGTCATCTCATTAGAAGCATGCACCGATGTTGTCAGGCATGTATACAAGAACACAGGGGCCATACAAAGTGCTGCGCACAATTTGGAGTTGCTGCAATTAAATTTTGGCAAAATGGACTAGCCTGCCACATCATTTTTTCACTCTGATTTTTGGGGCGTCTTTGAATTCAGGGCTCTGTAGGTTGATCATTTTCATTTCCATCAAACGATGTGGCATCCTTTCGTTCCTAACACATTACCCAGTCTATATCAGTATAGATATCAGGAGGATTTCTTTTTCCCATTGAGATCTGATGTGTTTTCAAAGTGTTCCTTTAATTTTTTTGAGCAGTTTATATGCCAAATTTCAAGAAGATTGGATAATTTTTAGATGTTGCACACTTTGATCAGTTTATGATTTTTTCAATGTTAATTACTTTTATTGGGAAAACTAGAAATCCATCCATCCTCTAGCCCGTTGAATCCGAACACAGGGGTCTGCTGGAGCCAGTCCCAGCCAACACAGGAACCAATCCTGGGCAGGGTGCCAACCAACTGCAGGACACACACAAATGCCAATTTAGAATCGCCAATCCACCTAACCTTCATGGTTTTGGACTGTGGGAGGAAACCCACCCTAACACGGGGAGAACATGCAAACTCCACGCAGGGAGGACCCAGGAAGTGAACCCGGGTCTCCTAACTGCGAAGCCACAGCACTGCCGCCCGCAACTAGAAATCACAAGCTTAAAATAATATTAAAACTAGACACTAAGATTAATAGGTAGTATGCAGAACATGTGTTATATTGATCAACTTTGAGCGATGCAATCCCTTCTTTTGTTCGCCTGATGACGACTTTTCTGTGATGCTTGACTACCCTCAACAAGAATTGTTTTTGTTGTTCGTCCCTGACCGATTCGATAAACTTTTTGATCAGAGCAATTCCTCTTTCTGCGGTATCATTGACCACCTTAAGAGCGTTCACATGGCTTCTTAGTGAATCAATGCAGAATTCTGTCACGTCGTGGATCCCAAACAATTCAAACAATGTCTTTGTTTTATTAGCAACGAAATGGCTCAGGTCTTTTCCTTCAAAAACTTGGTTTTTACCCTCTAATCGTTTCATTTCCTTTTTCTTTGCAGGTTTGGTTTCTAAATTTGTAGTCATATTTTCCCTTTCAGCCTGAGTAATACATTCGTCTAAAAAAGCCAATCCTACATTTGTTTCTGACAGATACCAAAGGTGTCTCTTAGCATCTGTGACAGCACTTTTTTTGACGTCTGCATCTGGGTAAGAGCTCAGAAGCTGACGCGTATCCTAATCATTCTTGGAGCCCATCGACTTACAATTGCCTCGTGCCAACAGCAAACATATTTGAGGCTGACAAAATGTGCAACCCGTTTCATTCCTTTCAATTCTCGTTGAGGAATATTCAACTGTTTAGTGAAGAGGACATTGTAAGTGCATAAATTGCCTTTGCCATCCACCTTGCTTGATGCAGAGCCCCTGGGATCCTGAAACTGAAGTCGTTTTTAGACCAACCTCCTAGGTACAGGAGTGAGAGTTGTAATAACTCTTTGAAGTCTTCTCTGGGATGACTTCCGTCTTTTAGGACATTTTGGATGTAGTTAACCATCTTCACTCGTTGTTCTTCTAGAAAGCCTTGAACGGGACTTTCTTCATCCAGCATTGTCGTATATGACAATATTAGAAATTTCACTAGTTTCAAATAAAAGTGATCGATGTGTGCAACCCCTAAATATTATCCAATCTTCTTGAAATTTGGCATATACAGTGGTGTGAAAAACTATTTGCCCCCTTCCTGATTTCTTATTCTTTTGCATGTTTGTCACACAAAATGTTTCTGATCATCAAACACATTTAACCATTAGTCAAATATAACACAAGTAAACACAAAATGCAGTTTTTAAATGATGGTTTTTATTATTTAGGGAGAAAAAAAAATCCAAACCTACATGGCCCTGCGTGAAAAAGTAATTGTCCCCTTGTTTAAAAATCACCTAACTGTGGTGTATCACACCTGAGTTCAATTTCCGTAGCCACCCCCCAGGCTTGATTACTGCCACACTTGTTTCAATCAAGAAATCACTTCAATAGGAGCTGCCTGACACAGAGAAGTAGACCAAAAGCACCTCAAAAGCTAGACATCATGCCAAGATCCAAAGAAATTCAGGAACAAATGAGAACAGAAGTAATTGAGATCTATCAGTCTGGTAAAGGTTATAAAGCCATTTCTAAAGCTTTGGGACTCCAGCGAACCACAGTGAGAGCCATTATCCACAAATGGCAAAAACATGGAACAGTGGTGAACCTTCCCAGGAGTGGCCGGCCGACCAAAATGACCCCAAGAGCACAGAGACGACTCATCCGAGAGGTCACAAAAGACCCCAGGACAACGTCTAAAGAACTGCAGGCCTCACTTGCCTCAATTAAGGTCAGTGTTCACGACTCCACCATAAGAAAGAGACTGGGCAAAAACAGCCTGCATGGCAGATTTCCAAGGCGAAACCACTGTTAAGCAAAAAAAGAACATTAGGGCTCGTCTCAATTTTGCTAAGAAACATCTCAATGATTGCCAAGACTTTTGGGAAAATACCTTGTGGACTGATGAGACAAAAGTTGAACTTTTTGGAAGGCAAATGTCCCGTTACATCTGGCGTAAATGGAACACAGCATTTCAGAAAAAGAACATCATACCAACAGTAAAATATGGTGGTGGTAGTGTGATGGTCTGGGGTTGTTTTGCTGCTTCAGGACCTGGAAGGCTTGCTGTGATAGATGGCACCATGAATTCTACTGTCTACCAAAAAATCCTGAAGGAGAATGTCCGGCCATCTGTTCGTCAACTCAAGCTGAAGCGATCTTGGGTGCTGCAACAGGACAATGACCCAAAACACACCAGCAAATCCACCTCTGAATGGCTGAAGAAAAACAAAATGAAGACTTTGGAGTGGCCTAGTCAAAGTCCTGACCTGAATCCAATTGAGATGCTATGGCATGACCTTAAAAAGGCGCTTCATGCTAGAAAACCCTCAAATAAAGCTGAACTGCAACAACTCTGCAAAGATGAGTGGGCCAAAATTCCTCCAGAGTGCTGTAAAAGACTCATTGCAAGTTATCGCAAACGCTTGACTGCAGTTATTGCTGCTAAGGGTGGCCCAACCAGTTATTAGGTTCAGGGGGCAATTACTTTTTCACACAGGGCCATGTAGGTTTGGATTTTTTTTTCTCCCTAAATAATAAAAACCATCATTTAAAAACTGCATTTTGTGTTTACTTGTGTTATATTTGACTAATGGTTAAATGTGTTTGATGATCAGAAACATTTTGTGTGACAAACATGCAAAAGAATAAGAAACCAGGAAGGGGGCAAATAGTTTTTCACACCACTGCATATCTTTTACATCACTGAGACTCAGGGCGTAAGCAAAATCATTGAAAATCACATCTTGGAAAATACCACTGAGATCTTTTTTGTTGAAAGGAGAGTCAATTATTATGCAGGCTGAGAGGGGTTCCCAGACTTTTTCACATGACTGTAACAGACTAATTTTATCGCGATCTGGAGAAAATGAAACTTAACCTTTGCTCCTGGCATCAGGCTCACTTACATTGGGAGGCCTTTACAGCTGAAGCCTTGCTAACCGTCTACTCAAATGATGGACACTAACGTTATTATTTTCTAAACTAAGTCATAAACATATTTCAGCCTGCGTCGGCCCTTGATTGAACAAAAATGTGACGCGCTGATCAATACCATTCTGCTCTTCTGCCATTTCAAACAGGACGTGGCTTCAATAAGCTAAACATTAAACGTCAGACGCAATTATTTCAGAATTTCGAGAAAACAAGATATTTTGTTTTATCGAGATCTCAATAAAATTATTGACAAACAAAGTTCGTGTTCAGGAGATCTTGATAAAATTAGTCCGTTATCTCGAGGAAACAATTAAAAAAAATAACGATATGGCACGTCTTCTCCCGGCTTCCGTACAACTGCTATAACGGTGCAATCAGAGAATAAATTTGCTACTGTAGATAGAAAACATTTCCACTCTATTAATGTGAAAATTATCAGTGATGAGAAAATGTGTCTCATTAATGAGGTGGCGAGCTGGCCTGGCTCAACTCGTGATTCGTTCATTCAACAGTCAAACAAACAAACTTGAAAATGGTGTTGTATGTGATGGCTGACTTCTCGGTAAGATAAGACATTTAACAGTGCCCCTTTGGTCAAAATTGTATGATGTAACACACACAACGTGACAGCGGGTACCCGCTGAAGACGTGGCTTCTCACCCCGCTCACCAACCCACTGACTGAACAAGAGTGACGGTTATAATGACTTCCACTCTCGAAGTGGCGGTAGTAAGAGTCTCGTCAATAATTGCAGCAGCCTTTTCCCCAAAGGTGTGAGCCCCACAATTCCGTTACCTCCTCCAGTGGTGTTGACACTCAGATGGTGGGCTGCGACTCACCTTTTCAATGCGACTTTGATATCTGACCACTTCTTGATTTTTAATTCAGGCCACTGTGCGACTTTCTGAACTTGAACTTTTGAGATCCTTTGCCACACTGTGCCACTCCATCAATTTCCTTTTGTGGTTTCCACCACTGCTTAAGCCACCAAATTGTATGTTTTTCCTTGCGTCCACTTAACTTAACAGGAAAAATCGTGCATTTACTGAAATTCTTCTTTTTCCCACATGCTTTTGCCATTGCTTTTTTAACAAAACACTCAATGGAAGGGACAATTTAAAATGATTTGCATATTCAAATAAGCAAAATTCTAGGAGGAGTCAGGCCTGGGCTGTAGGCCCGTGCACGTGAGTTAAAATTCACGTTTATTGGGATTTATAAAGGGAACGTGCATAGAATTTTGCTTACGCACAGTTTTATGCATCTGAATTTTTTCACACATTCGCACAATTCCAGTTTTGTCCGTACGCCATGTTTTAGTGTGAATTCTACGCAAGGTGTTATACACGAGGGCCCTGATCATCACCTTTAAAACTTGGTAGCCCTTCTTGGTGCAAGGCTAACGCTTAGTCTCACTTGATCTGTTGAATCCAGAATTTCATGAGGGTCTCAAGATGATAGCGGCATTTATAGGTCTGACCACAGTCAAGCCAAGTGGCTTTATTGTCACACCACCCAGACGCCGTATTACAGCGTACAGTGGCATGAAATAGCTGGACCACATTGGTGCGACAAATACAGAAAGCAGGACAAGTGCAAGACAGGTAAAGAACTATGCTAAATATAAATAGACAAATAAATAAATACTAAGTAAGTAAACTGATAGTACTGTGGTGGGCTGGCACCCTTCCAAGGGTTTGTTTCCTGCCTTGTGCCCTGTGTTGGCTGGGATTGGCTCAAGCAGACCTCTGTGACCCTGTAGTTAGGATACAGTGGGTTGGCTAATGGATGGATGGATAAATTGATAGTAACAATGTTAAATGGAGGGCAGCACGGTGGCGCAGTGTGTAGCGCTGCTGCCTCGCAGTTAGGAGACCCGTCTGGGTTCGCTTTCCGGGTCCACCCTGCGTGGAGTTTGCATGTTCTCCCCGTGTCTGCGTGGGTTTCCTCCCACAGTCCAAAGACATGCAGGTTAGGTGACTTGGCGGTCCTAAATTGTCCCTAGTGTGTGCTTGGTGTTTGTGCCCTGCAGTGGACTGGCACCCTGCCCGGGGATTTGTTCCTGCCTTGCGCCCTGTGTTGGCTGGGTTTGGCTCCAGTAGACCCCCGTGACCCTGTAGTTAGTATATAGCAGGTTGGATACTGGATGGATGGATGAATGTTAAATGGATGATTAAACAAATGTTTTGTGCCCCCCGCAAGTGGGCTACAGCCACAAAAATGACCAAGTAGCAAATCCCGAAGTGTTTGCGAGCTTCGCCTCCACCAGTCGATGAGCTAAACAGGAATAGAATTGAACTGCACCGGCCGTTAATGGTGATGTAATCCGGGTCTTTGGCCCTCAAGTCTTCTATCTGTGGAATAGGTAAAGTGGAGCAGCTTGTCGCCTGCATTTAGCGAGTTTTAACTTCGTGTCTCTGTAGCAATACTTATCACCATACTACTGTAACGTTCTGAGTATAACTTGAGTCTCAGGTAAAAGGTAAAATCTTCTAATTTATTGAATACTATCCTGAGGAATGGGTAAAGTGGAGCAGCAATGAGAGCCCACCGCTTTCAGTCCGTTGTCCAAGTTGCGTCTGAGGGGCGGGCAGAAATTCATCCCTTTAATGCAGCGTTTCTCAACCTTTAAGTATTTGTGACCCGAGTTTTCATAACAGTTTTAATCGCGCCCCTCCCCAACATTTTTTAGAAATGTAAATCCATATTTTATTATACCTACTTAACTTTTATCGACATTTATCTAACTCTATATTTATTGTTCTAGTATCAGAATGTACTGTAGTTTAAGTTCATTTGTTTTGGTTTCAACGGATGTTTTTTTCATATTTTTGATAGATAGATAGATAGATAGATAGATAGATAGATAGATAGATAGATAGATAGATATGGAAGGCACTATATAATAGATAGATAGATAGATAGATAGATAGATAGATAGATAGATAGATAGATAGATAGATAGATAGATATGAAAGGCACTATATAAAAGATAGATAGATAGATAGATAGATAGATAGATAGATAGATAGATAGATAGATAGATAGATAGATAGATAGATATGAAAGGCACTATATAATAGATAGATAGATAGATAGATAGATAGATAGATAGATAGATAGATAGATAGATAGATAGATAGATATGAAAGGCACTATATAATAGATAGATAGATAGATAGATAGATAGATAGATAGATAGATAGATAGATACTTTATTAATCCCAAGGGGAAATTCACATAATCCAGCAGCAGTATACTGATACAAAAAAACAATATTAAATTAAATAGTAATAAAAATGCATGTAAAAGCAGACAATAACTTTGAGTAATTAATAATAATTAACAATAAGTAATTGAGTAATGTTAGCATTTACTCCCCCGGGTGGAACTGAAGAGTCGCAAAGTGTGATTCTTGTTTTCTTTTTTCACATCTTCGCGCCCCCCTTTTTGTTACTTTGCACCCCCCTAGGGGGACCGCCCCACAGGTTGAGAACCACTGCTATAATGCAACCCTGATGGAACCACTTCAGCGTAAAACACGTTCCTGCTGATTACTGATCCATTCCAGAGTTCGTTTTTCATGGTCCACTCTACAACAGAAACCCATGGTTTCCCAAACAGCATTACATTTGCTGATTTTTATTAAAAAAAACTTTTCTGGCCACTTTTTTGTGAGTGCGCCACACAAGTAAAATTAATTAAATAATTATTAGTTAAAAAACAGCTGTAGTAACAAGTGTAACAAAATTTCTTCTTCTTTCGGCTGCTCCCATTAGGGGTCGCCACAGCGGATCATCTTTTTCCATCTCTTCCTGTCCTGGTCATCTTTCTCTGTCACCCCCATCACCTGCATGTCCTCTCTCACCACATCCATAAACCTTCTCTTAGGTCTTCCTCTTCTCTGGCAGCTCTATCCTTAGCATCCTTCTCCCAGTATACCCAGCATATCTCCTCTGCACATGTCCAAACCAACACAATCTCACTTCTCTGATTTTGTCTCCCAAACGTCGCACTTGAGCTGACCCTCTAATGTCCTCATTTCTAATCCTGTCCATCCTCGTCACACCCAATGCAAATCTTAGCATCTTTAACTCTGCCACCTCCAGCTCTGTCTCCTGTGCCACCGTCTGCAGCCCATATAACACAGCTGGTCTCACTACTGTCCTGTAGACCTTCCCTGTCACTCTTGCTGATACCCATCTGTCACAAATCACTCCTGACACTCTTCTCCCCCCGCACTCTCTTCTTCACTTCTCTTCCACAATCTTCGTTACTCTGTACTGTTGATCCCAATTATTTAAACTCATCCACCTTCGCCAACTCTACTCCCCTCATCCTCACCATTCCACTGTCCTCCCTCTCATTCACACACATGTTGCTCCTACTGGCCTTCATTCCTCTCCTCTCATATCTCCACCTCTCCAGGGTCTCCTCAACCTGCTCCCTACTATCGCTATAGATCACAATGTCTTCAGCAAACATCACAGTCCATGGAGACTCCTGTCTAATCTCGTCTGTCAGCCTGTCCATCACCATTGCACATAAGAAAGGGCTCAGAGCCGATCCCTGATGCAATCCCACCTCCGTCACACCTACTGCAGACCTCACCACGGTCACACTTCCCTCATTCATATTCTGTACCACTCTTACATACTTCTCTGGCACTCCCGACTTCCTCATACAATACCACAGCTCCTCTCAGTCACCCTGTCATTTGCTTTCTCCGGGTCCACAAAGACGCAATGCAACTCCTTCTGTTCTTCTCTAAACTTCTCCATCAACATCCTCTGAGCAAACATCACATCTGTGGTGCTTTTTCTTTGCATGAAACCATCCTGCTGCTCACTATTCATAACCTCCCTTCTTAACTGAGCCTCCACTACTCTTTCCCATAACTTCATGCTGTGGCTCATCAATTTTATCCCCCTGTAGTTATTGTAGTCCTGCACATCCCCCTTGTTCTTAAATATCAGCACCAGTACACTTGTTCTCCACACCTCAGGCATCATCTCACTTTCCAAGAGTCCATTAAACAATTTGGTTAAAAACTCCACTGTCATCTCTACTAAACACCTTCATGCCTCCACAGATGTGTCATCTGGACGAACGGTCTTTCCATTCTTCATCCTCTCCATAGCTGTCCTTACTTCCTCCTTGCTAATATGTTGCACTTCCTGATTCACTATCTCCACATCATCCAACCTCTTCTCTCTCTTGTTCTCTTCATTCATCAGCCTCTCAAAGTACTCTATCCATCTGCTCAACACACTCGACTATAGGGGTCAGAGGGGCAGCACAAAGTTCTGAGACCAGACAGCCAACAGGAAGAACCTTTTGTAGAACCTTCTAGTACTCGTTCGGATGCTTCCCTACCTTCTGCCAGATGGAAGTAGGACAAAGGGATCATGGGAGAAGTAGGGGTGGTCCTTCATAATGCCATAGGCTTTGTGGATGCTTTGCTTTATAAAGATGTTTTTAAAGGAGGGCAGGGAGGTCCCAGTGATCTTTTCTGCTGTGTGCACTATCCGCTGTAGGACCTTACGGTCAGAGACATTACAGTTTCCATGTATTACATATTTTGCCTGGAATGGTAGTTGTATACATTTCTTAGAGAGTATTCTTGTAAAAAAAAATAGAAACGAATCAAAAATGAGTTTGGTCAATAACACCAATACAACCAGGATGGCAGCTCTTCTTTCTAGAAGTTTAGGCCCCCAATGCAATTACATGGCCAGGTGGCTCTCTTGTCTTAGACACGTTACGAGCTGCTCAGTCTCTGATCTGGTGTGGTCCCTGGCAGGGCTACCTTAACACATGGGTACGCTGGGCAGTTGCCTGGGGGGCACCATACTAATCTATGTATGTTGTGACTTGCTGAGTGGTTGTGTAGGTAGGAGTGCCAGTGCACTGCTTTGACAGGGGGCCTATAATGCTGTTAAGATGGCCATGGTCTCTGGGTAGAACTGCTGGCATGAGAAAAAACAACAACAACATTCATTTCTAGAAAACATTTTCATACAAATGATGGAGAAGAAAGTGCTTTACATGATAAAGAAAGAGTTAAAAGACAAAATAAATAAGAAAATAGAATTAAGAAACACTAATTAACATACAATAAAAGTAGGGTCCAATGGCCAGGGAGGACAGAAAAAACAAACAAAAAAAAAAAACTCCCGACGGCTGGAGAAAAAATAAAATCTGCTCAGGTTCTGAGGCCATGAGACCACCCGGCCCCCTCTAGGCATTCAACCTGACATCAATGACCTCAATCCGTCCTCATGGTATTCAGGGTTCTCATGGAAGGACTTGATGGTGACGGTCATGTGGACTTCTAGCCTTTAATCCATCAATGGAGGGACATCACGGTGCTTTGATCAGGAGGTGGTGGCGCAGATCACCACCACAGAAAGCCGGAACAAGAACAGAAGAGAACGTAGGGGTTAGTATGGATTTCAGAGCCTCCATGTATAATAATGATAATTAAATGCATATACAGAGCATCAGGATTAAACTAAAATTAAGCTGTGAGAAAACCATGTTAACAGTAATGTGTTTTCAGCAGTTTGTTAAAGAGCTCCACCGTATCAGCCTGGCGAATTCCAATCAGTCACCTATTCCAGATTTGAGGTGCATAACAGCAGAAGGCCGCCCGCCTCACCACTTCTTTTAAGTTTAGCTCTTGGAATTCTAGGCAGACCCTCATTTGAAGATCTAAGGTTACAATTTGAAGTGTAAGGTGACTGACATTATGATATATAAGATGGAACAGATTATTGAAGGCTTTGTCAACCATGAGCCGTATTTTAAAGTCAATTCTAAATGGCACCGGTAACCAGTGTAGTGACGCTAAGACTGGCGTGATGTGCTCGGATTTTCTTTTCCTAGTTAAGATTCGAGCAGCTCCATTCTGCACTCGTTGTAATCGATTGATGTCTTTTTTTGGGTGGTCCTGAGAGGAGTGCGTTACGGTAATCTAGTCGACTGAAAACAAAAGCGTGAACTCATTTCTCAGCATCATGCAATCATTACCTCCATCTTGACTTTTAATCCTAATGCATCAAGTTTATTTCTAATATCCTGTGACAGATAGGGGGCGCTCTCGCTCCCTTGAACCCCTGTCCACGACTTCAGACACCAGGTAAAAGTCCAAACAATGACTTTATTAAATTGCCACACTGCACAAAGCACCCTCTCCTCCACTATACTCATAAACAATTAACAATAATCACAATAAATCAATCCTCCACACTTCCAGACGCGTTGCTACCCTTCCACCCAGCTCAGCTCATTGTCTGGGAGCTCCCACAGTCCTATTAAATACCCTGACCTGGAAGTGTTCCAATCCCCAGTCCATGTGACTCTCAATCACTTCCGGGTCAGGTACAAGTCCTTTCTTTTCACCCCGGAAGTACGTCGCTCTTCCTCTGACGCACTTCTGGGTTATAGGGCATGAAGAAGTCTTCGGTCCTCCCTGCAGCTCCCTCTTGCGGCCCTTGTGGTATCCAGCAGGGTCTTGTATAAAAACTACATGTCCCATGACTCCCTGCTGGTCTTCTGGGCACCTCCATACTGCAGGGAGGGCTCCATCTGGCGGCCTGGGGGTATTGGCCAATGGCTAATGATCACAACCCTCATTATATCCATTTTTGCCAATCACTAAAATTTCTGTTTTCTCCTTATTAAGTTTGAGATTACTACTTGAAATTACTACTCATCCATTAAGAAACAAAAGTAAGATAACACAAAAAAAAAACAAGGCTCCTGTATATCTCAGAACTTATGGCAGGACTGTGCTTTCCTGACGTCGCAGAGGCCGACTCCCCCCTTTCATGTTCAGACTTTGTGCCCTTTGCCAATTCCTCGATGGGCACATCTTATGTCTTTGAGTCTTTAACTAACTTGGAGAGCCATTGAAGAGATTGAGTAAGTTTAAGTATTTAGGATCAGTGGGAGCCCAAGATGGAGTATTAGATGCACAAAAAAAACCGTAGAGTGCAGTGTGGATGGGACAACTGGAAGAAGGTATTGGGAGTATTGAGTAATTGAAGAATTAAGGTGAAGGGTAAAGGTGAGGTTTTTAAGACCAGCAATGAAGCTGAGACGTGGACAGTGAAGGAGGCTGTAAGAATGATAAGAACATAGAAAAAGATTTGGGGAATCCACCCCGTTTACAGTGTGGTCCCCGGCCGGGACGCCCAGGAGGACGAGAGGAGGGCTTGTGCCTCCTCCAGATCGAGAGGGGGCGTCCGTCCTGGTAATGTTGGAGGCCTCGGGTAGAGGGCTTGGAAGCCCAGCCCTGTAGGGGCCCGTGGCCACTGCCAGGAGGCGCCCCAGTGCCTTATTATCCCATTAGCCCGGCACTTCCGCCACACCAGGAAGTGCCGGGGGGAAGACGACAGGGGACACCCGGACGGCTTCCGGGTGCGCAGCCGGCACTTCGGGGGTGATTGCCGTGAAGCAGTTGGAGCCCATCCAGGTTCCTATAAAGGGGGCCACCTCCCTCCAGTCATTAGTGGATGTCGGGTGGAAGTGGACAGAGCTGGAGAGAGGACGGGAAGCGGTCAAGAGAGAAAGGCACAAAGGACTGTGTGGCCTGGACAATTGGGGGATCGGTGCAAGAGGCACAGGGGTTTGTGCACGTGACTTTTTGTATATATTGTAAATAAACGGTGTGCTGGGTGAAACAAAGATGTTCGTCTGTCTGTGTCCGGGTCCAAGTTCACAACAGGGAGATTCACTCGAAAGAGGCCCCCGAATATCCTGTAAGAACTCTCACTAGTGCAAAGCAATCTGAACGAAACAATGTGCAATGTGCTCCTCAGTATATTGGAGCTTCAAACAAGCTGGGATACCCCTGCATCGGAGTGATGACGTTTAACCTCCATTTGAAACTTCTGGATGCCTACCACCCATACCCCTTCACTCAGTTACTCGACTTCTCATCAGGATGGTGGTCTACAGTATTGAGCAGCGAGTCTTCATGGTGCAAACCTACTGGGTCACCAATTCGTTTAAGCGATGTCAGAATCAATTGGATGATCATGAGTTAATGTAAAGTGACTTCCAGCAGTATGGGGCAAACGTGTCACACATTGGCAAGGAACATGGCAGAAATTGAGTCCTTCTTAGGCAACAGAATCATTTCAAAGGGGCTTTGGCCACCACGGTTACCGAATCTGACACCACCAGACTTCTTCCTTTGGTGTCTGCTCAAAGGAAAAGTCTATCGGAACAAGTCTCGCACTGTAGAAGATTTGAAGGAAAACGTCCAACGTGAAATTGCTGCTATTCTCCCAGAGACGCTTGCCAATTTGTTCAGGAACAGGAGGAGCGCCACATTGAAATGGAAACCACTTCCAGCATCTCATGTAAAGAAATCGATTACACATATGTCAAGGTATAGAGCGTATTTTTTTGGTTCAGATTGCTTCATCCTAACAGTAGTTACAACAGAATATTTGGGGCCTCTTTCGAGTTGTTCCAGTAGGGGTCGCTAGCTCCTTAGTTAGAATAAGTTCTTTTAAATTGCAGCGTTTTAAGTAACCCAAAACTATCTACAGTGCAGAAAGTATTCACAGCGCATCACGTTTTCCACATTTTGTTATGTTACAGCCTTATTCCAAAATGGATTCAATTCATTTTTTTCCTCAGAATTCTACACACAACATCCCATAATGACAACATGAAAAAAGTTTACTTGAGGTTTTTGCAAATTTACTAAAAATAAAAAAAACTGAGAAATCCCATGTCCATAAGTATTCACAGCCTTTGCTCAATACTTTGTCGATGGACCTTTGGCAGCAATTCCAGCCTGAAGTCTTTTTGAATATGATGCCACAAGCTTGGCACACCTATCCTTGGCCAGTTTCGCCCATTCCTCTTTGCAGCACCTCTCAAGCTCCATCAGGTTGGATGGGAAGCGTCGTGCACAGCCATTTTAAGATCTCTCCAGAGATGTTCAATCAGATTCAAGTCTGGCTCTGCTCTGGCTGGGCCACTCAGGGACATTCACAGAGTTGTCCTGAAGCCACTCCTTTGATATCTTGGCTGTGTACTTAGGGTTGTTGTCCTGCTGAAAGATGAACCGTCGCCCCAGTCTGAGATCAAGAGCGCTCTGGAGCAGGTTTTCATCCAGGATGTCTCTGTACATTGCTGCAGTCATCTTTCACTTTATCCTGACTAGTCTCCCAGTTCCTGATGCTGCCACCACCATGCGTCACTGTAGGGATGGTATTGGCCTGGTGATGAGCGGTGCCTGGTTTCCTCCAATCCTGACACCTGGCATTCACACCAAAGAGTTCAATCTTTGTCTCATCAGACCAGAGAATTTTGTTTCTCATGGTCTGAGAGTCCTTCAGGTGCCTTTTGGTAAACTCCAGGCGGCCTGCCATGTGCCTTTTACAAGGAGTGGCTTCTGTCTGGTCACTCTACCATACAGGCCTGATTGGTGGATTGCTGCAGAGATGGTTGTCCTTCTGGAAGGTTCTCCTCTCTCACAGAAGACCTCTGGAGCTCTGACAGAGTGATCATCAGGTTCTTGGTCACCTCCCTGACTAAGGCCCTTCTCCCCCAATTGCTCAGTTTAGATGGCAGGCCAGCTCTAGGAAGAGTCCTGGTGGTTTCGAACTTCTTTCACTTACAGATGATGGAGGCCACTGTGCTCATTGGGACCTTCAAAGCAGCAGAAATGTTTCTGTAACCTTCCCCAGATTTGTGCCTCGAGACAATCCTGTCTCGGAGGTCTACAGACAATTCATTTGACTTCATGCTTGGTTTGTGCTCTGACATGAACTGTCCACTGTGGGACCTTCTATAGACAGGTGTGTGCCTTTTCAAATCATGTCCAGTCAACTGAATTGACCACAGGTGGACTCCAATTAAACATCTCAAGGATGATCAGGGGAAACAGGATGAATGTGAGGTCAATTTGGAGCTTCATGACAAAGGCTGTGAATACTTATGTACATGTGCTTTCTCAATTGTTTTATTTTTAATGAATTTGCAAAAATCTCAAGTGAACTTTTTTCACGTTGTCATTATGGGGTGTTGTGTGGAGAATTCTGAGCAAAAAAATGAATTGAATCCATTTTGGAATAAGGCTGTAACATAAGAAAATGTGGAAAACGTGATGCGCTGTGAATACTTTCCGGATGCACTGTAGATATAATGTAAAAAGGCGATATCCCTCCCATAGTGATACGGCGGTAAAAGTCACATAAGAGAAAATAACTTAGCTTTCTTTAATGACGATTTACGCGGCATAACAGATCAAGAAGCCATGACAACACTTTGTGTATAGTTTGTCATTTTTCGGCGCTGCACTGGAGGGATTTTCAGGACGGATGACGAAATCGCCCATCCGTCCATCAGCTTCAAAGTGTTTGGCTGCTGTTTTAGCCTTTTGTACTGTCTTCTCCACATGTAGGCCCTTACTTAGGTTCCAAACAAGGGAAGGAGAGGATTCCATTTCATCTCTAACATACAGAAGTAGTTCAATGCCCATTTTCGTAGTTGTACCTTCTGTCTTCAAATGCTTGCTTAGCAGTTCTAGCTGCTGAGAGCCCCTGTGTGCTAACTTTGGCCTGGCCTGTACATGTGAGTGGATTTATAAAATATTTTTTGTACAGAGCACAGTGACATTAAACTTATATTCTTATTACACGTGTGAATCTCCCTGTAGTGGAAAAAAAACACACAATGCCACAGAGTAATCATTTAGGACTGAATCTAACAAGTGTTTGACTAATAATGGGAATGTGGCAGCTTTATAGTGGGACAGGCGGAAGAGGCAGGTCTCTAAGGCAGGAATCACAAATGACGAGAGCCTTGAAAGTGGATGGGAGTTCTCTGTTGGCGGGACCGGAAGTGAGCCGGGACGCCTGGAAGGACCAGGATGCAGTCAGTGCATCCCCTAGGCCATGAGGGGGCAAATGCCCTGGATAAGCAAGGGACCACAGGGATGGAGCAAGGAGGCACAAACTCGTGGGCGACGGTGGCTTCTAAGTCTCCTAAAGCCCGGGAGCTCTGCACTTCCGCCATACCTGGGAAGGTGGAGGAAGATCCTGCCAGCAGATCCCAGAGTGCTTCCGGGTGCAAGAGCAGTACTTCCACCACACCAGAAGGTGCTGCCAGAAGGATGTCATCACGCACCTGGAGCACATCCAGGTGAAAATAAAAGGGGCCGCCTCACACCAAAGAGAGAGCTAGAGTCGAGAGTAGGTGCAGGATGAAGCTCCCATGAGGAGAGGAGAGGCGGCCCACGGACAGCGAAAGGCCCGAGGAAGAGTGTTGTGGTGCGGGAACACTGTGTGTGCTTGAGGGACTGGTGTTAGGGGACATTAGTAACAAAAGCGTGTTTTTATGAACAGTTGGCGTCCGTGTGGTTTTGTCCGGGCTGAAGTTCTCAAACCATACACTTAGTGGAGCCCAAAAAGTGAGATGTGTCAGAAATGAGAATGTGGAGATGGATGTGTGGAGTTACAACAAATGGACAGAATAAAAAAATGAGACCATCGGAGGTTCAACAGAAGTGGGAGAGACATCTGAGAAAGTCCAGGAACGGAGATGGTAGTGGTATGGACATGTGATGATGAGAGATGATGAATACAAGGGCAGAAGAGTGATGGACAATGGGGAAGAGAAAGTGGGGGAGGCCAAAGCAGAGTTGGGAGGATAAATTAAACGAAGATCTGAAGGAAAAGGACCTGACTGTTGAGGAGGTACATGACTGAGCTGCTTGGAGAAGGTTGATCAGGCACATCGACTCCACATAGAAGTAGGAAAATGTGAAGGGGAAGAAATCCAAGTGGGAGTTTCACCTGAAGACCTGGGGCCTAATGCATAGCTTGTGTGAAATTCACCTTGAGGATTAATAAAGTATCTATCTATCTAACGCCGTGCGTAGAATTCACACTCTAACATGGCGTACGCACAAAAAAAATCCAGTTGCATAAATCTGAGCAAACGCCAACTTCCACGTTCTTCTGCTACATAAATCCCGGTCAACGTGAAAAGTAACGCACGTGCACGCGGCTGCTGCCGCTCCCCAAACTCCTCCCAGAATTACACCTCTTTGAATATGCAAATCAATATAAATAGTCCTTAAGCTCAGCCTTCTGTGAAAGGACAATGGGAAAAGCACGAGGGGAAATAGAAGAATTTTAGTGGATACCAAGTGGAGGCAAAGAAAAACGTACTATTTGTTGGTTTAAACAGTGGTATAAATAAGAAAAGGAAGTTGATCGAGTGACATAGCGTGTCGGAGAAACTGGAAAGCTCAAGTCCACAAAGTCGCACAGTGCCCGAAAGTTGTCAGATATTAAAGTCGCCGTGAAAGGGCGAGCCGTAGCCCACCGTCTGAGTGTCATATGAAAGCTTATTAGGGTACAGAGAAAAAAAAAAGGCACACGGTGGGGAAAAAGCACGAAATGTCAACTTTAATCTCGAAGTTTCTACTTTAATCATGTAGTTTATTTTGACATCAAAGTAGAACGTCATAAACTTCATCTTAAAATTGTTTAATTTACTAGTTTCTCAAATCCCATCGAAACTAGAGTAGCACGTTAAATGCTTTGTTTTGTATGTGATCTTCTATGTGCTCAGTGTGTGTGAATCACTACGTGCTTACTGGCTTTCTCTTTCTCCGACAGGACACAGAATCCATTACATTAATGATATTAGGGTTAACAATTAAAACATTGACAACAACATTTATTTCTATAGCACATTTTCATACAAAAAGTAGCTCAAAGTGGTTTACATAATGAAGAAAAGAAAAATAAAAGACAAAATAAGAAATTAAAATAAGACAACATTAGTTAACATAGAAAACGAGTAAGGCCCGATGGCCAGAGTGGACAGAAAAAAAAAAAACGTCTGGAGAAAAAAATAAAATCTGCAGGGGTTCCAGGCCACGAGACCGCTGTGGACACTTTTTCTCTAGTGTCATTTCTTGTGACTGAAGACAGAGAGATATAATTAAAGTTAGTAAAAAATATTTTATTAATACACACCAGGCAAAGGTAAGAATGACAGAGAAGCACAGTCCTAGGACACCTGCCCTTCATCTGCCCAGGTGTCGGTGTCCTAAATCTTTTATAATGCTAAGCAAAATTTTACCTTATGACTTTAGTTGCACAAGAATTTCAAGACATTACATCTTTACAATAATTTTGTTTGGATCAGTAGTTACACAATTTTAAAGGTCATCAGTTGGGCACTTGTAACTTCTTGTTCGTTACAGAAAACAGAAGCTGCACTTGTCGCAAGACAGACTTCTCGTGGCCCTTGTCACACACACCAGATTTGATCAATAACTGATTTTTATTTTTCCACATTCCCCCCTTTTTATCAATCTGGGCATGACAAAGAGTGAAGAAAATTCAGAAGGTGGAGGTAAGGGATGGGGAAGGAGGAGGAGAGGGGGAAAGGGATGAGGAAACTGAAGAGGCAATTTGGAGCATATGTTCCTCGTGTAGCATATAGGCCTTGGCTATAGAAGCAGTGAAATATTTGGATATTATATAGCGAATAAGAGGAACAATGCAACATCCGATAAGTAAAAGGACAATGAATACTACTGCCAAAGAAATAAATACTGATTTTAGCCTTTGGCCCCATGACCCAAAGGTGGACATGAACCATCGATCCCAAGGGTCAGAAATGCCTGAGTTAGTGGCAAGTTCATTGGAAAGAGATGTTAGGCTGGCTAGTGCTCGAGTAATGGACCCATCAGGTGCAGTATTATTAGGGATATATGTACAACAAGCATCACCAAACATAGCACATACTCCACCTTTCTCAGCAAGTAAACGATTTTGCCAAGTCATTAGGGAGGTACGATCTAATTGTTCATGAATACCTTCTATAGCATTTCTAGTAAAATTAAGGAAACGCTGCTGGTTATAATATAAGTAACCATCTATTCTGGTCTCCATAACCAGTTTCTACTGAGAACGTGCTTGTTAAGGTGGTTAGATTCAAAGCCTGGACTAGGGTTTTTCCTCGCATGGATGCAGTAGTCAAAAACTAAGTAGGAAAGGGGGACAGAGGAGAGGGAGCAGGTGTCTTGACCTTAATTTGAAAGAGTCCTCGGGGATCATGACCACTTGCATATGCAGCTAAGACATAAGTTCCTGAATCATGCAAAGAAGGATTCTTTAGAGTAATGATTAATGGGTTACACTGATTCTTAGCACACTCATGAGAGGCATGTCCCTTTAAAATAGAGAATCGAGTCTTTAGGCCATACTGAGTAGCCTGCCAGGGTTCATAACCCCAGTCATTTGGTCCTGTGTTTGCAAACACATCACTCCAGAACAATTGCACAAAAGTCAACCTGGTATGAGGCAGTTTCCTCAACCTGGAAAGTCAGTGTCACCCGTGAAGTGGATAATGGAAGAAAAAACAACAAGAGTATGTATATTATGGGTGCCATCTTTTGCAGTGCGGCGTGAATCCAGGCGGGCAATCCTTCAACCTTTACAGCGTGTGGTGTGGACAAAAGAACTTGGAACGGTCCTCTCCACCTAGGCTGATGCCAATGTTTCCTCCGGGTGTCTCGAACCAGGATCCAGGTGCCCAAGGGAATCGGCGAGTCCTTAGATGGAGGGCTGGTTCTCCAAGCCTGATTAACCTGCTCGTGGACTTCCTTCAGGGACGCCGGAGGCCTGTAAGACTAGAGAGAAGATCATTGTCCACAGTATGCAGGTTCACATTTCCTATAACCATGCCAACGGGCATGGGTCGTCCGGTCAGGATTTCAAACGGCGATAGCCCCAATTGCCGGTGTGTCCGTCCCTCAATCCCATTAAAGCCAGGGGTAAAGCATCTGGCCAGGATAAATTGGTTTGTTCACAAATTTTTGCAAGCTTAGCTTTTAGGGTGCCATTGCATCGTTCCACAATACCCCACTTTGTGGATGGTATTTGCAGTAATGATGTACATTGATCTGTAGCCAGGTAGTCAATTCATTTATTATGGAATTCACAAAGTGAGTACCATTATCTGTCTGTAGCTTTTGGGATGCCCCATCTTGGAATAATTTCTTTAATTAGTGCTTTAGCAACCGTTTTGGCATCATTGCGTTTTGAAGGGAAAGCTTCTACCCATCGGGAGAACACATCGACAATCACAAGGCAATATCGGTAACCTTTAGACGGTGTTAGTTCAATAAAATCCATTTGGAGGTGTTCAAACGGACCCATTGGGTTAGGAGTAACGGCGGGACTTACCTGAGTGCCTTTTCCTACATTAAACCTTTGACATAATGCACAGCGTCTACAGAATTGCTCTGCATATGTAGAGAAGCCTACAGCTTCCCAATGTTTTTCAACATCTTGAACCATGGCATCTTTCCCAGCATGGTCGAGGCCATGGGCTATTTTTGCCATACCTGGAAAAGAAGCTTTTGGGAGAAAAGGTTTGTTAGTTTGCTGATGAGTCCAGACTCCATCAGAGAGGGATCCTTCTTTGGACCACTTTTTCTTTTCAATGTCCGTGGCTGCACTCTGTAAAGAAATAATTTGATTATCGGGGTCCTTGTCATTTCTCTGTTGGAATAAAGAGATTGGTGTGTTACTGTATGCAGCCTCTTTAGCAAAGTAATCTGCCAATTCATTTCCTTTGCTGACAAGGTCCTGTTTTCCTGTGTGAGCTTGACATTTAACAATCGCTAGTTTTGATGGTTTAGTTATGGCTTCCAAGAGGGATTCGATTAACTTTTGATGTTGGATGGGCTTGCCAGTACTGGTCTTAAATCCCCTCAATTTCCATAATGCCCCATGATCATGGCAGACTCCAAAGGCATATCTGGAATCTGTATAAATTGTTATGATTTTTCCTTCGGACAGCTGACATGCTCGGGTGAGCGCTATTAATTCAGCTGCTTGTGCACTTAAACTTGATGAAATTCGATTTGCTTCCAGCAGGCGGTCCCCTTGGACCACTGCGTAACTAGTTGAGGGTGCTCCGTTTTCCAATCGCAAAGAACATCCGTCTACAAAAATATTTTCTCCAATTTCTAAAGGTGTTTTTGTAGATCTACTCGAGGCTTTACAACCTTTGTTATTTCTGTATGGCAATTAGTGTATTGCCCTAGCAGTAGTGAGATGGGAGGTCTTAGCCTGTACTAAAATGGAATGTACAGCGTGAGGCACCTTTACTGTTAGGGGGCTCATGAGCACTATATCTGTACTGGCTAGCACAGCTTCTGTTGTGGCAGCCACAGCCCTAAGGCAAGGCGGAAGTGCTGCGGCCACAGGATCCAATTTTTTCGAAAAATAAGCTATTGGCCTTTGTTTATCCCCATGTAATTGTGTTAAAACTGCATTCATATATCCCCCTTTTCGCCCACGAACAGAGTAAAGGGACGAGAAAAGTCCGAAGGCCCAAGGCTGGTGCCACCGAAAGTGCATTTTTTAAGTCACAGAGAGCCTTCTCAGCCTGCTCGGACCATTGCACCTGACCAGAAAGAGGAAGGCCAGGGGTGTTTGCTAAATTTTGTAACGGCTGTGCTCTTTCAGTGAAATTCAAAATCCATTGCCGGCAGTAACCCAGAATGCCCAATACAGACATAACCTGTTGTTTTGTGACAGGTCTGGGAAGATTTTGAATGGTGTTAATGCGATCGCTAGAGAGAGCTCTTATTCCATTTGTGATGTCATGACCTAAATATTGTACAGTTGTTTGAATTAATTGCAATTTAGCCTTTGAAACTTTATGTCCATTGTCCCCCAGAAACTGCAGTAGTTTTTTAGTGTCTTGCACAATCTTCTTCAGTAGCACTGCATAACATAATATCATCTACATACTGTATTAATGTACTACCTCGGTCCGGCCAGAACCCTTCTAAATTTTGAGCAAGCGCTTGTCCATACACACAAGGGGCCTCAGTATATCCCTGAGGCATGACAGTCCATGTCCAACGGCGGCGAAAAGTAAAAGCAAACCAGAATTGCGAGTCAGGGTGTACGGGATAGAGAAAAAGCATTGGCTAAATCAATTACTGAAAAATAACGAGCAGAGGGAGGGATTGCAGAAAGAATAGTGGAAGGATTAGGTACAATAGGAGCTCTAGGAAAGATTGCAGCATTCACTTGTCGTAAGTCTTGAACAAAACGCCATGAACCGTCAGCCTTTTTTACAGGTAAAATGGGAGAATTAACTGGAGAATATTTAATTGGAATAATCGCACGCGCTTCACAAGATCGGAATGTACGGCGGAGATGCCAGCCTCTGCTTCAGGAGACAGAGGATACTGGGCACGTGCGGACGGAAAGAAGATTTAGGGTAGATCACCAGAGGCTCACAATGGGCTATCCTTCCATAATCATTTTACCCTGAGACCACAAAGAGTCAGGAAGCGCTAAGAGCCAAGAAGGGAAGTAGTTTGCAATGACAACGCAGAAAGGGAAGTGCAGCATAATGTACGATGTACTAAAAAATCAGTTTGAAGCACAACTTTAGTTATTAAATGGTCTGAGGTATCAAAACACCTGAAGCAACATGTACCCAGTCTGTTCTATTAAGACATTGTTCTACCCATGATCCGATTTCCACCCAATGGACAGTGCTTGATTTAGCTAAAGAAATATGAGGTAAAAATATTCTGTGAATATGTAAGATGTACAAATGCAGCAGCTTTTGTGGGGAAATGAAAATGCAGGGGATGTGAAGGGTTTCGGGCAGGTACCTGATGAAAGAAAAGATTCTAGCCAGGGGGTGTCTACTTCTATAGGGAAATATTGGGCAGTGCAATAGGGTGTCAGGGGCTTGGAGATTGGGAAACAAGCAGGAGGGAAATGAGTGAAGGGCTTTAAGAAGGATGGTGTGTGGGGAAACATTTCATTGAAATGGAGAGAGAAAGTTTTGTCATGAGATCCCTTCCTAAGAGGTTAACTGGACAGAGCTGATTTAAAAGAAATCAGTGTGTTAAAGTGGAATCACTGGAATGCAGCTGAACTCGAAGAATCTCTTGAGGCAGGGACCTCCTTCAGCGAAAGGGCTGAGCCGTGGCTCCTGTGTCCACGAGGAAAACAGTTTCAGTGCCATTCACCAGCCAGCAAAGTCAATAATGGATCAGTCTCTGAATTATGGGTGAGCAAAGGTAGTTGAAGAGAAGGGCTGGGGATCCCTGCGGATTCCTATGTCCATGAAACATCAAATTGTTCAGGTGGTGGAGGAGGGGGTGGGCACTTGTGAGGGCAATTGCGGCAGAAGTGTCCCATTTCACCACACCCGTAACAAGCATATGGTGTAGCGTTTGGATCTGGAGGGGAGGCAGCTGAGTGGATGATCCACTTGGATTAGGTAACATATATCCGCTACCTTGTCCCCGTCCACACCCTTGTCCCCGGAAAAATCCTCCACGTCCACGACTTCTGCCGGGAGTGGCCCCACCAGTGTAATAGTTCATTTGTGCTGCAATCAGCTTTGTCTGGGTGTCTGACTCTTTCTGCTTGCTCTGTTGTTCAGCATGCGCTGCGTGACGTTTTACTTCCTCAAACGCGGCAGCCTCTCATCTAATACAGGATACCTTGTTTTGAATGTCGCTTCTAAGTCCGGAAACAAAAGAGGAACTGCAGTTTTAGTTCGGTTGTCTGGATTTTCAAGGCCGGAGTGTGTTGCCATTAACTCTTAAATTCAGTGTGCCCATTCATCTACTGTCTCTTTTTTTTCTGTTTGGCAGCCGAGATAAGAGACCAGTCTCTGCCTTTCTTATACTTGTCCTTAATATTATTTTAACATGTTCCCATTGCGTAATAAAGGGACCTTCATCCCGGCCCCGAGGCAACGCCTCGTTCCACTGCCACGGGTTTCCGTTATGCTGTCCATGATTGACAGTCTCCCATGTGGTGCCAAGCTTTCTCCACAGCACCTGAGTCCATTCTGCGGCATTAGGCTTATACATATCATACAGCTGCTGTAATTGTTCTATGAATTTTTTAAACACACCGATGACTTTGGGATCAGGCAATTCGGACACAACGTCCTTCAGCTCTTGAATGTCTCAGTTACGATGTATCATTACAGTAGTGGGGTTATTAGCTCCTGCAGGTTGCATTGAATCATGTCGGGGGGGTTCTGGGATCTCAATCAGGGGGCATTCCAATAAGGGGCCTGTGGGTTTGGGGACTTTAAGGGGATTGAAAGGTGGTGTTTTGATTAGGGGGCTGAAGGAATAGGGTTTGACTTCTAGTGCGTTGTGAAATGGAGGTTCTAGGATCGTGAAACCCACCTGCCGAACCCATTACGTTACTTTTGTCATTCCCGGATCAGTGTGTAATGAGGGATCATAATGATATTCTTCAAAGAAACCAGACCCCAAGGGATCATCTTTTAATTCTGGTGCGGTGGGCGCTGGAGGTGGTGGAGGAACAAGTGTGGGATATAACGGGTCTTTTTTTTTCTAGTTCTAACTTTCTGCAGCCAATAATTCATTTCTGTACTGCCTTTAAATTACAATCTTTAATAACCAACTCCCATCTGTCATACATAACACATACCTCTATTACAACATCCTCATACACTTCTACATACAACACCCTTGTGCATTTCTACATAATATTTTTCTAATTTCCTGAATTTCACTTGCGTCTTCTGTCCCTTCTAATGTCCACCGCTCTGCTTATTCCATTTTTTACATGCCCTTTTAAAATCCAATCCTGTGTTTTCTCTATTAACTTTCTAGGTGACCCTTTTTGTGCGGCGTCTGCTGATCCTCCGAAAACAATCCTTCCAGCATAAAAGACTTGAACCCGGGCCGGTTGGCAGGCTTGCTGTTATGTATTCCCATTTTTTCCTTTGCTTTTCCCCCCCGAGCCCTGTGCCAGATTTATCTTTCTATCCTTGTCCTACTCGTCCCCTGTCCGATGAACTATTGGAATGCTGAGTGTGCCACTCACCCGCCCCAACGTTCCCTTTAATATTCCCAGGGGAAGTATACTACACTATTTCCTACGTTACTGTCACAGTGCACGGTGAAAGCAAATATTTATTTCTAGTACGTACTTTTTATTACTCCCCTTGTTTTTTTTAACCTGTTATTCTTCTATTCTATGCTCTATCCTCTGTCCAATAGATTTGTCCGGGTTTATGGGTGTGCCACGCACCGGATCCCGTCCTAAATCCCCCTTTTAATTCCCAGAGGATAGTGTTCTATACTATCTTTCCCAACAGGAGTGACCTAAAACAAGGTATTTCTTTTCCATTTACTATTCCCGGTCACTTTTTATACTCTACAGCAAGCCCGCCCCCAGCTTATCTTTTTACGGAAACCTCCGGGTTACTTACCCCAGCCTGGGTGTTAGTCAGCTCTGTCAGGAAAATCCTTCTCAGTCACCGTGGTTGTACCAGAAGGAGACCGGGGACTCCTCACGCAGGAGTCGTCTCAGGACAGGGCAGTCCTAACTTTTATCGGAGCTGCTTACTCTGCTGCCGGTGTACACTGTAGCGGCAGTCTGCTTCAAGAAGACAGATCGCTGAGATCGTCCCGCTCGAGGAGTCAGCCGGCCGTCTCCTGCCCCACGTCGGCCAGAAAACTGTGGACACTTTTTCTCTAGTGTCATTTCTTGTGACTGAAGACAGAGAGATATAATTAAAGTTAGTAAAAAATATTTTATTAATACACACCAGGCAAAGGTAAGAATGACAGAGAAGCACAGTCCTAGGACACCTGCCCTTCATCTGCGCCCAGGTGTCGGTGTCCTAAATCTTTTATAATGCTAAGCGCAAAATTTGACCTTATGACTTTAGTTGCACAAGAATTTCAAGACATTACATCTTTACAATAATTTTGTTTGGATCAGTAGTTACACAATTTTAAAGGTCATCAGTTGGGCACTTGTAACTTCTTGTTCGTTACAGAAAACAGAAGCTGCACTTGTCGCAAGACAGACTTCTCGTGGCCCTTGTCACACACACCAGATTTGATCAATAACTGATTTTTATTTTTCCACACCGCCCAGTCCCCTTTGGGCATTCTACCTCACATAAATGAAACAGTCCTCATTGTAGTTACGGTTCTCACTGAGTCACTTGATGTTGATGGTCATACAGACTTCTGGCTTTTAATCCATCCATCATTGTTGGAACATCACGGTGCTTTGAGTAGATGGTGGTGGCGCAAGTCACCACCAAAAGGACACCAGAAAAGGAAACAGAAGAGAGAGTAGAGGTTAGTACAGATCTTAGAGCCACCACGAATAGTTATTATAATGAGTCGGATATACAGAGTATCAGGATTAAATTACAGTGAAGTTATGAGAAGGCCATGTTAAAGTAATGTGTTTTCAGCAGTGTTTTAAAGTGCTCTACTGTATCAGCCTGGCTTTATAAACCATAAGCAGAATTTTAAAGTCAATCCTGAATGACACAGGTAACCAGTGTAGTGACATCAAAACTGGAGAAATGTGTTCGGATTTTCTTTTCCTAGTTAGGATTCTAGCAGCTCCATTCTGCACTCGTTGCAAACGATTGATGTCTTTTTTGGGTGGTCCTGAGAGGAGTGTGTCACAGTAATCTAGTCGACTGAAAACAAACGCGTGAATTAATTTCTCAGCATCTTTCAGTGATATAAGAGGTCTAACTTTAGCTATGTTTCTTAAGTGAAAAAATGCTGTCCTAGTGATCTGATTAATATGTGGTTTAAAATTCAGATTACAGTCAACAGTTACCCCTAAGCTTTTTACCTCCATCTTGACTTTTAATCCTAATGTATCCAGTTTATTTCTAATAGCCTCATTGTATTCATTATTGCCAATCACTAAGATTTCAGTTTTCTCTTTATTTAACTTGAGAAAGTTACTATTCATCCTTTCTGAGATACAAGTCAGACATTGTGTTAGTGAATCGAGAGAGTCGGGGTCATCAGGTGCTATTGATAAGTACAGCTGTGTGTCATCAGCATAGCTGTGGTAGCTCACGTTGTGCCCTGAGATAATCTGACCTAACGGAAGCATGTAGATTGAGAAGAGCAGCGGACCCAGGATAGAGCCTTGTGGACCACCATATCGGATATCATGTGTCTTCGAGTTGTAATTCCCACAACTAACAAAGAATTTTCTCCCTGCCAGGTAGGATTCAAACCAATTTAAGACCCTGCCAGAGAGGCCCACCCATTGACTAAGGCGATTTCTAAGAATATTGTGATCAATGGTGTCAAATGCGGTACTCAGATCTAAGAGGATGAGAACAGATACATGGCCTCTGTCTGCATTCACCCGCAAGTCATTTACTACTTTAACGAGTGCAGTTTCTGTGCTGTGATTTGTTCTAAAACCCGACTGAAATTTATCAAGAATAGCAGGTTGATTGAGGTGGTCACTTAACTGCATAATGACTGCCTTCTCCAGAATTTTACTTAAGAAAGGCAGGTTAGAGATGCGTCTAAAATTTTCAAGAGTTGAGGGGTCGAGATTATGTTTCTCAAGTATACATTGAGATGTATACGTGATATCATTTTCATGATGATAGGAGTTAAAGCATATTATTAAACATGGGAACATGGTGGCACAGTGATTGTGCGTGACCTTCGATGAAATAATTTACTGCAGCAGTCTCGTCTCTTTCAAACGTACTAACCCCCAATTCCTGTCCTTCCTTTTTTTTCTCCAAGTAACCAATCGCCACACAATCGGCTCTGTAATAGACGTTAAGTCATCTGTAAGCTTAGAATGAAGATTCTTCAAAACTTTTAAGGAACATTGAAATATCTTCATAGTACGTGTTTAATTATTCTATCCATCTATCCTTCCAGTGCCACATCAGCACCAGCAAGAATACAGCGCGAGGCAGGGACAGTCTGTGAACTAGCTAGCACTGCACCACCATGTCCTCACGTGTTTAATTATTAACGATATAGATTATTTAAATGAATGTTAAAGTTTTATCTCTATAATATAATAAACATATTTTGCTGCGTTTCATCTTAAAAAAGATATTGTCATCATATGTAAATACATGGTTTATAAAGTGGCTCAGGTTGTGCAATGTTATAACTGTAGTGCAGGTTTACAGTGAGGCGATTGTACTTATAACTACAGACAGTTCTACGAGGAGCACTTGATGGACTGATGGAGTGCGTTTAGAGTTCTTGGGATGAAATTGTGAACCGCAAGATCTGTACAGGAAAGGCTCTGAAGCGTTTGCCGTATGGGGGCAGTTCAAATAGACAGCATGGCTGAGGCAGCGTGTGCTTGATGCTGTATACCGATAATTCTCTTTCCGATCAGCTGCTGCTGTGATTCACACTCAGATACAGTGATATAAATACTCCGAGTCGTGTAGTGAGAGTAATATGGAAAAAGATGATCTGCTATGGCAACCCCTAACGGAAGCAGCTGAAAGAAGAAGAAGAAGAAGGTGCAGTGAGAGTAACAACGCTAAAGCAGTTATGGTATTTAGAATAGTTTGGCCATTCCGTGGACCATTATATTGTTACAGGTTCATTACAATCAGATGCCTTTAACTAATAAACAATATGCGGTGTGGAATATGGCCAGCCATTCATCCCCGCCAATACCCCCAGGCCACCAGATGGAGCCCTCCCTGCAGCATGGAGGTGCCCCGAATGCCAGCAGGGAATTATGGTCATTGGAGTTTTCCTTTACAGCCCTGCTGGATACCACAGGGGCCGCTAGGAGGCGCTGCAGGGAGGAACAGTGTTTATTTACAATACGCCCCGGAAGTACGTCCGAGTCATATGGACAAAGGGAATGACGTGCTTCCAGGGTGAAGAAAAGGACTTTTGATCTGACCCGGAAGTGATAGAAGATCACATGGACTGGGGATTGAAACACTTCCAGGTCAGGGACTATAAAAGGATTATGGGAGCTCCCAGACGGCGAGCTGAGCTGGGTGGAAGGGTGCTAACACGTCTGGGAGTGTGGAGGAATTGTTTATTGTGATTTTTGGTGAATTAATGAGAATAGTGGAGAGGAGGGTGCTTTGTGCACTGTGCTGTATTAAAAAGTCATCTTTTGGACCTTTATCTGGTGTCTGGCTTCTTGGATAGGGGTTCAAGGGAGCGATAGCGCCCCCTATCTGTCACAGCGGTTAGTTTCAGTGTATTTGATAAAGCCACGTCAGAGATGTGGATCTCAAAAGAAAGGGAAACCACACTGGGTTGCTTACACCAAGGATTTAGCTGGCGCGAGAATGTGCGTGGCTTTACGCCAAGTTTTGTTTTTATACATCGCGATTTGTGCGTGGAAACGGGCGTACGCAACATTTTTTGGGCGTACGCAACATTTATACATGAGGCCTCTGGACTGGGGCAAATGTATTTGTTGTCCTTGTGGACGCAGAGCCTGCATTCATTGACATGCAGAGGCCCCTCGAAGTCGTCATTTGTCCCGATTCTGACCTGATGTTCTCCGAATAGATCAGACGTATGAGATTTTATCTGTTCTCTGATACTTGGGTGGTTGCAAGGAACGGCTTTCTAAATACAGTGAATTCAAAAAGTATTCAGACCCCTTCACTTTCTGCTCGCGTTGTTGTGTTATCATTGTGTTGCCATTTTTGACCATCAATCTATAACCCGTCATGTCCAAGTGAAATCCTGTTTCCAGAAAGGCTTGCAAATTTATCAATAATCAGAAACTGTAATCTTTCTCTTTCCTGAAAGTATTTATATTCTTAATTCAATAGTTTGTTGAAGCCCCTTTGGCGGCAGTTTGAGCTTCTCGTGTTCTCGGCCAGTCTCTAGAAGCTTTGCACGTCTGGATTTTGGGCAGTTTATCTAATTCTCCCTGGCAGATCCACTCAATAGCAGATATTTTGTCTGTCAACTGCCATCTTCCGCTCTCTCCACTGATGTTCTATGGGGTTTAAGTCTGAGCTTTGGCTGGGCCACTCAAGGACGCTCAGAGACTTGTGCCAAAGCCAGTCCAGCGTTGTCTTGGCTGTATGCATCAGGTCATCGAACCATCACCCTGGAGCAGGTGTTCCTCAAGGAGATCTCTGTATTTGGCCACAATCGTCCGACTTTTCAATTGTGACCAGACTCCCTGTCCTCTGTACCCCTATAGTTGCCACCGCCATGCTTCACCATAGGGTTTGGAATTAGGCGGCTGGTGAGCAGTGCCTGCTCTTTGCCAGACGTACAATAGTGCGTGTAGTTAGGCCTAAAGGAGGGCGACTCGATTACAGTTTCAGTTGGGCCAGATTTTCAAACCAAGAAATTTAACCGGGCCAGACATTTTCAGCAGCCAGTAAGCAGCAGGTAAGGAGAAATTTTAAACCAACACAAATGAATGGATTGAAAAACAAGTCATGTTTAGTCATCGTTTCCCTTTAAAATGTGACACAGGCACATCAAAAGTGTATAAAATAAAAGCTAGAAGTGAACAGAATCTGAGGTAGCAGCAATACTAGTTCCACTTTTGAAATAAAAAATAAATAAATAAACACTTTGTGGGTGGCACAGTGACTCAGTGGGTAGCGCTGCTGCCTCGCAGTAAGGAGACCTGGGTTCACGCACTTTTGCGTGCGTTTCCTCCCAAAGACATGCAGGTTAGGTGCATTGGCGATCCTAAATTGTCCCGTGTGCCCTGCCTGGGATTTCTTCCTGCCGTGTGCTGGCTGGGATTGGCTCCAGTAGACCTCTCTATCCTTCCTAAAAAATGTGCACCCCTGTATGTTACACTCATCCCAATCTTAGTTATTTTGCCAGGTTTCTGTTATTGCTATAATATCATAATTATGCTCTGCTACATACAACTCCAGTTCACTTGCCTTATTTTTGAGCACAGTTATTTTCGGGCACAGTTACCAACTCCTTTTCCCTTTAAACCCATACACTTGACTAAGTACAGCTGAAAGAGCAACGATGCCACTTCCTTTGTGATCCCAAAGCCCCGCCTCTTCCACCTCTATCACTATATAACAACAGAAGAATCCAGAAGGGCAGCACGGTGGCGCAGTGGGTAGCACTGCTGCCTTGCAGTAAGGAGACCTGGATTCACTTCCCGGGTTCTCCCTGCATGGAGTTTGCATGTTCGCCCCGTGTCAGTCGTGTCGTGGGTTTCCTCCTACAGTCCAGAGACATGCAGGTTAGGTGCAATGGTGATCCTAAATTGGTGTGCGTGCCCTGTGCTGGCTGGGATTGGCTCCAGCAGACCCCTGTGAACCTGTCTTAGGATATGGCGGGTTGGGAAATGACTGACTAGTTCAGTGGTTCTCAAACTGTGGGGTGGGCCCCCCTAGGGGAGCGTGAAAAAAAGAAAACAACAAAAATACATCTATTGAAAGCAAAACAAATTAACTTAAACTACATTCTGATACTAGAAAAATAAATATAGAGTTAGATAAATGTCGATAAAAGTTAAGTAATAAGTAAATAAATATAAATAAGTATAACATCCTTTTTCCACACGGCTGCTGTCCGCACACCTACCACGTATTTGGCTCCCTGTCTAAAAACGTGCACTTCTCATACACAACATTTACAATCATAACTTAAACTCTTTACAATCATCAAATTCACTCTCTATACTAAAATAAGCCTATCACTGAAAAAAGTAGAACATTGATGTTGTTCATTCAACATAATTCTTCTCTTTCAGGCAACTTAAGATTAGTCATTTAGTGTTGTAGATAGATAGATAGATAGATAGATAGATAGATAGATAGATAGATAGATAGATAGATAGATAGATAGATAGATAGATAGATATGAAAGGCACTATATGATAGATAGATAGATAGATAGATAGATAGATAGATAGATAGATAGATAATATGAAAGGCACTCTATGATAGATAGATAGATAGATAGATAGATAGATAGATAGATAGATAGATAGATAGATAGATAGATAATATGAAAGGCACTCTATGATAGATAGATAGATAGATAGATAGATAGATAGATAGATAGATAGATAGATAGATAGATAGATAGATAGATAGATAGATAGAGTGAAAGGTGCTATATAATGATAGATAGATAGATAGATAGATAGATAGATAGATAGATAGATAGATAGATAGATAGATAGATAGATAGATAGATAGATAGATAGATAGATAGATAGATAGATAGATACTTTATTAATCCCATGGGGAAATTCACATAATCCAGCAGCAGTATACGGAGCTGCTGGAAAGACTTGTAGCATGAAATATTTGGTTTCAGATCTCAATCAAAGTAAAATAATGTGTTTGTACCAAAGTAAGTTATGGTGGAGGGAATCAACATAAAAATCCTATTTCAGTGAACCTAATTTGTCAGTTCTTGCTGTGAGATGTTACCCCACTCTTCCACCAAGGCACCTGCAAGTTCCTGGACATTTCTGGGGGGAATGGCCCTAGCACTCACCCAGGGTACAGGCCTCGGTGTAACGCTCATTCCTTCGACAATAAACACGAATCCGTCCATCACCCCTGGTGAGACAAAACTGTGACTCATCAGTGAAGAGCACTTTTTGCCACTCCTGTCTGGTCCAGCGAAGGTGGGTTTGTGCCCATAGGCGGCGTTGTTGCTGGTGATGTCTGGTAAGGACCTGCCTTACAACAGGCCTACAAGCCCTCAGTCCAGCCTCTCTCAGCCTATTGCGGACAGTCTGAGCACTGATGGAGGGATTGTGTGTTCCTGGTGTGACTCGGGCAGTTGTTGTGGCCATCCTGTACCTGTCACGCAGGTGTGATATTCTGATGTACCGATCCTGTGCAGGTGTTGTTACACGTGGTCTTCCACTGCGAGCATGATCAGCTGTCCTTCCTGTCTCCCTGTAGCTCTGTCTTAGGCGTCTCACAGTGCGGACATGGCAATTTATTGCCCTAGCCACATCAGCAGTCCACATGCCTCCCTGCAGCATGCCTAATGCACGTTCACGCAGATGAGCAGGGACCCTGGGCATCTTTCACAGTCGGTAGACAAGTCTCTTTAGTGTCCTGCGTTTTTAGAACTGTGACCTTAAATGCCTACTTTCTGTAAGCTGTTAAGGTCTTAACGACCATTCCACAGGTGCATGTTAATTAATCGATTTTGGTTAATTGAACATGCATGGAAAACATTGTTTAAACCCTTTACAATGAAGATCTGTAAAGTTATTTGGATTTTTTAAACATTATTGTTGAAATACACAGTCCTGAAAAAGGGATGTTTTTTTTTTTTTTGCTGAGTATATTTTCTTCCGGTCAAACTTTCCAGTGTGCTGAGTTTCCAGCTGCCAAAAAAGAAGAAGACTTTCCCGAGTGGAGTGGACGTGGCGATACAGGTCTGGTCATTTTCAGCAGTAGACGTTTATAATGGAGGATTTCTGGTAAGTAACCCTGTTTCTCAACTGTTAATTTTAAGTATAAGAACTCGTAATAAAGCATACTTTCAAGAAAGCTCTAGAAACATTTAATCATTTTTTGTTGTATATTTAAGATTTACACTACAGAATGTTTGTGTATTTGCACTAGATTTTTAAATAAATGTAAAAAGTACAGCATTGGAATGTGTTATGTTCATAATATTTCTAATAGCATAAAAACAGGTTACGACCAATAAACCATTTTAAATTGTAACAGCTTAAAAAATAGATTTACTTCAATATAAAACAAGTGAATTTCACCCAATCACTCTAAATGATTTGCCTCAACTTAAAAATCGTGGGTTCAATAAAATAAAAAGAATTCTATTGTTTCAGATTGAAAATGTTAAGTGTGAATCATTATCTTAATTATTTTAGGTTGAATGGAGGTTATACTTTTTTCAGTGTATAATATAATATGCATCTATGATATATCATTAATTTAAAAAGAACAAATTGGTATTAGTGGGCTCCTTTCAAAATCACTTGGGGGGGGGGCGTGATTTAATAAAACAAATACTTAATTGGTTGAGAAACGCTGGACTAGTTCATGTTCAGTTCATTTGATATTTTTAAGGAGTGAGAATAAATGATCCCTGAGTTTACTTTTTTCAATTTTGCATGCCTTATATTAGGCTATTACAGTGTTCTTGAATAAAATACAATAATTATGAAGATTTTTTTTATTTAAATACACTTTATTGAGTTATACCCAGCAACAAACACATATATAATCATACATGTTAATACCCTCCCGGTCAATAAAGAGATTAAACAGATGCAAGCATCCATATAAATGACCGCTCTACACTGTAAAGAATGTCAGTAAATTTAACAGTAAAAATACTGTAAATGGTGAAAGTAAAATACCTTTTCTGAAAAAACGGAAAGCTACCTTATGTTCTAATGAAAATTACCTGTATATATTAAACAATGTCATTTCATTATTTTTTACAGCCAAGTTCGGTAACATCGATATTTTTAAACCTTCAAAATTATGCTAATGCTACATACCGTTTACTGATGCATTACAATTACACTGAAAAAAATCTCTGTTAATATTACAGTGTAAATCTGTAAAATGTATAACGGTAAAGTGCTGATTTCAGTAACACCGAAATTATATTTGCATAAGGACACGCCCCCTTTTACCATATTGTTCCTAGTGAGCCGCATACCTTTGAACAGTAAGGGGAAAAAAAACTTAAAGTTAGCAGACGTATTTTTCCCTGCGTGCTGAAGGTTTTTTGAGGTTATGGAAGCTGATTTATGGTGGGTTGTATTCAATAAGCTGGCACACCTGTAGGACCCCATATACCACAAAAGCCAACTTTACTTCCCCACCAGACAATGTGCCGTAATTTTCTCAGACATTCAATTGTTTTCAATGCGTTTAATTAAATGGCTCATGTTTGTTATTGGTTGGTATTACTTTACTGATGCAAACTTCATATTTGACCCCGACAAAACTTTCTAATGGTTTATTGATTAGCATATTTATTACAGTGCATGGATTTCTGGTTATGGTTAAACATTCTCTTCCGTTGGAAAGTGTGGTAAAGAAAAAAAACAGTTATTTACTACAAAGTTATATCGTAGATCTAAAAATATTGCCACATTATTTATTACAGTAAAATTCTGGCAACCCAGATGCTAGTACTTGTAAATGTAACATTATTTTTTTTTTTACAGTGGTAACCGAAGCGACGTACGCCCCGTACATTTACACACCGACGGGCGCCGTTTTCGTAACTCAGGGGCGCGTGTGCCCTCCTAGGGCTCCATGTGGATTATGACCTGCACTGACTCATATGGAACTGCCCAGCAGCCTAAAGCCGCAGCCTTTATATGGGAAGCTGTCTTTCTTTCTTTCTTTCTTTCTTTCTGAAGTCTCCACTAGACTCACCCTTGTAGCACCAAACGGTTCCGGTGTATAAATTCAATCCACGTGTAAAGCAGATTTAAATCTTTCTCCGCTGCGGCTATAATTGCCGGGATAATCTGTTGACCTCATTGTCCGGTCAGCCTAAAAGAGCAGACTTTGATGATCAGCAGGAAGGCAAAGCGCGTGTCTGATAAGGGGGGAGCGCAGGAGGACCTCTCAGTCTCATGGCCCAGCGGAAGGAAGGCGACTCATCCGGCGACTTTTACTTAAGCGGATCGCGCTCTTCCTATAGTAGGCCCTGGCGCTCTGCCTGCGGGTTTGGTTAAAGGTGAATTAACAAGTAACGGCAGGGAGGGTGACAGCTGACTGATGTCCGAACAAGACCTTCATAATGACCTGCTGTCACCAGTACTTGAAGTGGGCCGACGCTCGCTGGTACCCCTAGCGACACCTCCTCTCTCTGGACTGTTTCTATGCGCCGAAGAAATATGAACGATTTGTAATCACTTCCGGGTTTTTTTCAGCTCCTCTTGACATAAAGGTACGAGAAAATCTCCACATACACCGAATACTCCACAGACATACATTCCAAAAAATTATGCACACGATGTCAGTCAATCAGTCATTTTCCCAACCCGCTATATCCTAACTACAGGGTCACGGGGTCTGCTGGAGCCAATCCAAGCCAGCACAGGGCGCAAGGCAGGAAACAAAACCATCAGCCCACTGCATGGCAGGCTCACACCAAGCACAATTTAGAATCGGCAATGCACTTATTGAGGAAGGGAGGCAAACTACGCAGATACGGGGAGAACATACAAACTCCACGCTCCTGGGAAGCGAACCCAGTTCTCCTTACTGCAAGACAGCAGCGATACTTCTGCGCCACCCCATGCACATGATGTATTTGTTCGAATTCTTTTCATATAGTCAATACGATTAAGGATTGTTTTATCCTCAAAATTTAGACGCATATAAACGAATGATATGTGTGTGTGTGTGTGTGTGTGTGTGTGTGTGTGTGTGTGTGTGTGTGTGTGTGGAACGGTCCACTCTCCTCAAGCTCAACCACAGCAACTAGATGGCGCATGCGTGCACCTGACTTCTCACTAAGAAAGACGTGAGAGTAGCAAACGCGCAACAACGACTTCGTGGTAATGACACACAAGGCAAGGGTGATGGTGTGAGGACCCTCATCAGAACTGATTGGTGTCCAGCAGGGGTCAGTGCTGGGGCCGCTGATATTTTTTTAATTTATAACTGACTAGCAAAATACCCGCGCTTCGCAGCGGAGAAGTAGTGTGTCAAAGAAGTTATGAAAAAGAAAAGGAAACATTTTAAAAATAACTTAACATGATTGTCAATGTAATTGTCGAGCACTGAAAAAGGATAAACCTCATTAAACTTAAAATAATTAAGGCAATGATTCACACTTATTATTTTCAATCTGAACCAATATAATTCGTTTTAGCTTATTGATCCCACAATTTTAAGTTGAAGCAAATCATTTAGAGTGATTGGGTGTAATTCAATTGTTTTATACTGAAGTAAAATCTATTTTTAAGTTGTTACAATTTAAAATGGTTTATTGGTTGTAACCTGTTTTTATGCTATTAGAAATATTATCAACATAAAATATTCCAGTGCTGTACTTTTTACATTTATTTCAAAATCTAGTGCAAATACACAAGCATTTAGATAGATAGATAGAGTGAAAGGCGCTATATAATAGATAGATAGATAGAGTGAAAGGCACTATATAATAGATAGATAGATAGATAGATAGATAGATAGATAGAGTGAAAGGCACTATATAATAGATAGATTAATAGATAGAGTGAAAGGCACTATATAATAGATAGATAGATAGATAGAAAAAAAGGCACTATATAATAGATAGATAGATAGATAGATAGATAGATAGATAGATAGATAGATATATAGATAGAGTGAAAGGCACTATATAATAGATAGATAGATACTTTATTAATCCCCATTTTGCAGTGTAAATCTTAAATATACAACAAAAAAATGATTAAACGTTTCTACAGCTTTCCGGAAAGTATGTCTTATTACGAGTTCTTATACTTAAAATTAACAGTTGCGAAACAGGATTGCTTACTAGAAATCCTCCGCTATAAATGTCTGCTGCTAAAAATGACCAGACCTGTATCGCCACATCCACTCCACTCGGGGAAAGTCTTCTTCTTTTTTGGCAGTTGGAAACTCAGCACGCTGGAAAGTTTGACCGGAAGAAAATACAAATGGCGACTCAAACACAACACACGAACAACCTAAAATATTAGGTTCACTGAAACAGGATTTTTACGTTTATTCCCTCCACCATAACTTACTTTGGTACAAACACATTTTTTTACTTTGACTGAGATCTGAAACTAAATATTTCAAGCTACAACACTAAATGATTAATCTTAAATTGCCTGAAAGAGAAAAATTATGTTGAATGAACAACATCAATGTTAGATTTTTTTCAGTGATAGGCTTATTTTAGTATAGAGAGTGAATTTGATGATCGTAAAGAGTTTAAGTTATGATTGTAAATGTTGTGTATGAGAAGTGCACGTTTTTAGACAGGGAGCCAAATACGTGGTAGGTGTGTGGACAGCAGCCGTGTGGAAAAAGGAAGGGGGGCCAGGGGTGGGCCTTGTGCGTCTCTGCCATGAAATAAATCATCTGTTAACGGAAATAAGGAATGAAACTGCCAAAAGGAGAGGTCAGTTCCAAAAGATCCTTACAGTATGATGGTGAGAACAGCCAAAAAAGAAGACGTTATTTTCGAAAGTTCGTCACAGGGCATGGCGCAAAATGAAATATACTTAACATTTGTAAGTACAGTGTAAAACACGGGTGTCGAACTCCGGTCCTGGAGGGCCGCAGTGGCTGCAGGTTTTCATTCTAGCCATCTTCTTCATTAGTGACCAGTTTTTGCTGCTAATTAATGTCTTTTGCTTTAGTTTTAATTAACTTGATTCATAACCCTTAGTTGTCTCTTTTCCCTTAATTAACAGCCAAACAATAATGAGGCACAAAATGAGCCGCCCCATGACCAGCTCCCCTGTGCCCATCACACAATATCTGAAAGTAAAGAAAGGTGATGGTCTCTGTAACGTTGATCTTTTCGGTCACCAACACATCTTGACGGTGTTCTTAGAAAAAAAACAGAAAATCAGTAGTTTTGGAAAAGTCTGCTGTGGCAGAATCAGACCGGCAACAAGCCATGGAATTAAATAACGGGCTTAATTAACAGCAAGAATTGGCTTCTCATTAAGAGATTGGCTGGAGTAAAATCGGTTGGAGTTTGTAGGCCCAATTTAGCTGGTCATCTGTTAGCTCATTTCACATCACATTTCCTGATCACACTGACTATATATATATATATATATATATATATATATATATATATATATATATATATCAGTTAGCTCGTTTTTCATGGGTAAGCATAACACTAATAAGGTTAATGGGCTTTATCCATCAAGTCACCCAAAGGCCCTGTAGAGACGCTCAGGTTATTTTGAGTCCTATGCCAAAGTTATTAGTGTGCCAACTGACTGCCCGGTATACCCCGTATGGCTGGGTTTTTCCCTTATGGACTGCGTCCTATAGGCAAATGCTTTTAATTCGCCTTGATGGTGGCACTGGCCCAGGTGACGTCATTGATTGTGCCAGCGGCAGTAAAATTAGATAATGGGTGCTTGCATTGAGATCTCACATGCCAATAAACTCAGTCCCTTACAATTGTTCTCCTTTCTGTTTTCCAGACTGGGTATTTGGACCAAACACGGATGACAACAGCAATAAGAGCGATGTCAACTGCATCACAAACAGCCTCAACGAAATGACTGACATGAGCGACTTTCCCCGGCTGGAGGAAATGAGCCCGACCAGCGGCAGTCTACTTATGTATGACATCAGAGCCGATCAGCTGGTTGTTACGATTGATGAACGGCTTCAGAGGACACCGGGAGACTACAATGCGACTTAAAGGTGAATTTGTGGCTTAAAGAAGACTTGAGAGTAAAAAAAAAAAATAAATAAAAAACTGAAGAACCCGGCAGGATCGATTAAGGCTCCTGCTTCAGTCTTCTGGCGACACTTTGAAGGGCTTTGATGCGCTCCTTCGAACAAGCCGGCGCATCGTTTCTAAGTTCCAGAAGAGCAGATGAAAGCTCTTTTCGAGTGACGATGACTTTTAATGACTTGCACAGACGCACAAAAGGGGGACAACCACCCACCCCACTTGTGTGGTTTTGCGCTGGCGCGCGCCAGCGTGTGCTGCGTGGACGCGGACTGCGGACACCCGCCTGCCTCTCTGCCAAACTCTGCTTTGTGCTTTTCAAGTCACGTCCGCGCTCGCGCTTTTAGTTTATGTAATGCGGCTTCACGACTTGTTTGAAATGTGTTCCGTTTGCTGGAAGCGTCGAGGAAAGACGACGGTTCTTGGGATTTTTAAGACGCTGAATTTGCGAGCGCATTTTTGTCAGTAGCAAAGCAGTCCGTTACTTTGATCTCCTCTCTCTATGTCTCACTTGTTTAATCTTCGCAATTATTCATACTTTGTGTTATGAAGTATCCTCATTATCATTATTTTCTCAGTAAACCAAGTCTTTAAATAAATCAAATGTGTCTGTGGTTCCTGAACTCAGTATTTTAACCACGCCGGCTATTTCTGCATTCGACTTGATGGGGGTTCTTAGCAATAATGGCTTCTTAAGGGCATTTCACTGGACTGTGTGGTTCCTCATCCAGACCCTTCTTAAAGACTCTCAGGCTTTCTGCTTCAACGGCATGGTTTGCTAGTTTGTTTTAGATTCCCACGACTGTTCCTGTAATTAAGTGCTTCCTGGATTCAGACCGAAATGCACAATCCCCCCCAAAATGCCAGGTCCCCTTTATTCCAAGGAGCTTTATTCCCCATTTACAATACAATACAATTTATTTTTGTATAGCCCAAAATCACACATGGAGTGCCGCGATTGGCTTTAACATGCCCTGCCTTTTGACAACCCCGTAGCGTTGACTCTCTAAGAAGACAAGAAAAAACTCCCAAAATGAAACTCTTGTATGGGGAAAAAAAATGGAAGAAACCTTCGGAAAGGCAATTCAGAGAGAGACCCTTTTCCAGGTAAGATGGGCATGCAGTGAGTGTCAAAAAAAGGGGTACATATAAAACAAAACACAGAACAGAACACAAGTAATCATCAATACAATAGAACAATGTTACATGTATAGAGCAAAATGCAAGAGTAGATGATATCCATCCATCCATCCATTTTCCAACCCGCTGAATCCGAATACAGGGTCACGGGGGTCTGCTGGAGCCAATCCCAGCCAACACAGGGCACAAGGCAGGAACCAATCCTGGGCAGGGTGCCAACCCACCGCAGTAGATGATATCCTTTACTAAGATTTAGACCTCTGCCATCAAGCTGCCTCACCCTATTGGTTATTACACAGCTGGGTCAGCACTTGGATCAGCCAATCCAATGAAAGTACCCCTCTACCGGACGATTCCTGCGATCCTCGATTAGAGATGACTTTACCTTGGCAGGCAGAACAACTTGGCAGGTGGGCCGAGGCACCAAGTGGCACATTTGAGTACCGAGAAGAGAAACAGAATAGGCGAGGGTTAGTAACAAATTAGGACTATCATGTTACTTATGTTTTAGTGCAGTGGTCGGGGAACAGGAGTAAATTACCCCAATTGGGGTAAAAAGTGATATTTTCTTCCTGATCTGTTAACGTGCTAGAAAGTGGCATATCTAAACGAACGTATCTCGTAGAGTGAGCCCCCGGTCCGATTGCAACCAATATTTATAACTTCACCGCGTGTCGAACACAAAAGCGGTAACACTGTGCGGGTGGGGGCACGCGTCCGTTAAAAGGAGGCCAAAGATTAATTCTACCAGATAACGAAGATTGATTCGCCACGGAGCAGCCGAACGAGACGCATCGAGTCCATCACCGCCAGCGACTACAATAATTGAAAACGCCTATATCGCGCCACTATACCGCTACCGACAACACCAGGGAGAGACGACTCGAGTGCGTACATCACGCCCCTTTGCACGTTGAGACCTGCCGCCGTAGCCTCAAATAGATTTGCTACAAAATTTTGCTGAAAAACTTCGACGATCAAGGAAGACAGTGTTGTATTATCACTTTGGTGGCCGGTGATATCATGATTGCGCCGGTGATACGACGTACTAACCAGGTTTTTGCTCCATAGCACACTTCGATCCTTATGCATATTTCCTTTATTTTTTTTTTTTGGGGGGGGATTCAATTAAGACTATCCATTTTCCAACCCGATGAATCCGAATACAGGGTCACGGGGGTCTGCTGGAGCCAATCCCAGCGCACAAGGCAGCAACCAATCCTGGGCAGGGTGCCAACCCACACATTACGGCCAATTTAGAATCGCCAATCCACCTAACCGGCATGTCTTTGTACTGTGGGAGGAAACCGGAGAGCCCGGAGAAAACCCACACAGACACGGGGAGAACATGCAAACTCCACGCAGGGAGCGAACCCGGGTCTCCAATCCGCGAGACAGCAGCGCTACCACTGCTTACGTCGTAATCTATTTTTTTTTGCATCGATCTACATTGAATTTTAAAAACGACTGATAAGACTGTATTTGGAAGGCGGGAGTAAAAGTTTTTTCTTAATTTATCACGAACAATATTTTTTATAACTATTTATGACGTTTCGAAAAAAAAAATTAATGTGTTTTTTATGCAGTCCCTATTACCGCATGAAAACAGGTTTGAGTGTGTTTCGAACACCAAATTTGGAAATACGATGCAGTGTGATACATATGGTCAACGTGCAAGCATTTTTTCATAAAGATCCCTAATTTTCATGTCATTGTTTCAAAAATGAAACAACACCATTTCGCCAAGTGAATGTTGTCCTTTTATTTATTTTTTTATATTACTTATCCTTTTATTTTTATATTATATTTGAAAACAGATTCAATAAATAATTAGAATTTAAAAACGATTTTTTTCCTTTCAAATCATGGGGGTAACGGTGACATAAATAAACTCATTTTGGGGTAATGGGTAAAAAAGTTCCCCGACCCCTGTTTTAGTGCATATGACTAACAACAGAGATGAAGTCTGTGCTGCTAATCAGCAGCTCTCGTCAGGGTGTGCTAAACTGAAGTAGCGAGTCTTCAGCCGGGATATAGCTTAAGGTATCTGTCTGTCTTCCCATCTCAAACTGTAAATCAATTAACTCCCGAGTGCAGCCTGTTTTGATGTTAAAACTGCCCATGCAAGTGTCCTGTATTTAAATTCATCTTGTGTGGCTTAAGCAAAATATAACAGAAGGATAGACACAAAATTGCAGAGTTTGCACACCAGAACATGAGCCATGTGCGTTGCATTGATCATTCCAACAGATGGTGCATCATAAACAGTAGCACTGCTTTTGCAAATCCCATACCAAATGCCATATAACAGAGCCACACATGTTGCATTTGTTGTTCCAACAGATGGTGCCTCATAAACAGTAGCACTGCTTTTGCAAATCCCATACCAAATGCCATATAACAGAGCCACACATGTTGCATTTGTTGTTCCAACAGATGGTGCATCACAGACATTAGTTATAAGGCTTTTAATTAGTAGAAATGTTTGTGATGCTGAGACCGAAAGGGCATCTCTTATAGTAGCAGGCACACCACTCCACAGCTTTGGAGCCACGTAACTAAAGGCTAAATCTGCCACTATTATTCTATTTATTTATTTATTTATTATTTTATTGAATTTATTAAAAGCAAATAACATTCCATACAAGCAACTCAAATTGTACAAAACTATAAGCTCAAATCAAATCAACCCCCACCCAGTTTTATTAATCCTTGCAATAGTAAGCAGACCGCCATCTTGAGATCTTAATGTGTGCTTTGGTTTGTAAGTCATGATAGGTTCAGATATGTCAGCAGGGCCTCAGCCATTTATGGCTTTTCTCACAATAAGTAGACACAAAAGTAAAAAAAAAGGGTTTGGGGCAGCCACCCGTATATTGTTCCCTGGTGGCAAAAGGGTATAGGTTATGCCACTGATGTGCATAGGCTTGAGATCAATACGGAACTGATGGTATGGAGGTAAGATGGCGGCTTTAAAGGCCAGAACAGGAAATGAGGTCATCTAGGGTGGAACAGGTAGGCTCCTCCTCCATAGGCTCAGACCCGGATGTGATGTCATGAAAAGGGCTGGAACTGGAAGGGTCTTCGTCCATGGGTTCGAGACCGGAAGTGACATTGTAACTGGCCACAGGATGGAAAGTGACATCATTGGTGACCGGAACTGGAAGTGATGTCATCAGGGTCAGGCGGAATTTCCCGTGAACGGTCTGCAAGAAAGTGAGAAAAAAAGGTTGTGCACTCCGTCATCTTCTGGTCTGGTGTGGAATTACTTTTGTTCAGGCCCTTTAGCTGCCCCCCCCCCAGCACATGTGTGTGACACTTTAAATGTTAAAAGGGGGATTTTGAAATCTGCCCTAAACATAACTGGGAGCCAATAGAAGGATTAAAGAACAGCAGTTATGAGTTCGTATTTTCTTGTTCTTGTAATAATTCTTGCAGCAGCACTTTGGATTAAATGGAAGCTGCATGAAGAACAAATTGAGCATCCAGCATTAAAAACTTGCCAGCGTTTTCTTAATAAAGGAGGAAGACAAAAACATCACAGGGTGGGGGGCAGAGGGGTCACCATGCTAGACATTTAAACATCCTGGTTCTGTGATGGCACTTGACTGGCCCATGTGGTCCTTCAGGGGACCCTTGATTGATTGAGGAGCAGATCACACCCGGAAGGTGTCTTTGCACATAAAATTGGGTCTTTGGACTTTGAAAATGTCCCTTATACGCGGTCAAAACAGAAATCTTTAATTATAAGTGGCGACTTATCAGGATAGCAACAGGTCAAGAAAATGCAAATTTAGCCCGTGTTATTGTGTGCTTTGGAAATCATAAGGTGGTGCTGGTATTTCACAAATCTTGTTTCATGGATTCAAAATGTTACGCATCCAAATTGGTCAAAATTCCTTCTGGAACATTCGTGTTGATGGCACTTTTATTTTTAAGAGCACAGCAGGTGGCACAGCAGGTGGCAACGTCGTGTTTACATCCACATTTACATTTACATTGACTTATTTGGCTGACGCCTTTATACGTGGCGACTTACAACATGTGATTAGGCACCTGGATTATATTTTGGATACATTCTGGTCTGACGTTAGTTTGTTGAGGTGTGTGTGTGTGTGTGTGTGTGTGTGTGGGTTGTTTATTCAGTAATATTGTAAAGATGACTCACAGATGACTCATTTAAAAAGCGATATAAAATTGCTAAATGCTGTGTTTCTCTCTTGGCACCAAACCCTAAAATTAGATCTGCTGCATCACAAAATGGACTTGAATAAAGTTCGACCAACAAGAAACAGCAAACCTTACATGTTAAGTAGACCCACTTGAAAATGGCGTCCTCCGTCGTTCTCCTTCTACAATATTCGGCTCAAGAGCGACTCCGCGTGTGCAATGGAAGAACTGCGCCTCCTTTGGTTTCATTGTGGCTGATGCAGGAAGTCAGAATTTCCCTCCATCCATTTTCTAACCCGCTGAATCCAAACACAGGGTCACGGGGGTCTGCTGGAGCCAATCCCAGCCAACGCAGGGCACAAGGCAGGGTGCCAACCCACCACAGGACACACACAAACACACCAAGCACACACACTAGGGCCAATCTAGAATCGCCAATCCACCTAACCTGCATGTCTTTGGGAGGAAACCCACGCAGACACGGGGAGAACATGCAAACTCCAAGAAGGGAGGACCCGGGAAGCAAACCCGGGTCTCCTAATTGCGAGGCAGCAGCGCTACCCACTGCGCCACCGTGCCGCCCAAGTCAGAATGCCCCCTTTATCCTGAATTCCCAAATTGGAAATTCAGGACGGGCAGCACGGTGGCGCAGTGGGTAGCGCTGCTGCCTCGCAGTTAGGAGACGAGGGTTCGATTCCTCAGTCCTCCCTGCATGGAGTTTGTATGTTCTCCCAGTGTCAGTCCAAAGACATGCAGGTTAGGTGAACTGGCGATCCTAAATTGTCCCGTGTGTATGTGGGTCTCTGTGTGCCCTACGGTGGGCTGGCAGCTTGCCCGTGATTTATTCCTCCCTTGTGCCCTGTGTTGTTTGGGATTGGCTCCAGCAGACCCCCGTGACCCTTTGTTAGGACATAGCGGGTTGCACAATGGATGGCTGGATGGATGAAACTCAGGACTGGTCTGTTAAGTACACGTTTGTCGACTTCATATCATGACGTCAATCCAAAATGGCGACAGACACCATAACTTTAGTGAAAGCTGTGACGATGCGAGTTCGACTCCATCCCCCTATTGTTGTTCAGGAGCCCTTGAACCCAACACCGTCGATAATGTCACCAAGATGAGCTGACACATAGGGACAAATCTCTCAAGGCCAGGGGATATTCCATAAAGTGCTTTATTTAAAACAATCAAAAACAAAAATTGCTTCAAGTTCCATAAATAAATCCTTAAAAACAATCGTCCAGTGGAGTTAAAAAAAAAAACAACAAATAAATCCTTTAAAATCTGAGGTTAAAAACGTACAGACGTTAAAAATGCAGTCTCTCACTCTTGTTATTCTCTGGCCCACCTCCATCACTCACTCCCCAGCTCACCATTACTCGCAGCCGCGGAAACCCAACAGCCACGAGCTCCTTCTGTCAACCACCGTCTTGGCCTCCAAACGGAAGTCACTGCCAGACCGACGAGGTTGCCTCTCCTCCCGTGATCTTTCGCGCACCCGTAGTCGCTCCTCAGATCCAACGGGATGACACCTCTCCTGCTCACCCCACTCGCTAGTTGTCAGTGGGGCGAACTTGCCCCCTAGAGCGCCTCCATCTAACGCTCCTTCGCGGGGCCCCCGCTCGTTCTGTCTCTCTCTCTTAAGGTGGCCAGATCATCCAGCCTAGGCTGCCATTGCCGTACTTTAACCTCCTTCCATTTCTTTCCCCGATTCATGTCTTTTTTTCCACGATTCCTGATTTTTCCTCCTCTCTCTGCCTCCGTGGGCACAGCGTCTTAATTACACACCGCAGGAAGCCAATGAGGCAAACAAGAGTGACCGCACCCTCACGTGCAGGTGCGACTCGCTCCAATCACCCCATTAACTCCCCGCGGTTGTGCAATCGCGCCCACGGAGAACGACACGGCTATACGGACATTTTTCAGAAGCCGTGGACCCGCTATACCACAAAAGCTGCAGTGTTATCGATCGTGTTTATTCGCACTTCTGTCTATTTGTGTCTCATTATGTCAATCGCACACACAGAGTACCGTCCACCTTCTCTCTGTGGACATGTTGCAGTGGCGTTTGGAAATGCAAACTTGCTATCAACTGCTACTCAGTCCAATGAAGCTCGCACAACAAAGGTTCTTCTGGATGCGTCCGTATCGATTATCGAAAATATCTTCCCGGAACTCGGATGTGACGTCACTCCCAGCTTCGACATTCAACGTCTGAGGTAAAAGGAATGAAGCTTTAGTTATGCCGTTTTCCAGTCTGCTCAATTCAGACTAGGGTTGTGGGGGGCTACAACACCAAGAACATTTATTTCTAGAGCACGTTTACATAGAAATGGTGTCCCTCAAAGTGCTTTACAAGACGAAGAAAGAAAAATATAAAAATAAGAATTAGGCAATACTAAGCAACAAGGAATAAAGTAAAGTCCGATGTCCAGGGAGGGCAGATAAAACAAAAAAACTCCAGAAGGCTGGAGAAAACAACAAAAACAAAATCTGCAGGGGTCCAGAGGCCACAAGACCACCCAGCCCCCCTAACATAAATGATCTCAGTCAGTCCTCATGTTTTTCAGGCTTCACGTGGAAGAATTTGAAGATGATGATCATGTGGACCTCAGGCTTTCAATCCATCAATGTAGTGTGGAACGGGACCCGGACACAGACAGAGGGACAATGGTTTCGCACCCAACACACTCGTTTTATTTACAGTAATATTTACAGTTTTGTCAGTGCACGTCCCAGTGCCTCCAGCACCGATCCCCCAAAGTCCAGGTCTCACAGTCTCTGTTGCCTTTCCTGGCCGCCTCCACTCCACTGTCTCTTAGCTCCGTCCTCTTCCACCCGACTCTTGCTACTTAAATACCAGCCCAGATGGGCCCCAGCTGCTCCCCGACACTCCCCTGCGGACTCACCCCTGTGTGGCAGAAGTGCCCTCCAGGTGTCCCCAGTCTTCTTCCCCCAGCACTTCCTGGTGGCCACGGGCCCTTACAGGGTTGGGCCCCCAACACAACCAGGGAGGTCGCCCCCTCGTGGTCTGGAGGAGGCACAAGCCCACCTCCGGTTCCCCTGGGCATCCCGGCTGGGCTCCACCCCCAGCCCCATGCCACAGTAGGGACATCGCGGTACCCTGATCAGCTGGTAGAGGCGCAGATCGACACCACAGAAAATCGACAAAAGAACAGCAGAGAAAGTAGGGGTTAGCATGGAATGTGGAGATATGATAATAAAGATCATTCAATGCATATACAGAATATCAGGGTGGCACTAAAACGAAGCTCTGAGAAAGCCGTGTTACAATGGTGCATTTATAGCAGTTTGTTAAAGAGCTCCACCGTATCAGCCTGGCGAATTTCTGTCAGTCACCTATTCCAGTTTTGAGGTGCGTAACAGCAGATGGCCGCCCGCCTCACCACTTCTTTCAAGTTTAGCTCTCGGACTTCTAAGCAGACCCTCATTTGAAGATCTAAGGTTACGATTTGGAGTGTAAGGTGTCAGACACTCTGAGATATAAGATGGAGCAGATTATTGAAGGCTTTGTAAACCATCAGCCGTATTTTAAAGTCAATTCTAAATGGCACAGGTAACCAGTGTAGTGACGCTCAGACTGGGGTGATGTGCTCGGATTTTCTTTTCTTAGTTAAGATTCTAGCAGCTCCATTCTGCACTCGTTATAACTGATTGATGCCTTTTTTGGTGGTCCTGAGAGGAGGAGTGCGTTACAGTAATCTAGTCGACTAAAAACAAAAGCGTGAACTCGTTTCTCAGCATCTTGCAGTGTTATAAGAGGCCTAACTTTTGTTATGTTTCTTAAGTGAAAAAAATGCTGTCCTAGTGGTCTGATTAAAATGTGATTTAAAATTCAGGTCACAGTCAACAGTTACCCCAAAATTCTTTACCTCCGTCTTGACTTTTAAGCCTAATGGATGAGGTTTATTTATAACACCCTCATTATATTAATTTCTGCCAATCAAGAACAAGAACATTTATTTCTACAGCACATTTTCATACAAATAATGGAGCTCAAAGTGCTTTACATGATGAAGAAAAGAGAAAAAAAAGACAAAGTAAGAATTAAAATAAGACAACACTAATTAACTCTTTGAGCGCTGAATATTATTTTTTTCAAAAAACAGTTTTCTGAAAAGCAATGGTTTAACATAGAAATCAACACCTCTTAACGCGCACACGTACCGGTCCCGGGACAAACAGCGGTTCAAAAACGTTACAGTAATGTGTGCATGCCCATCTTGCCATGCATCTCGACACCCTACCCATCAAATGAAACTTCAAAGTCTCGTCTTACCGATGATATAAACCATTTTGACACACAACAACCACAGCACTGACTCTAAAGCCTTTTTTACAGAGAAGTACATACTTTTAAGAGTTGACTGTTCCTACCTTTGAAGACCCCCTGCAAGTCAAACATCAATATTTCGGAGCAGTATTGATCCCATTGTGTCCGTAAGGCTCCAGCGAATATAATCCAGTAAAACGATTTAGGTCCAAAACGCACGATATATCCTCAAAGGGACAAAAACTCCAGAAAATGTTTCATAACTTGAGACCACCTAAGTAATTTTTTTTCACTTATATTGCTCATATTAGACGTAATTTGTTTCTGTCGGCGATAACCATGCTACCGCATGAAACACGGAAGTGTTAGCTTTCGAAAGACACCTAACTTGGCCAATTACGACGGGTCTGGGGTTGACTGGCACCTCGTATAGCCAACCAGTGTCACAGAAAGCTTGCAGGGTGACGTATAGCTCTGAACTCTGGTAGCATCTACCAGTTTGATTGGACACTGTGACTGACACTCAAAACTTACAGCCAATGAGCAGCCGAGCATTTTGATATGTAACTTGCCATGCTAACTTGTAAAAAAATCGGAGCTGCGTGAAGGTGGCATTTGTGCCAGTCTGCAGAGTTGGTGCGTGGTTGTTAATTGTGATTTCGCCAAGTTTTTTCGCAGTTTAAATATGAATAAAAGTAGAAGTTTAAACATAAATAAACGCTCGATTAAATAATAGATGCATGTACGCGTTGCGAAAGTATTCAACCGGCACAGGGGACTTGTAATGGGAGAGAGCAACGTGCCACGCCCTTGTGCTTTCTGCTTGCTAGTGATTGCTGCCATCAAGTGGCACATGGAAAAACGCTGAGCTGTGTTGTAACAGTTTGTAAAAGAAATATATATAGTTTGTGTGCATTTTATAAAAAAAAAAAAGTAAAAAATAAAAAATATAAATATATTTTTGGCCCATAACTTGTATTGACTATTTTTACATAGAAATATGTATTTTTTATTGTTTTTATTATGGAACATGAATTTCCATAACTAATAGAGTGACACTGTGTGTAGATATAGATTCCTTTAGGTGTAAGCTTTCAGTAGAGCCCTCATTGATATCTGTGGGTTGAAGCATTCAAAAGTTATTACACTTTTAACATACGTTCCAAAATGTGGATAATGGTCCCTCTAAAAAGCCCCTGGGCATGCCCACATAAAAACTGGTGTTAAAAATGTCATTTTTACAGGTATTCTTTTCAAAATAATGAAATTTGAGTAGTCCACAAGTTATTCTGTTGGTACATAGTGTGTTTCTGTCCCCACCTACCTACTGCAGCTTTATTTTCCTTTATTTTCATAAAAAAACTTATGCGAAAACAAAAAAAATCATTTTTTCTGTGAGTTCTAATGTGCATAACTTTTGATCAGTCACACCTACAGTGATTCTGACTACTAAGGGTGAAACTAGAGAATGTTACCTTTACAAAGAGACCAAACGTGTGTTTATACTCCAGATAGTTCAATAACAGCAATGATTCTAGTTTGGAGAGGTCGAATTACAAGCGATTTAGCAAAAATGACCCCGAATGATAAGGGGTTAAATGTCTGTTGCTGCCTGCTGTGGCTGCCAGTTTGCCAAGAATGTGCGATAGGCTTGCTGCCAGGCTGTGTTTGTGTGGCTGGGGGAGCAGCAGTGGCCACTGTCGCAGTTTATTGCAATCTGGTTTCTACCTGATTTTTCAATCAAAAAATTAATGATATTAGAAATAACATCGTATATCCCTCCAACACTAAGGATCCTCCTAAACCCCAGCATTCTGTTATAAACAAATTAAACTCTTTCACCAGGATAGATTTACCTGAATTACATACTATAATCTCTCAATTAAAATCCTCCACCTGCGTCCTTGATCCAATACCAACCAGGTTTTTCAAAGAAGTATCAGGCGTGCTAATTGATAATGTTCTGGACATAGTAAATTCGCCGTTAGATACGGGGGTCTTCCCAGACTGTCTTAAGACTGCTGTAGTTAAACTCCTACTCAAGAAAAATGATCTCGACTCCTCTGCTTTTAAAAATATTAGACCCATCTCTAACCTGCCTTTCTTAAGTAAAGTTCTGGAGAAGGCAGCCATTATGCAGTTAAATGACCACCTCAATAAACCTGCTATTCTTGATAAATTTCAGTCAGGTTTTAGAACAAATCACAGCACAGAAACTGCACTCGTTAAAGTAGTAAATGACTTGCGAGTGAATGCAGACAGAGGCCATTTATCTGTTCTCATCCTCTTAGATCTGAGTGCTGCATTTGACACCATTGATCATAATATTCTTAGAAATCGCCTTAGTCAATGGGTGGGCCTCTCTGGCAGGGTCTTAAATTGGTTTGAATCCTACCTGACAGGGAGAAAATATTTTGTTAGTTGTGGTAATCAAATCTCAAAGACACATGATATCCTAAATGGTAATCCACAAGGCTCTATCCTGGGTCCGCTGCTCTTCTCAATCTACATGCTTCCGTTAGGTCAGATTATCTCAGGGCACAACGTGAGCTACCACAGCTATGCTGATGACACACAGCTGTACTTATCAATAGCACCTGATGACCCCGACTCTCTCGATTCACTAACACAATGTCTGACTTGTATCTCAGAATGGATGAATAGTAACTTTCTCAAGTTAAATAAAGAGAAAACTGAAATCTTAGTGATTAGCAATAATGGATACAATGAGGCTATTAGAAATAAACTGGATACATTAGGATTAAAAGTCAAGATGGAGGTAAAAAGCTTAGGGGTGATTGTTGACTGTAATCTGAATTTTAAATCACATATTAATCAGATCATAAGGACAGCATATTTTCACTTAAGAAACATAAGTAAAGTTAGACCTCTTTTATCACTGAAAGATGCTGAGAAATGAGTTCACGCGTTTGTTTTCAGTCGACTAGATTACTGTAACGCACTCCTCTCAGGACTACCCAAAAAAGACATAAATCGTTTGCAACTAGTGCAGAATGCAGCTGCTAGAATCCTAACTAGGAAAAGAAAATCCGAACACATCTCCAGTTTTAATGTCACTACACTGGTTACCTGTGTCATTCAGGATTGACTTTAAAATTCTGCTTATGGTTTATAAAGCCTTAAATAATCTGCTCCATCTTATATATCGGAATGTCTGACACCTTATATTCCAAATCGTAACCTCAGATCCTCAAATGAGTGTCTCCTTAGAATTCCAAGAACAAAACTTAAAAGAAGTGGTGAGGCGGGTGGCCTTCTGCTGCTATGCACCTAAACTTTGGAATAGCCTGCCAATAGGAATTCACCAGGCTGATACAGTAGAGCACTTTAAAACACGGCTGAATACTTTAACATGGGCTTCTCATAACTTCACTTTAACTTAATCCTGATACTCTGTATGTTCAATTCTTCATAATAACTATTCATGGTGGCTCTAAAATCCGTACTGACCCCTACTCTCTCTTCTGTTTCTTTTTCCGGTTTCTTTGTGGTGGTGACCTGCGCCACCACCACCTACTCAAAGCTTCATGATGCTCCAACAATGATGGACGGATTAAAAGCCAGAAGTCTACGTGACCATCATCATCATCAAGCCCTTCCGTGAGAACCCTAAATCCAAAGAGGACTGTTTCATTTATGTTAGGTAGAATGTCCAGAGGGGACTGGGCCGGTGGTCTCATGGTCTAAATCCCCTGCAGATTTTATTTTTTTCTCCAGCCGTCTGGAGTTTTTTTGTTTTTTCTGTCCCCCCTGGCCATTGAACCTTACTCTTATTCGATGTTAATTAATGTTGATTTATTTTATTTTCTTACTGTGACTTTTATTTTTCTATTCTTTATTATGTAAAGCACTTTGAGCTTCTGTTTGTATGAAAATGTGCTATAGAAATAAATGTAGTTGTTGTTGTTGTACCTCTTATCATTGTTAAGCGGCAGTCCTCCCTGGCAAACAAGTGCCGTAGGCGTGTCAGCTACTTGAACCCGTTCAGCACCATGATTAACTGAAGCTGGAACCTCACATTGCGTTTCGATCGCTTGTATGAAAATCGGAGTCCGACAAGTCGTAGTCCAGGTCAGAGAGGATAGGCAAAACGTCGTCCACGGAGTATTTTACTTTACACGTCCGCTTTGATCTCTCGCCAGGTCTCAGGGCCATTTTTGCCATTGTTTGTGTCTTGTTACTCACAGGAGGGCAGGAAATCTCGGTCAAAACCAATGACGCCAACTTTCCTTCAAGCGACGAGAGTCCAACTAAAACATAACGGTTGGTTTTGCCATCGTTTACAGTTGATTACCATCGCCAACTCCTCCTTTTGACAAAAGTCTACTTCAGCCCGGAAAGAGTTAACAAAGAATAAGAGTAAGGTCCGATAGCCAGGGAGGACAGAAAAAACAAAAAATAAACTCCAGACGGCTGGAGGAGAAAATAAAATCTGCAGGGGGTCCAAAGCCATGAGACCACGCAGCCCCCTCTATTGTATTTAGGGTTTTCATGGAAGGACTTGATGATGACGGTCATGTAGACTTCTGGCTTTTAATCCATCAATGTAGGACATCACGGTGCTTTGAGTAGGTGGTGATGGCGCAGGTCGCCACCACAGAAAACCGGAAAAAGAAACAGAAGAGAGAGTAGGGGTCAGTACGGATTTTAGAACCACCATGAATACTTATGATAATTAATTGGAAATACAGAATATCACTAAGATTTCTGTTTTCTCCTCATTTAGTTTGAGAAAACTCCAACTAATCCACTCTGAAACACAAGTAGGACATTGAGGTCAGTGAATGAAGAGAGTCGGGGTCATCAGGCGCAACTGATAAGTACAGTTGTGTGTCGTCCGTAGAGCTGTGGTAGCTCACGTTAGGCCTTGAGATGAGAAAAGAGCCCATCCTAGCTACAATAGGGGAACAATAGCAGGAACAAACCCTGGACAGGACGCCAGTGCAACGCATGGCAAACACACACACACACTCACGTACACTCACACGCCAGACACATACGAGACACACACCAGATATACATACTCACACGCACACACAAACACACTTACACACATCCACACACCAAACACAAACATGAGACCCATTTAGCGTCACCGGGTCACCTAACAAGCAAGTCATTGGACAGGGAGAGGAAACCGGAGCACCAGAAGGAAAGCCACACAGACACGGGGAGAACATGCAGACTCCATGCAGACTCAGGACCTGGAGCCGCGGACCCCGGGTCTCCTTATTGTGAGGCAGCGGTGCTACCATTGCATTATCGCTTGGTTCTGTGACCCGACATTTGCACGCCGATTAAAACGCGCCCTCAAAATCGTGAAAGTTTCATTAAATATGAATTACTAGTTTAAAGCATATACAATAATGTTTATTTTAGAAGTCAATATTATGAGACGCCGCAAGCCGTCAGCACGGCACGCAGATAGTCCTTAAGATCACGGCCTGCATATGTAGGAAGAATTGGGCGTCCCACTCTCTTGCGATTTTGTCGACGCGCATTTGTCGAAAACCAGTTAGCGGGTTTGTCGGCGCTCATTTGTCCGTCGCGGTTTTGTCGGTGAACCCTTCGTTCTCTCTCATCATTTCTGTTGTTTCATTTTGTTTTCTTATTGTGTGTGCAGTCTGCCCGTATTTTACAGGAAAAGTTCTTTGAAGGGTTCTGTGCCTGCACTCACCGAAGAGTGCCATGCAACAATGACATTTATTGTGTCATAATTTAGGCCCTAAAAAGCGTATAATTCTGAGAGGTGGTTGGCAGACATGATCTGTTCAAGTGAAAGATTTCTGTCTTGTCCACAAATTGTGAAACTTTTCAAAGTCCAACGACAGGAGTGAACTGGTCGTTTGTTAATCAAGGGTTCTGTAAAGAATCACACGAGCCATCAGAGATACAGGACTTTCAAATGTGGAGCTTGACAAGGGGGACTGAAAATCAACCGCTTATTAGGATCAAAAATAAAAAATAAATATGTTTATAAAAATTAGATATGTGAAAAATTTGAATTGAGGTTATGTATAGACCTGTAGATAGACATTACAAATTAAAACAATTAGTAGGACGGGTGGGACTTTTGAAATAAAAAATGTATGCTTGGAGTATGTGTACCCATGCAACTTTGTGATATGGCCTTCGGGCTAATATCCCCCCACCCTAAACTTGACCTCATAGGAGTGCCCACCGACCCCCTCTGCCCACCTCCCTTTCCGCGGCCTATCATGTTGCTGTCCTCCTCCTTTACTGAGAAATGCTGGCATGTTTTGAACTGTGTCAGTCACCTGAGACGTCCACATTGTCTGGAAAAGAAGAGACCACCTTTACTTGGCTGGAGGAAGAGCATTCAGGGTTGAAGCCAGAAAGCACCTCTTTATGCAATGAATTGTGGGAATCTGAAAGAAACCCCTGAGCCACGAAGTTGAAGCAGACACCATGAGGGCCTCTAAGAAGGATCAGGAGGCTCCGACAAAAGGACTAAATGGTCTCCTCTCATTTGTTAGATTTCTAATGTTCTTATGGTTCTCACAATCTGGCCGCAAACTCGCAGGAATCCTCACCTGGAAAAAGAAGGAACACAAACACAAAGAGGCTGCAGAGTGCAGCTTTTATTTAAATATTCATTTCTATTAAGAAGAAGAAGAAGAAGAAAGGCTTGAATATTCAATCTCTGGGAATGAGAGAAGAACATTTGATGATGGAATATTAGGTGAGTGTGAGGTGTACACCATTAAATATCTGAATGTATTAAGTCTGTATCCAGCTTACTGTGTTCAGTGCTTCATTCTTTTTTTACCACATGTTTTGTTTTGTTATTTTCAGTTGTTAATACCTTTCATATGTGAAGAATTCCACTCTGGGACACCCAATCTCTAGAAAAATGTAAACTAGCACTCTGGGACCAGTCCAGGTCAGGTAAGGTGGGGGAGCCTGCACTGGTAGAGCACATTGCAGGACCCAACACACGATGAAACAGCTTGGAGAACTGGCTGGTAACCCCCTCAGGCATAAACGCAGTGTGAGACCACCCTCCAGATATGACCATCTATCTGCTGCAGCCTGGTGGTATAAGGACAAGAAAGAAAGAAAGAAAGAAAGAAAGAACAGGCAACATACAACAGATAGAGAGAAGGCATTATATAATAGAGAATAAGGCACCATCTGTTGGAAAAACAAATACGATATATTTTATTACTACATGCATTTCAAAAATAAGCATTTCCAAACATTGTGTACTGTTGAAAGAAAAATAGATATGAAAGGTGCTGCTACATATTACAAAGATGTTATATTAGATATGTACACTTAGGGAGAAGTGTGGCTTTCCATACAAGCTCATTAAATATGCCAACCTTAACAACAGGATAAGTTTGTGTGTGTCTGTGTATCTGTTTGTCTCCCCTATTGCTTTGTCTCCTTCACTCCAACAGATGGTACATCACAAACTTTAACACTGCTTTTATAAATCCCATACCAAAAGGCATACAACAGAAACATGTGGATTGCATTTTTCTTTCCAACAGATGGTGTGTTGCATTTTACTACTGCATGCATTACAAAAATACATTGCAATAGATGGTGCACTATAGAAAGAAAGATAAATAGGAAAGGCACTATATAACAGATAGATAGATAGATAGATAGATAGATAGATAGATAGATAGATAGATAGATAGATAGATAGATAGATAGATAGATAGATATGAAGGCACTATATGATAGATAGATAGATAGATAGATAGATAGATAGATAGATAGATAGATAGATAGATAGATAGATAGATAGATAGATAGATAGATAGATAGATATGAAAGGCACTATATGATAGATAGATAGATAGATAGATAGATAGATAGATAGATAGATAGATAGATAGATAGATAGATAGATATGAAGGGCACTATATAATACATATAGATAGATAGATGATAGATAGATAGATGTGAAAGGCACTATAACAACAGTTATATAGATTGATAGGGGGGGGCGCTCTGTTGGTGCCAGGCACTGCCCACATCTTCCTCCCACCTCAGTCATTTTAGCGCCAGGTCCCAGCGGTTGTGTGAAATCAGGAGAAGCGCAGCCTCTTTTTTAAGCTCCATCTTTTCCATGGGAAGCGTTTCGGCACCCACTTGAGCGCGTGAGCTCCTGAGTCATGAGTCACGAGCCTGGAGGTGTTAATTATAAGGTTTATTTGCATCCTCCTGCTTTCACTTCTCCTTTCCCGTCTGCACGGAGTGGCATGACACAGCTGTGACAGGAGTGGTTTATTTTGGTGGTCTTCCGTCAATGATTCACTTTAGACTCTGCCGGTGCCCTGTGCCCACTTGGTCTCCAATGAATCTTTCACACAAGTTCTTTTGCTGTTGACTTGGCCACACTGAATAATAAGGACAGTAATTCATAAAAAATATAGGATGTAGATAATACCTGCACTAGTTTGGAACACACACACACACAGACACCCACCGACACGACTGCTCTGATAAAACGTACAAAGCTCAGACACACAGAACAATTTCAAAAGCTGACGCTTCATTAGGAGTTTGAGCTCAACAGTCTCAGTTTTGTGTTTCTCACCTTCTCTATATTTAAAAATGTGGGATTCACTCCCATCTGTCTTCTCCTGTATGCTTCAATTTAGAATTTGGATCAAAAGCAAAGGGGTGCCGTTGGGAGAAGATCTGCACAGGCGTGGGGTGAAGGATTACTGTGGCCCGAAAATGTTATTTGACTTCTCCTTTTATTCAATTCTACTTACAGCAGTCGAGACACAGTTGGCTTCATTTCTTTTTCCATTTGCAACACAGACAGGTGAAGTGACAGTAAGGGGATCTGAACACACAGACTCAGAGATTGTGGTCCAAAGCTTTAGCCGCTACACCACAATAACCAGTAAAGGACAGCAGCACTAACCTTAACGCCACCACCATGCAGTCCACACAGCAAAAACTGGAATTTGTAAAATAAAAGGGCATAATATCAAATGAAGGAATGTTTTCGCCAAAGTAGGTGGTCTCTCATAGTCCTTTAAGAAAACCACACGCACATGGGTAGAACTTGCACCCAGTGAAGGGCGCTGTACTAAGGATCTGCGCTGGTATCCTGAAGGTTGCCGGTTCAAATCTCCATCACTGCCAAAAGAGATCCTACTCTGCTGAGCCCTTGAGCAAGACCCTTAACCTTCAGTTGCTCCAGGGACGCTCGCTGTACAATGGCTGATCCTGCGCTCTGACCCTAAGGGGTATGTGAAAAACCAAGTCATTTCCTTCGGGATTAATAAAGTATAATAAAATAAAAATAAAAAAATAAAAACTGCACTGAATTGAGCAGGAGCGTCTGCAGAGACTGCGGCCAAAAGAGTCAGTGCCGTAAAAAAGCAGCCTGTGCACAAAGTGGAGATTTTGATGGGATTTCGGTTCACCTTGAAGGGCGTCAGAGTGCGACTCCCAAGGGTGTCCTCAAGTGGCACAGGCGTTACGTCTGGCTCTGTCTTTGAAGCACCAAACACGAACTAAGAAGAGCATCACAGGCAGAGCGACCATTCACATCGCTGGCACTCTCATCGACCAGAAAACATTACAATTAAAGGGGGCTCAGCTGACCTGTGAGTGTGTGACAAGCCTGCGGTGAGCTGGTGCCCTGTCCAGGGTCCTCACTTATTAGGCTCACGTACTCAAAAAAAGGGGCTTCCCACGCAAATGTCAGGATTTTATTTACCGCAACTCCGACTGATCCGTACACAACATTTAATATAAAGATAGATAGATAGATAGATAGATAGATAGATAGATAGATAGATAGATAGATAGATAGATAGATAGATAGATAGAAAAACAAATCCAATATGTTTTATAGGTGGACAAAGCTTACTGGGGGGAGCAGAGGAGGCAAAGACCAAGAGAAAGAAAGAAAGAAAGAAAGAAAGAAAGAAAGAAAGAAAGAAAGAAAGAAAGAAAGAAAGAAAGAAAGAAAGAACAGGCAACATACAACAGATAGATAGAAGGCACTATATAATAGAGAATAATGCACCATTTATTGGAAAAACAAATGCAATATATTTTATTACTACACACATTTCAAAAATAAGTATTTCCAAACATTGTGTACTGTTGAAAGAAAGATAGATATGAAAGGTGCTGCTACATATTAAAAAGATGTTATATTAGATATGTACACTTAGGGAGAAGTTTGGCTTTCAATACAAGCTCATTAAATATGCCAACCTTAACAACAGGATAAGTTTGTGTGTGTCTGTGTATCTGTTTGTCTCCCCTATTGCTTTGTCTCCTTCACTCCAACAGATGGTACATCACAAACTTTAACACTGCTTTTATAAATCCCATACCAAAAGGCATACAACAGAAACATGTGGATTGCATTTCTCATTCCAACAGATGGTGTGTTGCATTTTACTACTGCATGCATTACAAAAATACATTGCAGTAGATGGTGCACTATAGAAAGAAAGATAAATAGGAAAGGCACTATATAACAGATAGATAGATAGATAGATAGATAGATAGATAGATAGATAGATAGATAGATAGATAGATAGATAGATAGATAGATAGATAGATAGATAGATAGATAGATAGATAGATAAGAAGGCACTATATGATAGATAGATAGATAGATAGATAGATAGATAGATAGATAGATAGATAGATAGATAGATAGATAAGAAGGCACTATATGATAGATAGATAGATAGATAGATAGATAGATAGATAGATAGATAGATAGATAGATAGATAGATAGATAGATAGATAGATTTTATAGGTGGACAAAGCTTACTGGGGGAGCAGAGGAGGCAAAGACCAAGAGAAAGAATGAAAGAAAGAAAGAAAGAAAGAAAGAAAGAAAGAACAGGCAACATACAACAGATAGATAGAAGGCACTATATAATACAGAATAATGCACCATTTATTGGAAAAACAAATGCAATATATTTTATTACTACACGCATTTCAAAAATAAGTATTTCCAAACATTGTTTACTATTGAAAGAAGAAGAAGAACTGTGTGTTGTGTCTTCATATACTTGTGGCTGTGGTGGTGGGAAACACTGTTGGGAAGAGTTTTCCACACAATTAAAAAACTCTTTGTTCTTTAAACTCATGCCCTGTGTCTGTTGTGTTGGGTTTGGGGAGCTGGAGTGCCCCCTGCTGTCCACACCATGCCAACAGAAAAAAAAAACAAAAGTAATGGAATCAATTGTATCATAAAAGTTATAAGTTGCCTTGAATAAGGGTGTCAGCCAAGTAAGTAAATTTAAATGGAGGACTTCTTCAAGCTTGGCTAGAAGGGCATCACAGATGATGACCAGATTTGGCCGTCCTTGATGTCAAATCATAGGCCAGTGTGTGTGTGTGTGTAGCCTCAGCCTCCTCGTTTCTTCAGACAGAGTGTAAAATATAAAATCTTCCATCATGAATTATTTTGATCTGGAAAGGCATATTTCACTTGAAGGAGCTGACACCTCTATCAAGCCATCAATGCTAATTAGATCAGATTCGCCATCTTGACCTATTAGCACAATTTGTGTTCCCTGATCGAATGCCATCCAATCCTGCATTGTCCTCAGCTTTATTGTGCTAAATAATTCATCTCCGGTGTCTCTCAAAGGCCCTGGGGGACATTTTATGCTGATGTTAGAAATCCTGGAGGGTCTCTCTCTCGTGGTCTCCTTAACAGATTAGAATGAGAGAGCCGCGTCTCATCCATTTTATTTTTTATTTATTTATTTTTTTTTAACTTCTTTTTTTTATTAAAGTGACAAACAAAAATGCAGGCATCATCCCATCTCCAAGCACTGGTATTAAAACCCCATCCCGGGCAGAATCCCTGCACTAGGACACCAGCGTCAGTTTGAAAAGAACAAAGGGAAAACAAGAAGAAAGATTCGGATGTGAGCGACGTGAGGGTTGCACCCTTGGAACCAAGATACCCAAACTCTTCTGTGACATTTCGACAATTATTTGCTGCTCTGATGTTGATCCTTCAGATCATGAAATTGGTCGTTACGATAGCAGCTGATGAGAAGAATTCCTAATTCATTGCAGAATTCTGGTATCTGAAGGTTCCTCTCGGGGGCCTCTAATCAGCACAGCGTCACCTCATAACAGGCTGACGTTTCGAGTTTGATTCCAACAGATGACACATCACAAACACTTGTAGTAATAAAATGCATTGCATTTATCATTCCAACAAGTGGCACACCACACAAATTAACATTTTTTTTTTTTTTTATAAATCCAATGCCAAATGGGACGTATGTCATTCTAACAAAAGGTGCATCACAAACATTAACGCTGTTTTTACGAATCCCACACCAAATGGCATATTATAGAGACATATGCATTGTATTTGTCATTCCAACAGATGGTGCATCACAAACTTTAACACCGTTTTTACGAATCCCATATCAAATGGCATTTAATAGAGACACATTTGGTGTGGAATCCCTGCAGATTTTATTTTTTTCTCCAGCCGTCTGGACTATTTTTTTGTTTTTTCTGTCCACCCTGGCCATCGGACCTTACTCTTATTCTATGTTAATTAATGTTGACTTATGTTTATTTTTTATTGTGTCTTCTATTTTTCTATTCTTCATTGTGTAAAGCACTTTGAGCTACATTTTTTTTGTATGAAAATGTGCGATATAAATAAATGTTGATTGATTGACTGATATGCATTGCACTTGTCATTCCAACAGATGACATACCACAGACATTTGTAGTAATAAAATGCATTGCATTTGTCATTTCAGCAAGTGGCACATCACAAAAATCAACATTGTTTTTATGAATCCCATACCAAATGGCATTTAACAGAGACATGTACATTGCATTTGTCATTCCAACAGATGGTGCATCACAAACATTTGTAGCAATGCTTTTTATTACTGCAAATGTTTGTGACTCGCCATCTGTTGGAATGACAAATGCAATGCATTGTATTATTATTTGCATTACAAAATACATTCTAACAGATGGTGCACTGCTAATGTTATTGCTGAAGTCTTCACTGGTTTGTTAGATTTCAGCCTGTGTTAGATGTGTAGCACAGCTACTGTATATATATAAAATGCTAAGGGCTTTCTGCCATGCCAAAACGTGTGAACTACTTATCCTTGAGTATGATATTGGTCTTAATCAAGTGTTTATAACATAATTTGTGTAACGGAAGAATGGATGGATGACACAACAACTGTAGTTATAGACTGAGCCGGGTAATTGGATTTTGTGTTCTTCTCAAGGCCAGTGGTGGTGCGGCCACATGTCCTGGCTGACAGGAAAAGAACAGAAGTGTGGGCCTCGGCATTGCTGACAAGAAAAGAACCACAGCGACCTCTGCTGACAGTTAAGCACATTGCACAAGCAGGTTAATCCTTTTCATTACAAACACGAGTCATACACTCTGAGTGTGACAGAAAGCCATTCACGACCAAAGAATTTCCTCCACCATGTTGTTGGGCTTTGGGTCCTTCACAGAGCGAGTGGAAATCTCATTAGGGTGAAGCACCTTACCCAGGCTGGCTAATCATTTTCATCACAAGTGCGAGTCATACACTTGGGAGTGCCAAAGACAGTAATATGTCCTGTATAATTTGGGCAGCACCCTTGGCAGAGTGGCCTGGGCTGTTTTGTTTCAAGAAGCAGCTTTCTTCCAGAATGGGTGGCCAAAGTATCTCCTATTTATTTTATATTATCCCTTTGACGTGCACTTTTGTCAGGGTGTCAGTACAGATTTGTAAAAGTGAATTTCTAATCAAGACGTTCTTGTCATCAGCAGTGTTCCTCTAGTTTTCCCATTTATTCCAGGAGCTGTGCCAGCGCTCTTGGCTTTATTGGAGCTGTCGCTTCTCAAGTTTCAGGAGACTCCTTCCAACTTCACATTCACCCTCTCCTGTGTGGAGATTTCATGCGGCTTTGGCGTGTTCTGTGGTCTCCTGGTTTGGCTTTCTTTCATATACCAGATCAAAGACTGGTTTATTTTTGCCTTGTTTCAGAAGCTGCCACTTCGGAGTCCTTCCTCTTTGGCCCTAATTACGTTTTAGCAGTTCAGACATTGAAAGGATGGAGAAACTGAGAATGGAGAATGGGAGCCCTGCAAATCCCTGTGACAGAAAAGTCATTTCGGAGAAAATAAAAAGGTGTAGTATTGGAGAACAATAAGAGGATGGGACACCCAGCTTGGCACCATCTGACCATCCACTGAGTCCTCACCAGCATCAAAGAATGACGTGAACAAAAATAGATACTTCTATAGCACATTTTCATACATGGGATGGAGCTGCAAATGCTATACAAGATGTCAATGAAATGGTGACAAGGAAAGAAAAACAATTTAGAAACAGACTGGCTGTGTTACCCGTCTATGTAAATAATCAATGTGAATAACTTTTGCAGTGAATGTACTTTGTAATGCATGTAGTATTGAAAGGCATTGCATTTTCTATTCCAACAGATGGCACATCACAAACATTTCTAGTAAACAAAATGCATTACTACAAATAATTGTGATGCACCATCTGTTGGAATAGAAAATGCAATAGAAATGATTCAGTTTAACTTGTCAGTTTTATGTCTCTCATATTCCAACAGATGGCGCATCACTAAGATTTCTAGTAAAAAGATGCATTGCTACAAATGATTGTGATGTGCCATCTGTTAGAATAGCAACTGCAATAAAATGACTCAATTTTAATTGTCCATTTTATGTCTGTGACATTGTCACATTTCAAAAGATGACGCATCACAAACATTTCTATTAAATAATGCATTACTACAAATAATTGTGATGCACCATCTGTTGGAATAGAAAATAACAACAACATTTATTTCTATAGCACATTTTCATGCAAACAGTAGCTCAAAGTGCTTCACATAATAAAGAATAGAAAAATAAAAGACACAGTAAGAAAATAAAATAAGTCAACATTAATTAACATAGAATAAGAGTAAGGTCCGATGGCCAGGGTGGACAGAAAAAACAAAAAAAAAACTCCAGACGGCTGGAGAAAAAAATAAAATCTGTAGGGATTCCAGACCATTAGACTGCCCAGTCCCCTGCAATGCAAATGCAATACAAATGACTCAGTTTTACTTGTTCCAATAGATGGTACATCACAAAGATTTCTAGTAAAAAAAATACATTGGTACAAGTGATTCTGATGCACCATCTGTTGGAATAGCAAACGCAATACAAAAGAATCCATTTTACTTGTCTGTTTTATGTCTCTCATATTTCAACAGATGGCACATCACAAACATTTTGTAGTAATGAAATAAATTTTATACATCTCGAATTCTGAGGTCTACATGGATTATTTAGATTTCAACCCGTTACACATTTAGTATACAGTAAGTATTACACCATGAGAAAGAATGAATTATGTAAAGGATGTGCTATTTTAAGTTTGTAAAATAATTTTGACTGTTTTAATCATATATGTGTAAACTGGTTGTTCCAAAAGGACACCATGATATGAATTTATAGAAACCAGGAAAACTAGAAGAGACAACGTAAAATATATTTAAATAGAATAAAGACATTAGAGCAATAAATAAATAAATAAAACGAAAAAAATATCTCCGTATTAACCCGCATGTAATTTGCTGCTTTTACCAGTGCCGTTTCTGTACTTTGATTTGGTTTAAAACCTGACTGAAACTCATCAAGAATAGATTTTGTATTCAATAATCATGTAAGTGTTGAAACATTGTCTTTTTTTCTGTTTTTTAACTTTTAAAAGGCAGGCTAGTAATTTGTCTAAAGATGTCAAAAACAGAAGAGGGTTTTTACTGCTGCAGTCTTTAAAGTGTCCGGCAAACCTCGTAAAGATGCGCGCTCACACATTCCGCCGAGTCAACAAACCCCAAGGCTGCAGCGCCCTCCAGTGTCTGCTATTCGTAATTTAAAGCATCGCAAGATGACCGGAAATTTCCCGTGAAACAATAAGCAACTGTATTAGCGATTTATCTAGCGGTCACGTCGAAATCAATCACTGTCTGCTAATGATGTAACAAGTCACCCGTAAGATAAACCTTTTGATAATAAAGGAAATCTCTATAGTAAGTCGGAAACACGTATCTCTGTTAGGGTGTTATGATGCTACGCACCATTTCTGATTCACGGGGTAAATGACATGCATTTTTTAAAATGAAATTAGCACAACACACCGACTTTTTCCAAGAAAGAATTTTACGGTGACAGAAATACAGAAAAATGTTAAAAGACCACATTATTAGTTTTCCGTCTTCAAAATGAGCGCCACATGCTGCCCCTAGAGATTGCTACACGAGTCTTCTGTCAATCCTTGGGCACGAATCCTTCAGGCTCACTTTTCACAGACTTTGCACATTCAACCGCTTTTTATTATTTTGGCTTAAAATGAGCTTTTGCGGTGAGGCAATTTGGTTCTAAGAAAGTTTCCTTCAGATCAGCAGGAAAGAATTTGCTTTCTGCAGTCTTGATGAGTTCAGCAGATGTTGCGGCGCTTGGCGTTGCACAGCACCGTCGAGTCGAGCCGAGCCACCTTAAGAGGAGCGGATAAAAAGGGCGGAGCCAAATCGAGCGCTCACCGTTTTGTGACCTCCGAGTTCGAAGCATCATTACAAAGAATGGAACTGGGGAATTGTCCGCCGAGAGTGGCTTCTGGTATGGTGGGGTGCTGGAGAATTTTTTTTCTATTCCCAAAATCGTTTGGTTAGTATTTTATTGCGCATACATAAATGCATATAAGTAAACTTGTTGATTTCGAAATTATACTGTATAGTTCTAAACGCAAACCCCAATCGCACTTTGTATGACGCCCATAAAGTGGGAAAATGACCCTAATAATCTCAAATCTTAGAAATGGCCCCGGCCTGCCGTGCCACTCAGAATATTGACAGCTAGGGGTTAAAAAATTAATCGAATCACATCATGAAGGACATGTGAATCGACTCACCTTTTACAAATCAAAGTTCACCATTTATCTTACAAATTCTTGTGTCTCCAGCTGTAATTTCAAATTATAATCGTCATAAACATAAAAGGATATGTTTTTAAGTGAAGTGTTAGGGTGACAGCAAGAAGGGTGCTTGGTGTGACATCTGGACAGAGGGAGGAGAAAAAGGAAACCTGGTGGTAGAATGAGGAAATACAGGAGAGTATACCGAGGAAGAGGATGGCAAAGAAGAAGTGGGATAGTCAGAGAGATGAAGAAAGTAGACAAGAGTACAAGGAGATAAGGCGCAAGGTGAAGAGAGAGGTGACGAAGGCTAAAGAAAAGGCGTATGATGACTTGTATGAGAGGTTGGACACTAAAGAGGGAGAAAAGGACCGGTGGGCTACAGAGAGGGGCCGAGCTGGGAAAGATGAGCAGCAGGTTAGGGTGATAAAGGATAAAGATGGAAACAAGCAAGGAGAGTGTGTTGAGCAGATGGAAAGAGTACTGTGAGAGGCTGATGAATGAAGAGAACGAGAGAGAAAGAAGGTTGGATGATGTGAAGATAGTGAATCAGGAAGTGCAATGGATTAGCAAGGAGGAAGTAAGGACAGCTATGAAGAGGATGAAGAATGGAAAGACCGTTGGTCCAGATGACATACCTGTGGAACACTGGTGGTGTTTAGGAGAGATGACAGTGGAGTTTCTAACCAGATTGTTTAATGGACTCTTGGAAAGTGAGAGGATGATGAGGAGTGGAGATGAAGTGTACTGGTGCCGATATTTAAGAATAAGGGGGATGTGCAGGACTGTAGTAACTACAGGGGGATAAAATTGATGAGCTACAGGATAAAGTTATGGGAAAGAGTAGTGGAGGCTCAGTTAAGAAGTGAGGTGATGATCAGTGAGCAGCAGGATGGTTTCATGCCAAGAAAAAGCACCACAGATGTGATGTTTGCTCTGAGGATGTTGATGGAGAAGTTTAGAGAAGACCAGAAGGGGATGCATTGCGTCTTTGAGGATTTACAGAAAGGAAATGACAGGGTGACTGAGAGGAGCTGTGGTATTGTATGAGGGAGTCGGGAGTGGCAGTGAAGTACATAAGAGTTGTACAGGATATGAACGAGGAAAGTGTGACCGTGGTGAGGTCTGCAGTAGGAGTGACGGAGGTGGGATTACATCAGGGATCGGCTCTGAGCCATTTCTTATATGAAATGGTGATGGACAGGCTGACAGATAAGATTAGACAGGAGTCCCTGTGGACTGTGATGTTTGCTGATGACATTGTGATCTATAGACAGAGTTGAGGAAACCCTGGAGATGTGGAGATATGAGAGGAGAGGAAAGAAGGTCAGTAGGACCAACATGTGAATGAGAGGGAGGTCAGTGGAATGGTGAGGATGAGGGGAGTAGAGTTGGCGAAGGTGGATGAGTTTAAATACTTGGGATTAACAGTACAGAGTAATGGGGATTGTGGAAGAGAAGTGAAAAAGAGAGTGCAGGCAGAGTGGAATGGGAGGAGAAGAGTGTCAGGAGTGATTTGTGACAGATGGGTATCAGCAAGACTGAAAGGGAAGGTCTACAGGACGGTAGTGAGACCAGCTATGCTATATGGGTTGGAGACGTTGACACTGACCAGAAAGCAGTAGATGATGCTGGAGCTGGCAGAGTTAAAGATGCTAAGATTTGCTTTGAGTGTGACAAGGATGGACAGGATTAGAAATGAGGACATTAGAGGGTCAGCTCAAGTTGGACGGTTGGGAGACAAAGTCAGAGAGGCGAGATTGTGTTGGTTTGGACATGAGCAGAGGAGAGATGAGGGGTATACTGGGAGAAGGGTGCTAAGGATAGAGCTGCCAGGGAAGAGGAGAAGAGGAAGGCCTAAGAAAAGGTTTATGGATGTGGTGAAAGAGGACATGCAGGTGATGAGTGTAACAGAATAAGATGCAGAGGACAAGAAGAGATTGAAGAAGATGATCCGCTGTGGCAATCCCTAATGGGAGCAGTCGAAAGAAGAAGAAGAAGAAGTTATCTTAATTAATAGCTGTCTCCCCCCAGCTCCGCCCACAGAGTAGTGAAACAGGACAAACTATAAAAATCAATTTAAAAAAACATAATAATTCTGGCTAATCGGATGGTAGGTAAGCTGATCGTGTTCAGCTCTGACAGAGAAAAGCCTGTGGCAGTGATATCTCTGGCAATCAGCAGCTACCCTCTAAAACACATGGAGCTCTGATCTCCGTCTCTCAAAAACGTGAAATGTTACTTCTTAACAATCTGTAGATGATGATGTCTGCTGAACAAACAGGTAACGCTAGCTAAGAGGAGGTGAGGTGCACTCCAACACATGGCGAGAGGTAGAGCGACTCAAACGGAGGCTGGCGTGTGAGTGTTTGATTACGCACAAAAATAAACACAAAAGAGCACAAAAGTTAACTCTTTACACAGCGAAACCTGTTGATGCTGAATGAGCGAGACGAGACTTCCTGGTTAACGCAGCGGACTCGAATTCGGCGCTCCGTCACTGAGCCATTCAGCACACAGGAACTTAACTGCGTGCTCTGATTGGTTAGCTTCTCAGCCATCTGCCAATAGCGTCCCTTGTATGAAATCAACTGGGCAAACCAACTGAGGAAGCGTGTACTTTAAATTAAAAGACCCATTGTCCGCAAAAACCCGCGAAGCAGCGGAAAATTCCGGGTTTTATATATTTAGATATGCTTACATATAAAATCCGCGATAGAGTGAAGCTGCGAATGTTGAAGTGCGATATAGCGAGGGATTACTGTATTTTCTAATCGAATGGTACACAGCTTTTCATTATTTCTTCAACAGTAACCCTGCATCAAGTAGGACGTTTTTTTTTTTTTCCAGGGCCTGCATTGCAAAGCACAGTAAGCTTAACAAGCATCACAGGAAAATTAATGGAAGGAATTATTAAGGATAAGATTGAGCAACACATGGCAAGGACAGGAGTTATTCTGAACAGTCAGCATGGGCTCAGAAGATAGAGGTTGTGTTTTACTAACAGGCTGGAATTCTATGAGGCTGCAACAAAAGCATACGATCAAAGTGGAGCTTATGATATTATTTATCTGGACTTTCAGAAAGCATTTGATGAGGTGCCACATGAGAAGTTGGGCATCAAAGTAAAAGAAGTGGGAGTTCAGGGTGATGTTTTTAGATGGGTGCAGAATTGGCTCAAACACAGGAAGCAGAGGGTGATGGTGCGAGGAACCTCATCAGAATTTAGAGTGGTGACCAGCAGGAGGCTGTGAGGGGGCCGAGGCTATTTTTAATTTATATAAATGATTTAGACAGGAATATAAGTAACAAGCTGGTTAAGTTTGCAGATGATACCAAGATAGGTGGATAAGCAGATAATTTGGAATCCGTTATATCATCACAGAAGGACTTGGATAGCATACAGGCTTGGGCAGATTTGTGGCAAATGAAATTTAATGTCAGTAAATGTAAAGTATTACACATAGGAAGTAAAAATATTAGGTTTGAATACACAATGGGCGGTCGGAAAATCGAGAGTCCACCTTATGAGAAGGATTTAGGAGTCATAGTGGACTCCAAGCTATCAACTTCCCAACAGTGTTCAGAAGCCATTAAGAAGGCTAACAGAATGTCAGGTTATATAGCGCCTTGATGTGTGGAGTACAAGTCACAGGAGGTTCTGCTCAATCTTTATAACACACTGGTGAGGCCTCATCTTGAGTCCTGTGTGCAGTTTTGGTCTCCAGGCTATAAAAAGGACATAACAGCACAGGAGAAGGTCCAGAGAAGAGCGACTAGGCTGATTCCAGGTCTACAGGGGTTGAATTATGAGGAAAGATTAAAAGAGCTGAGCCTTTACAGTTTAAGCAAAAGAAGATTAAGAGATGACCTGATTGAGGTGTTTAAAATTATGAAGGGAATTAGTCCGGTGGATCGAGACTTGTATTTTAAAATGAGCTCATCAAGAACACGGGGACACAGTTGGAAACTTGTGAAGGGTAAATTTTGCACAAACATTAGGAGGTTTTTCTTTACACAAAGAACGATAGACACTTGGAATAAGTTACCAAGTAGTGTGGTAGACAGTAATACGTTAGGGACTTTCAAAACTCGACTTGATGTGTTTTTGGAAGAAATAAGTGGATAGGACTGGCGAGCTTTGTTGGGCTGAATGGCCTGTTCTCGTCCAGAGTGTTCTATTGTTCTAATGCTTCACAGAAGAAATAAGAATTTTTTGTTGTTGTTGTTTATGCCCCTTCAGGGACTCTATTTATTTATTTATTTATTTATTTATTTATTTATTTATTTATTTATTTGCTCTGTTACTTGGGTTGTCCTAATGAATTTTGACAGGGGGCCCATTTACTTTGGATTGCCCTTTAAGGAAGTCCTTGGTTGATTATTGTATTTACTCTTTTGGACCCTTTATTATATTTTACCTTTACATTCAATAAATCCTCTTCAATAGAGATTTCTGGTGGCCTTGCTCTATGTGAACCAGGGGTTGATGGTAATCCTGTCCCTTGTGGGGGATTCTCAGTGTGTTACAGAATCTGTTTTGTCTGAACTTTGGGATTAAGGCGCATTTTGGCCCAGTGTCAGCTGAAGCCAGCCACTCAAGTGGAAGCTGGGCTTCTTTTTGGCGGACCTCCTCTGGTCAGGCTGGTGGAATTCAGTCCAGCTTCCTTGGCCGTTTTTGAAAGTCTCAAACCATTTTTTGGCCTCTCATGAGATTAAGTCACAACACATTGAGATAAAGTCTACACAATAAAGAATACTAATCTGAGAAAGTAGGGTCACAGAGGACTCAATGAAGATTAAACAGGTTCCAAGGCCAGAAGACCACTCAGCCACCACTGGGCATTCTATCTCACTTAAATGTGCTTCAGTCCTTCCTCGCTGTTTCCAGGCTTCATTTGAGAGGATTTGACGCAGAGGATCTCATGGGCAGCTGAGGCACCCGCCTTCATTCCAGCATCCCAGGCGGCTGTGCGGGACTTTGATCTGATGGAAGAACCGAAAAAGAAAGAAGAGAAAAGTAGAGATCAGTAAAGATTATAAATCCCTGATGAATAGATAGATAGATAGATAGATAGATAGATAGATAGATAGATAGATAGATAGATAGATAGATAGATAGATAGATAGATAGATAGATAGATAGATACTTTATTAATCCCAAAGGGAAATTCACATAATCCAGCAGCAGTATACTGATACAAAGAAACAATATTAAATTAAATAGTAATAAAAAGGAAAAGAATTAAAATAAAATTAATGTTCGCATAATATGATATGTCTATGCCTGTATAGGCTATTAAGTTAACGGAGTTACGAAAAAGCCAAATTAAAATGTAGGCTTTGCAGATTCATCGCTTTGCTAAGACGTCTTTAATGGAGGGCAAACAGGACCCAATGCTGTTTTCTGCTGTGTTCACTCTCTGTTCCCAAACCAGACAGTGATGCAGCTGGTCAGAACGCTCTCGTTCTAGTATAATATCTCTAGGAAATCTTTCTATAATTTTGCATTTTCACGAAGCAGATCCCAGGCACACATTTTCAAGGAAAAATGGTGGCTTTTATGATGTGTAACGTGGAGGTCTGCTTCCTCTCTCTTTGCATTTCTTGGGAGCAAACGGAAATTGCGTTACTTCTTTTGAAGATTTTATAGCCTCCCATTGTTTCAGTTTAATAGGCTTTGATTAAGTTTGGAGATTTGAGTTTGGGGTCCTCCCGCTGTGGAGTTTGCATGTTCTCCCTGTGTCTGCATGGGTTTCCTCCAGTTAGGTGGATTGGCGATCCTAAATTGTCCTTAGTGTGTGTGCCTGGTGTGTGTGTGTGTGTGTGTGTGTGTGTGTGTGTGTGTGCCCTGCGGTGGGCTGGGATTGGTTCCAGCAGACACCCGTGACCCTGTAGTTAGGATATAGCGGGTTGGATAATGGATGGATGGATTTGAGTTTGAGTTTTGTCTTCCAAAATGTTTGTCTTTACATTTCTAGCAACCTTTACTTTGCCAATTGTAGAATTTTATTCTATTTTGTTCCTGTATATAATTTTACATTTTTTACAATTACAATTATTGTATTGGTTATCTGCCTGTTGTCATTGTAATTAATGCTGAAAGGTTTTAGCCCCATGTACTGTGGACACAGGCAGGAACCCAGCCTCTGAGGCTCTGAGTTTTTCATATTTGGCTGAGTGCCTATATAAGATGGTGGCTTCCAGCTTTTGGCATTCTATAGTATATTATATTTATATAATTTATATTTATTTATATTTATATTATAATTATATTTGAATACTAACCCTCACCTATTCTGTTTCTTTTCTAGGTACCCAAATGTGGCAATTGGTGCCATGGCCCACCTGTCAAGTTGTTTGCCTGCCTATAGTAAAGTCATCCCTGATGGAGGATCACAGGAATCATGAGAAAGAGGGGTCCTTTCATCTGAGCAACGTTTCAGCCGTGGCCTGGCCAAATGGGGAGGCAGCTAGATGGATGAGGTCTCCAGGACTCTAAAAATATCCAAACCTAATTATGTCATATCATCTACTGTTAAACCGTACTTCTAAAATTTTTATTATTATGCTGTCTTAAGGAATTGTTCTGTTGTGTATATTGTATTGTATTGACCCCCTACTTTTGACACCCACTGCATGCCCAACCTACCTGGAAAGGGGTCTCTCTTTGAACTGCCTGTCCCGAGGTTTCTTCCATTTTTCCCTACAAGGTTTTATTGGGAGTTTTTCCTTGTCTTCTCAGAGAGTCAAGGCTGGGGGGCTGTCAAGAGGCAGGGCCTGTTAAAGCCCATTGTGGCACTTCCTGTATGATTTTGGGCTATACAAAAATAAACTGTATTGTATTGTATTGTATAGTAATGGGATATTTCTGGACAGATAAAATATTTGTGTTGGCAAATCTAGGGTTGGGGTCATTCACTAGTACCCCATATCTCAACTATCATGTCGACAATCAGTGTGACCAAAAGGTAAAGGAATTCATGAACCTCCTGGATTCTTTTGATTTGAAGCAGCTCGTAAATCAGCCTACACATAAAGCAGGTCGTACGTTAGACTTAGTGATTACTAAAGGACTTAAAGTTGATATAAAGCAGGTCACTGATATCGGTCTATCAGACCATTTCCTTCTACTATTTAATATAGAAATAAAGATAAAAAGCGCTCATGAGAAGCATTTTGTTAAAAAACGCTTCTTTGACTCATCAGCAGCTTTAAAGCTTACAACTATTCTAAGCAATCAGTCCGTTTATAATGCCAGCTATAATAGCGAGAATAATGTAAATAGTAAAGTGGAAAACTTTAATTCTAAAGTAAGAACTGCTGTTGACATAGTTGCACCTGCAAAGACAGTTAAAAAATCCTCTAGTACTGTTATTCCATGGAAGACCCAAAGAGTGTCTGATTTAAAAAGAACTTGTCGTAGAGCTGAGCGTCAATGGAGGAAAACTAAACTAACTATCCACTATGAAATATTAAAAGTTAAAATAACAGAATACAATAACACTGTCCGCCTTGAGAGGCGCTGCTATTTCTCTAATATTATAAATAACAATGCTAGTAATCCCAGAGTCTTATTTTCAACAATTGATCGTCTGTTAAACCCAGGTAACACAAAGGAATGCCCCAGAATACTTCCAGTGAAACCTGTGAGAACATTGCTGTATTTTTCACTCAAAAAATTAATGATATTAGAGATAACATAGTATATCTCCCCAACACTGCAGAACCTCCAAAGCCCCGGTACTCCATTATAAACAAATTAAATGCTTTCACCAGGATAGATTTACCTGAATTACATAGTATAATCTCTCAACTGAAACCTCCACCTGCGTCCTTGACCCAATACCAACAAGGTTTTTCAAAGAAATATCAGACGTGCTAATTGACAATATTCTGGACATAGTAAATTCGTCATTAGATACGGGGGTCTTTCCAGACTGTCTTAAGACTGCTGTAGTTAAACCCCTTCTTAAGAAACATAATCTTGACCCCTCTGCCTTTGAAAATTTTAGACCCATTTCTAACCTGCCCTTCTTAAGTAAAATTCTAGAGAAGGCAGTCATTATGCAGTTAAATGACCACCTCAATAAACATGCTATTCTTGATACTTTCAGTCAGGCTTCAGAACAAATCACAGCACAGAAACTGCACTCGTTAAAGTAGTAAATGACTTGCGGGTAAATGCAGACAGAGGCCATTTATCTGTTCTCATCCTCTTAGATCTGAGTGCTGCATTTGACACCATTGATCACAATATTCTTAGAAATCGCCTTAGTCAATGGGTGGGCCTCTCTGGCAGTGTCTTAAATTGGTTTGAATCCTACCTGGCAGGGAGAAAATTTTTGTGAGTTGTGGTAATCAAATCTCAAAGACACATGATATCCGATATGGTGTTCCACAAGGCTCTATCCTGGGTCGCTGCTTTTCTCAATCTACATGCTTCCGTTAGGTCAGATTATCTCAGGTTACAACGTGAGCTACCACAGCTATGCTGATGACACACAGCTGTACTTATCAATAGCACCTGATGACCCGACTCTCTCGATTCACTAACACAATGTCTTACTGGTATTTCTGAATGGATGAATAGTAATTTTCTCAAACTAAATAAAGAGAAAACTGAAATTTTAGTGATTGGCAATAATGGATTCAATGAGGTTATCAGAAATAAACTTGATACATTAGGATTAAAAGTTAAGACGGAAGTAAAAATTTAGGGGTAATTGTTGACTGTAATCTGAATTTTAAATCACATATTCATCAGACCACTAGGACAGCATTTTTCACTTAAGAAACATAGCTAAAGTTAGACCTCTTATATCATTGAAAGATGCTGAGAAATTAATTCACGCTTTTGTTTTCAGTAGACTAGATTACTGTAACGCACTCCTCTCAGGACTACCCAAAAAGACATAAATCATTTGCAACGAGTGCAGAATGCAGCTGCTAGAATCCTAACTGGGAAAAGAAAATCCGAACACATTTCTCCAGTTTTGATGTCACTACACTGGTTACCTGTGTCATTCAGGATTGACTTTAAAATACTGCTTATGGTTTATAAAGCCTTAAATAATCTCGCTCCATCTTATATATCGGAATGCCTGACACGTTATATTCCAAATCGTAACCTTAGATCTTCAAATGAGTGTCTCCTTATAATTCCAAAAGCTAAACTTAAAAGAAGTGGTGAGGCGGGCCTTCTGCTGTTATGCATCTAAAATCTGGAATAGCCTGCCAATAGGAATTCGCCAGGCTGATACAGTAGAGCACTTTAAAACACTGCTGAAAACACATTACTTTAACATGGCCTTTTATAACTTCACTTTAACTTAATCCTGATACTCTGTATGTTCAATTCTTCATAATAACTATTCATGGTGGCTCTAAAATCCGTACTGACCCCTACTCTCTCTTCTGTTTCTTTTTCCGGTTTCTTTGTGGTGGCGGCCTGCGCCACCACCACCTACTCAAAGCATCATGATGCACCAACATTGATGGACTGAAAGCCAGAAGTCTACGTGACCATCATCATCAGGTCCTTCCATGAAAACGCTAAATACAAAGAGGACTGTTTGACTTATGTTAGGTAGATTGCCCAGAGGGACTGGGGTCTCTGGTCTGGAACCCTACAGATTTTATTTTTTCTCCAGCCTTTGGAGTTTTTTTTGTTTTTCTGTCCACCCTGGCCATCGGACCTTACTCTTATTCTATGTTAATTAATGTTGACTTATGTTTATCTTTTATTGTGTCTTCTATTTCTCTATTCATTTTGTAAAGCACTTTGAGCTACATTTTTTTTGTATGAATATGTGCTATATAAATAAATGTTGATTGATTGATTGATTGATTGAACTAATATGGATCATTCCCCGGTAATATAAACGGTAAATAACTTAAAATAACTTCCACACTCACTTTGGAACTAACAGGACTAAGGCTGGCGCAGCAGCTAGTGATATGAGTAGTGACATGGCAGCAAGCATATCGATGAGGGAAGACCATCTACTCATGGTTTCATAGCATGATGTAAGGAAAGCTCTGAGATGGATTAAAAGCATTAAGGCAGCTGATCCTGTTGGTAACCTCAGTTGCATCTGCACTGACCAGCTAGCCCATGTTCACCTCTATTTTCAACCTGTTCCTGGTCCAGTACTATGTCCCAGTCCTTCAGGAGAGATCCACTATTGTCCTTTCCCCAAAGTTGATCGATTCATATAGATTAAGATGATTACTACGCCATGGCACTGACCTCATCGGCGATGAGGTGTTCCCAGCAACTCATCAAGGACTCTTCCTCTTTCATTAAACCCTCTTCAGTTTGCATATCGACCTAATAGGTGTACGCATGATGTCAACTCTTACGTCCTTCACTCCACCCTTTTTTACCAGGATACCGACAAAGGAAACTCTGTGAGGTTGGTGTTCATAGACTATCGTTCAGCCTTCAACATCATAGCACCCATCAGGCAGACCACCAAGCCCAGAGATCTCTGCCTGATTTCTTCCACCTGTGACTTGGTCCTGAGCCTGCTGACAGACAGACCATCGGTAGTGAAGGTTGATGATATCATCTCCAGTACCCTCATCCTCAACGTCGGTATATCCTGAGCCCCCTGCTGAATCGCCTTTACACTCATTACTGTACATTAAAGTTCAGCAAAGGGATTCAGTCCTCAAAAGGTCTGGTGATCAGTGTGAACTTGATCCCCAGACACAGACCGACACCAAAGGTCTCAAGACACATGTGTTTATTCTCCCTCTTAGGTTCTGCACACAACACAATGCTTCAATCACCACCATATACAGTTCTCCTTGACTTCTTCTTCTTCTTCTTCTTCTTCTTCTTCTTCTTCTTCTTCTCTTTGTTCTACCTCCTCCACTCCACTCCTCTAAGTGTTGTCCACCTCCTCCTGCCTTCAGCTCCCGAAAGGAGTGAGGTGGCCTCCTTTATACTGCACTGGAAGTGCTCCTGGTGTCTTCCGATGGACATTCCGGGTATGACGGAAGTGCTGCATATAAACTCAGCCCCTCCTCTGGTGGCACCTCCGGGCATGGTGGAAGTGCTGCATCCCCAGACTCCGGAGCTGTCCAGGCGCCCCCTAGTGGTGGCCATGGACCCCTGCCGGGTTGAGCTTCCAAGCCCCAATGTAAACCAGGAGGACTGCCCTCTCGTGTCCCAGGAGAGGTACTGCAGTCTTCTCTTTAAAAGGGCATCCCGGCTGGGAAAGATCCCCAGCTATCCATCACATCAGGAAAGTTTCTGGGGATTCTGTACTCCAAAGCAAGGGTCCTAACATCAGAAACAGACAAAGATAAGACTCAAAACATTTAAGAAGCCCCTTCAATGTATTGTGCTTGGTGTTTTGTTTGTGCTAAGGTAAAATGGTGCCGAGAGAATCACAGTAAATAGAGAGCTGCACTGCCACACAATTCATCCCATCTGAGTACATCTCTGGGTGGGCACCCAATCAAAGTAAGATGAAAATGAGAAATGAGAAATGAGGCGTGGCCTGTTTACTCCTCTCTCTCTTGCCAAATTCTCAGCTTTTTCCTTCCAGAGACCACTCATCTATGCTGCCATTGAGAGACTCCAATAGAACTCCGAGCTGTCCCATTAAGTCAAGTCAAGTCAAGTTGGGGAGCATGCACTGGTACAGTGCGTTGCCGCACCCACCACACGATGACACAACTTGGGACCCTGGTTTGCAACCCCCCAAGCAGATATGCGGTCCAGTCCCACCTTCCGGAAATGCCCCTCTATCTGCTGCAGCCAGGTGTTACGTGGGCGACCCCTTGGCCTGGTCCAGCCACTCGAGTCTCCAACAACGAGGATCCTACGAGTCAGATCACCTTCGGGGAAACATGCCGTAACTGACGCTCCCTCACAATGCAGGTAATGTGCCTCATTCAGGACTCCATGACCAACACAAAGTCAAACCAACGGTACCCAAGGATTTTCCGGAGAGACACAGGACCCAAAGGAGTCCAGTCTTCGTCTCAGGTCACTGGATAGCGTCCATGTCTCACAAACAATCTATCATAAGAAATGATGGCGCCGATGAATGGCAGCAGTCTACAAGCCGTCCTGCATTATCTTTTTATTATTTTTTACTCTGTGTATGCTCACGACATGTTTTAGCTCTGCTGAGATATGATCGTCAAACTCTTCTTGCCTTAAGACCATCTATAGAAATTTGGAAAACTAATCACTATTCTGGGGAGCAGTCATCCAAGCTTCCACCACACCTGGCGTCTGTACCGGCCTACCTGTGACGCTCCAAACCAGTGACTGAACCGTGGCTGAATGAGACCACACGCGCTCTCAGACGCTCTTGTAGGCGGACTGAGAGAAAGTGGAAGAAGGACAATCTTCAAGTCTCACTGGACATCTTTAAAAGCAGTCTCCAGGAATATCAGGGAGCAGTTAAAACAGCGAAATCACAATACTTTTCAGAGGTTGTGGCAAATAACAGTCAAAAACCACATGTTCTTTTTAATACTCTGAATAATTTAATTAATCCTTCTGATTCTACTGTTATTGAACCTTCACCTGCACTCTGTGAGCAATTTCTTAACTTTTTTAAAGAAAAAATTGCAAATATCAGATGTGTACCATCTACCTCGGGTTTAGACCCCTCCACTTCGTATACATGCCAAGCTGTCTTCCATCAGTTTGAACTAGTCTCTCTCTCCACCTTAAGTGAAATAGTTAAGCATCTGCAGCCATCCTGTTGTCCTCTTGACACTATTCCACCACGTCTTTGTAAGGATGTGTTTAGTTCCATCGGGCCACATGTTGTTGACCTAATTAATTCATCTTTGATGTCTGGCTGTGTTCCAGCTGCATTTAACACTAGAATTACCAGAGCCTACGAAAAAACTCGTAATTCCGACCCACCTTAAACTGCTTCTTAAATCCCTTCACACCTCTCCATCAGCGTCCTTTGTTCTCTAAATGTGCTGATAAAGAGAAGCTAGGAGCAGCCGGCTATTCCATCCCCCCACCAATTTAGAACGTGCACGAACTTCTCTCAGCTCATGCCTTGATTGAGTATCTGGGAGTGAAGTGGAGTTTTAGAGTGGAAATAATAGATCGTTGTTTGGAACACACGCATTTCATGTCTGTTCCGTTTCCACAGTAATCTGTGTCAACACATTGTTAAAACAGAAACGTTTTTTATATTCTAGTAGTAGATGACAAAATGTAGGCATAAACTATATAATGTATGAAGCCTGAAGTCCAAATAGCAAAGAAACATTTTCACAAGAATAACACAATTGCGCTTTTATTCAAAAATATAACTGCAGAAACAAAAAGCCGCCTTAACATGCGACATTGACACCAGTTTACTGTAACTGACTCTGTGGTTCAATAGATTCAGCCCCCGCTTGGGAATCAAGGGGTCATGGGTTCGATCCTGCGCCCCTCCGTTTTGAGAAGTAAACTGCTCTTAGTCTTACTGTTTTAGAATAAAAGCATACATTTGATTTCAGTCTGTAACAGCCGGTGCAATTTCTGCAGTTATATTTTTGAATAAAAGCGCAATTGTGTTATTCTTGTGAAAATGTTTCTTTGCTATTTGGACTTCAGGCTTCATACATTATATAGTTTATGCCTACATTTTGTCATCTACTACTAGAATATAAAAAACGTTTCTGTTTTAACAATGTGTTGAAACAGATTACTGTAGAAACGGAACAGACATGAAATGCGTGTGTTCCAAATAACGATCTATTATTTCCACTCTAAAACTCCACTTCACTCCCAGATACTCAATCAAGGCGTGAGCTGAGAGAAGTTCGTGCACGTTCTAAATTGGTGTGGGGATGGAATAGCCGGCTGCTCCAAGCTTCTCTTTATCAGCACATTTAGAAAACAAAGGGCGCTGGCGGAGAGGTGTGAAGGGATTTAAGAAGCAGTTTAAGGTGGGACGGAATTACGAGTTTTTTCGTAGGCTCTGGTAATTCTAGTGTTAAACATGCTGAAGTACAACCGCTGATCAAAAAGAGCAACCTGGATCACTCAGTTCTCTCCAACTTTAGGCCTATTTCTAAACTCCCTTTTTTATCAAAAGTCTTAGAAAAGGTTGTTTATAACCAGTCACAGGCTTAACTTGATTCAAATGGGATCTCTGAAAAATTTCATCCATCCAATCCCAGCCAACACAGAGCACAAGGCAGGAACCAAACCACAGCACTAAAACTGCCCTCCTAAGAGTGCTTAACGATTTACTTTTAGCTGCTGACTCTGGTAATTCTGCCATTCTGGTTCTATTGGATCTGACTGCAGCGTTTGATACAGTAGACCATAGTATCCTGCTATCACGTCTTGAGATATGTGTTGGAATCAAAGGTTCTGTTCTTAAATGGTTCCAATCTTACTTGTCAGGCAGGAGTTTCTCAGTCCATTTAGGGAAGTATTCATCTTCAGTGTCTTCTCTTGGCTGTGGGATACCCCAAGGTTCCATTTTAGGGCCAATCCTCTTTTCATTGTACATGCTTCCATTGGGGTCTATTTTTAGAAAGCACAAAATCGCTTTCCACTGCTTTGCTGATGATCTTCAAATTTATCTATCTATTCCATCAAATAGTCACCCAGCTATTCAGACCTTGTTGAACTGTCTCCGAGATGTTTAAACATGGATCGAGATAAACTTTCTCAGTCTGAACAAAAGCAAAACTGAAATTATTGCTTTTGGAAAGTCCAATGTCCTCGTAGAGGGTGCATACCTATAAATATCTGGGAGTGCAGCTGGATGACAAATTGGACTGGACTGCCAATACTGATGCTCTATGTAAGAAAGCTCAGAGCAGAATATACTTTCTGAGAAGGTTGGCATCCTTCAACATCTGCAGTAAGATGCTGCAGATGTTCTACCAGACGGTTGTGGCGAGTGCCCTCTTCTACGCGGTGGTGTGCTGGGGTGGCAGCATAAAGATGAAAGACGCCTCACGCCTGGACAAACTTGTTAAGAAGGCAGGCTCCATTGTAGGATTAAAGTTGGACAGTTTGACATCCGTGGCAGAGCGACGGGCGCTGAGCAGACTCCTGTCAATCATGAAGAATCCACTGCATCCACTGAACGGTGTCATCTCCAGACAGAGGAGTAGCTTCAGTGACAGACTTTTGTCACCGTCCTGTTCCACTGACAGACTAAAGAGATCGTTCCTCCCCCACACTATGAGACTCTTCAATTCCACCCGGGGGAGTAAATGCGAACATTAATTTTTATTTTAATTCTTTTCATTTTTATTATTCTTTAATTTCATATTGTTTTTTTGTATCAGTATACTGCTGCTGGATTATGTGAATTTCCCCTTGGGATTAATAAAGTATCTATCTATCTATCTATCTATCTATCTATCTATCTATCTATCTATCTATCTATCTATCTATCTATCTATCTATCTATCTATCTATCTATCTATCTATCTAACAGTTTGAGACAGTAATACATGCTTTCGTTACATCACGCCTTGACTACTGTAACTCATTATACATAGGGCTCAGTCAGGCACAAATTCAGGGGAAGAAAAAGCGTGACCATATAACACCTATACTGGCCTCCCTTCACTGGCTTCCTGTTCATTTCAGGATCCAGTTTAAAATATTACTGCTTGTTTTTAAAAGCTTAAACGATTTGGCACCTGCCTACTTGTCGGAGCTTCTTCTTCTGTATTCTCCTGTCAGAACTTTGCGATCCTCTGATCTTCAGTTACTCCATATCCCCAGAATAAAGCTTAAAACCAGAGGAGGCAGAGCATTTTCGGTAATAGCCCCCAGTTTGTGGAACAGCCTCCCCTTGCAGTTGAGAGCAGCCCAGAATCTTAATCATTTTAAAACATCTGTTTTCATGTGCATTTAATTCCTCTTGATTTTATGAAGTTGGTTTCATCTTATTTATTATTATTATTATTATTATTATTATTATTATTATTATTATTATTATTTTGTTTTGATCTTATTGATTGGTTTAGTATAGTAGTGTGCAATGTATATTGAGTATATATATGCTGTGTAGTACCTTTTTGTCTTTTAGTTGTACAGCACTTTGGTCAATGAAAGTTGTTTAAAGGTGCTTGATAAATAAATAAATAAATAAATAAATAAATAAAATAAATAAACAAACATGGGGCACAAGGACTCTAAAGACTGGACCTTTGTCCTTTTGCGTAGATATCAGGAGTGCCACACACACCCCTATCCAGTGACCTCATGACCCTCCCATGCTCTCCCAATCCGTCTACTGACTTCATAGGAAGAGTCACCAGAGACACGAATGTCACTGCTGAGGTCCGTAAACCTCTCGACGAGGTCGACACTCTCTCCACCGAGACACACACTGCTGATGGTCATGCCCAAGAGGTCATTAAAGGCCTGGCTGTTGGTTTTTTGTCCAGGACACTTGCAAGCCCAGACACTCAGACTCCTCGCTCAGTCTCTCAAGAGCCCCGATCAGAGCTTCCATTGACTCCACGAAGATCACAGCTCCGTCAGCAAGTCAAGATCCGTGAATCTCTCTTCACCAATAGATGCCCCATAGCCACTGAACCCCACAACCCTGCCCAACACCCAGTCCATGGTATCAGTGAACAGAGTTCACTGGAGCAGAACACACCACTGACGAACCCCAGAATCAGCTGAGTGGTTCTGCCTCCAGTTTGCACAGCAGTCACAGTACCAGTTTACAGGCTGGCCAGGATATCCAGCAACCTCGAGGGGATTCTGCGAACCCTCAGGATGTCCCACAGGGCAGCTTGATCAACTGAGTCGAACGCTTTACGAAAATCGACAAAGGCTGCAAAGAAACTACTTCGGACCGAATGGGACACTTAGTAATTAGCAATAAGAACAGTCTCCATCCACTTCTCCTATTAAAGTTTCTCTCGGGCTGGGGTCCATTACCTCCATTAACATTATGGTTATGCAATAAGAAGCCAGTTCTTCTCCACACAATATCCCGTTCTTCTCAGATAATTTTCCTTCACAAACTCAAGCCCTCACGCTAACTCAAGTTCCAACACCCTTGTGAAATATGGTGCTGGTAAGCTTAATCTCCAGTGACAATCTGGAAGAAGTGGAGGTGCTGCCACAGTGCTGTCCTGAAGGTTTCACACTAACCTGTATTTAGGCCCTTTGCCCTTTTCATCTCCAAGTCATGAAGTCCTATCTCCATTTGGTAAACACCTCGATTTTCTAGGTGTTTCACACCAATAATAAATTCACCCACTAGTTAGCAGCAGCAGCAAGCCATTTCTAGCACAGAACCTATCACAAAACGTTAATGGGGCCGATCTTCATATGGAAGGGAATCGGCAGCACAAGCAGGAGTTGCGATTTGTTTGGATGCCTGATGAGGATTTGAGTGAGCGAAGGAAAATTAACTGAGAACAACGGTATATTGTGGGGGAGAAGAAGAGGCCTCTTATTAAATAGCCATATTGTAAAGAATGGAGGTAGTGGACCCCAGCCCGAAAGAAATCTTAATGGGAGAAGTGGATGGCAAGTGTTCCTATTGCTAATTACTAAGTGTCCCATTCGGTCCGAGTTAATGGGACAGTTCAGAGTTCTATTCGAGTCTCTCAATGGCAGCACAGATGAGTGGTCTCTGGAAGGAAACAGCTGAGAATGAGGAAGAGAAAGGGGGGTAAACCAGCTGTGCCTCATTTCTCGTTATTGTGTAACTTTTACTGGGCGCCCACCCAGAGATGTACTCAGAATGGATGAATCGGGTGGCAACACAGCACTCTATTTACTGTGATTCTCTAGGCACCATTTTACCTTAGCAAAAAAAAAACAAGCACAATACATTGAGGGGGCTTCTTTGTTTTGAGTCTTATCTTTGCCTCTTTCTCATGTTTGGACCCCAGCTTTGGAGTTCAGCAATCACCAGAAACTTTCCTGATCATCAAGCCTTTTGAGGACAGAAATCCTATTTCTTTGTGCGCATAAGAAACAATGAAATATGACAGGATGGTGTTAACTGTGAAAGGCACTATATACAAGTAACTTGTGGATCATGGGTTTGCTTTTTAAAGATCAACTCAAACTCCAAAGGAGCCTGCAGATGTTTCTTACTTAAAGGAAGGATGGAAGTCCAGTGATGGTGCATTTCAGGTGGTGCAAGGAGTGAAGCAACTTTCATGACACGGACTAAAGATGGACTTGTCACCTCTTACTAAAAGCGGACACCAATTTGGTCTTCAGAAGAAGAAGAAAAGGTCCAGAAGTAGAAGACCTTCATCATTCCCGGCCTACACACATTTTTGAATTTTAAAAGCCAGTGCCTCATTGTGGAAGGACACACTTGTGAATGCTTGCTTCTTGAGTTTGGGGTCTGGCTGTCTGGGGTGATGCTTGTTTCTGAGGCTGACTATTGAAGTCCATTTTCATTTATTCGGAAGTCTGTCCACCCATTTTCACCATTTTGTGTTGCTGTATCACAACACCAGCGGCTTCAGCCCCCTATCATGTACCCATTGCCATTAACCATCTTCTCCATTGATGCCCTCACCATTCACTTTAGGTTTGACTGCCCTCTGGTGGCAGGTTTTTACTTATAATAACCAAATAAATACCACTTTGGGATGTAGGAGGAGAGAGAGAGAGAACTGGAAAACCCTATAAGAAGATTAGAGGAATTTCAAGAAGAATTGTCCATTCAGGCCAACAACCTCAATAGTCCAAGTCACCTACCCACTCGACAGTGGTATCAAGACAAATTATGAGGGTCCCCAAAGTCCTACTGTCTGCCACACTACGTACATGTGTCTATAGTTCTGAAGACATTTGTGCAAAATTTGGCCTTCATGAGTTTCAGTCTGTTCTTTTTGAAGAAGAGTTGAGATCCACTGTACTAATTCTCTTTATAACTTTACAAACTATTATATCTTCATCTCCATTTGCTTAAAGGAAAACTCCACCCAAAAATTTTTTTTATACCTTACTGAACCCATGTAGCTGGCACTGATAGCCAAAATAAATTATAATATAATGCTATTGTGGAGAACGGACGTAGCAAAGTTTCTAATAGAACAAGACCCAAAGGTAACCAACGCTGGACAAATAAAACAAAATGAGGCTGTCATGGTGCTAGATGGCTAGGTGAGAGCCCAAGATGGTGGGACTGGGGATATTAGTTTACCCTTCTGTGTAACGGAAAGTTTAGTTCTTACCGTAATGAAAGGAGGAGGGGTGGTACGGCCTGGGAACTCGGCTGGATAGCTCCACGGGAGCAATGTGGGGTGCCAGCATGTGAGGCTGGACAGCGGCTAGGGAGTGGCCCGTGGGTGAACATGGCGGACGAGCATGTGCCTATCTGGTGGTGCTTCATCACTGGCAGAAGAAGGTTGGCGTGCTGGTTAGTGCAAAGCCATGCGAGGACCCGGAAATTTTAAGAGAGGGTTCACCTGAGTGGGGATCAAGAAAGGAGAGTGGACTGTGGATCCGTTCAGCATGAGGGCATGTGTGCAAGTGTGTGAATTAGATACCCAATTGAAATTGTGTGACAGGAATGAACGGCAGACATTATAATGGTTTGGGGCAGCCACCCGTAGGCTGTGGCTGCAAAAGGTTGAGAGTAAGAACAAAGTTGTTCACAAGACTGAGTCCAAAACAGAACTGATCAACTGGACGCAAGATGGCCCATAGAGAAAGTGACGTCATAGGGACGGGGAGTGACGGCATCCAAGGCACCAGAACCGGAAGTGACATCATCGGGACCAGAAGTGACACCATCAAGGGCACCAAAACCTGACGAGATTTCCCAGGAATGGTCTGCAAGGAACTGAGAAAGACAGTCAGCACACCTCTTCACCCGCTGGTCTGTTGTGGTAATACGATTACTCAGGCCCTTTAGCTGCTTCCTACTCGCAGATGTGTGACAATAGTCCACTTCAGGGCTCATCTAATGGTAATTCCACCTTGAGTTGAAGGTTGCCACTATGTCCTAATGCCTCTCCTCCCTTTACTGCTGAACGCCTGATGACCAGCAACAGGAAGATCACTAACACCACTTCGATGAATCCTGCCTCCTGATCCCGTCTCTTGCATCTTGCCCACCACAGTCTTGCCTCAATCTAATCATAGACTTGCATGTGGAAAGTCATTATCCAAATGTGTTTATTATTTTGTTTTTATTTATATGGTGTCTGCCTGATGATGCCCCAAACATTTATGCTTTGTTTGTTCTTAATTTACAATATAGATTTACAATTGGTTTGAATCCTACCTGACAGGTAGAAAATTCTTTGTGATTTGTGGTAATTGTACTTCAAAGACACATGATATCCGATATGGTGGTCCGCAAGGCTCTATCCTGGGTCCGCTGCTCTTTTCAATCTACATGCTTCCGTTAGGTCAGATAATCTCGGGGCACAACGTGAGCTACCACAGCTATACTGATGACACACAGCTGTACTTATCAATAGCGCCTGATGACCCCGACTCTCTTGATGCACTGGCACAATGTCTTACTTGTGTTTCTAATTGGATGAATAGTAATTTTCTCAAGCTAAATAAAGAGAAAACTGAAATTTTAGCGATTGGCAAAAATGGATATAATGAGGTTATTAGAAATAAACTTGATGCATTAGGATTAAAAGTCAAGACGGGGGTAAAGAATTTTGGGTTAATTATTAACTCTGACCTGAATTTTAAATCGCATATTAATCAGATTACTAGGACAGCATTTTGTCACTTAAGAAATTTAGACCGTTTATATCATTACAAGATGCTGAGAAATTAGTTGACACTTTTGTTTTCAGTCCACTAGATTACTGTAACGCACTCGCTCCTCTCAGGACCACCCAAAAAAGACATCAATCGTTTACAACGAGTGCAGAATGGAGCTGCTAGAACCCTAACTAGGAAAAGAAAATCTGAGCACATCACCCCAGTCCTAGCGTCACTACACTGGTTACCTGTGCCATTTAGAATTGACTTTAAAATACGGCTTATGGTTTACAAAGCCTTAAATAATCTGCTCCATCTTACATCTCAGAATGTCTTACAGCTTACACTCCAAATAGTAACCTTAGATCTTCAAATGAGGGTCTGCTTAGAATTACAAGAGTTAAACTTAAAAGAAGTGGTGAGGCGGGCGGCCTTCTGCTGCTATGCACCTCAAATCTGAAATAGCTGACTGATAGGAATTTGCCAGGTTAATAAGGTGGAGTACTTTAAAAAAACTACTAAAAACTCACTACTGTTACATGGCTTTCTCATAACTTCATTTTAATTTAATTTTGATGCTTTGCAAATTCAATTCATTATCATTACTATTCATGGTGGCTCCACAGTCCGTACTAACCCCTACTCTCTCTTCTGTTCTTTTTCCGGTTTTCTGTGGTGTTGATCTGCACCACCACCAGCTGATCAAAGCACCGTGATGTCCCTACATTGATGGATTAAAGGCTAGAAGTCCACGTGACCGTCATCATCAAGTCCTTCCATGAGAATCCTGAATACAATGAGGACTGTTTCATTTATGGGAGGTAGAATGCCTAGAGGAGGCTGGCTGGGTGGTCTTGTGGCATCAGAAGCCCTGCAGATTTTATTTTTTTCTCCAGCCACCTGTAAAGAATCTCAAAATGATCATCTCCTTAGAGTCCATCCATCCATCCTGCTATATCCTAACTACAGGGTCACGGGGGTCTGCTGGAGCCAATCCCAGCCAACACAGGGCGCAAGGCAGGAAACAAAACCCGGGCAGGGCACCAACCCACCACAGGGCACACACACACCCACTAGGGACAATTTAGGATCGCCAATGCGCTTAACCTGCATGTCTGTGGACTGTGTGAGGAAACCCACGCAGACATGGGGAGAACATGCAAACTCCACGCAGGGAGGACCTTGGAAGCGAACCCGGGTCTCCTAACTGTGAGGCACAAGTGCTACCCACTGCGCCACTGTGCCGCCCATAATAAAATATACATCTATGGTATAACATTAGGGGCGGCACTGTGGCGCAGTGGTAGCGCTGCTGCCTCGCAGTAAGGAGACCCAGGTTCACTTCCCGGGTCCTCCCTGAGTTTGCATGTTCTCCCCGTGTCTGCATGGGTTTCCTCCGAACGCTCCGGTTTCCTCCCACAATCCAAAGACATGCAGGTTAGGCGGATTGGCGATTCTAAATTGGCCCTAGTGTGTGCTTGGTGTGTGGGTGTGTTTGTGTGTGTCCTGCGGTGGGTTGGCACCCTGCACCCTTGTGCCCTGTGTTGGCTGGGTTTGGCTCCAGCAGACCCCCGTGACCCTGTATTCGGATTCAGCGGGTTAGAGAATGGATGGATGGATGGTATAACATTAATTAAAAATGAACAAAATGGTATTAGTGGGCTCCTTTCAAATAAAATGATAGGGGGGCACAATTAAAACTGTTATGAAAACTCGGGTCGCAAATACTTAAAGGTTGAGAAACGCTGATTAAAGATATGAAGAGGTAGGGGAAGTGATCGCACAGGTGGTACGGTGGTACGCATGCGCTGCTCGGCCACCCTATGGCACACTGCCAAGAGGTGATTCTACAATAAAATAAAATAAAAATAAAAAGAGTAATAAAAATCATCACCACAAAGGTGGATAGTAGAGGTCACATAACGTATGTGTACCAAATATCAGGTCAATAGGTGAAACGGTTTGCGAGCTACAGGTGACTTAAAGTACTGAACAGACAAGTAAACAGCCACGGTAGAGTATTATATAAGAAGATAAGGTTGAGCAACACGTGGCAAGGACAGGAGTTTGAATGGACAGTCAGTGTGGGCTCAGAAGAGGGAGGTCGTGTTTTACTAACATGCTGGAATTCTATGAGGAGGCAACAAAAGGATACGATCAAAATGGAGCAGATGAGATTATTCATCTGGACTTTGAGAAAGCATTTGATGAGTTGCCACATGAGAGGTTGGGCATCAAATTAAAAGAAGTGCCAGTTCAGGGTAATGTTTTTAGATGGGTGCAGAATTGGCTCAGACACAGGAAGCAGAGGGTGATGGTGCAAGGAACCTCATCAGAACTGGCCGATGTTAAGAGTGGTGACCAGCAGGGGGCAGGGCTGGGGCCGCTACTATTTTTAATAAATATAAATCATTTAGATAGGAATATCAGTAATAAGCTGGTCAAGTTTGAAGACGATACCAAGACAGGTGGATTAGCAGTTAATTTGGAATCCGTTATATCATCACAGAAGGACTTGGATAGCAGACAGAATTGGGCAGATTTGTGGCAGATGAAAGTTAATATCAGTAAATGTAAAGAATTACACATAGGAAGTAAAAATGTTAAGTTTGAATATACAATGGGCGGTCAGAAAATCGAGAATCCACTCTGAGCTATCGACTTCCTGACAATCCATTAAGAAGGCTAACAGAATGTCAGGTTATATAGCGCCTTGACGTGTGGAGTACAAGTCACAGGAGGTTCTGCTCAGGCTTTATAACTCACTGGTGAGGCCTCATCTGGAGTCCTGGGTGCAGTTTTGGTCTCCTGGCTACAAAAAGGGCAACAGGGGTTGAATTATAAGGAAAGATTAAAAGAGCTGAGCCTTTACAGTTTAAGCAAAAGAAGATTAAGAGGAGACCTGATTGAAGTGTTTAAAATAATGTAGGGAATTAGTCCAGTGGATCAAGACGGTGACTTTAAAATGAGTTCATCAAGAACACGGGGACACAGTTGGAAACTTGTGAAAGGTAAATTTCACGCAAACATTAGTACGTTTTTCTTTACACAAAGACACTTGGAATAAGAGACCAAGTAGTGTGGTAGACAGGAAGACTTTAGGGACTTTCAAAACTCCACTTGATGTTTTTCTGGAATAAATAAGTGGACAGGACTGGCGAGCTTTGTTGGGCTGAATGGCCTGTTCTGATCCAGATTGTTGTAATGTTGTAATGTTCTAATTGACCATAAGTGGACTTCGAATGAGGTGTAGTGATGTTCAATTGATTGGGTTGCATCTGAGTCAAAGCAAAGGATCTGAACAATTGAGCCCATATGATTGTTTATAATAATAATAATAATAATAGGGCGGCATGGTGGCGCTGCTGCCTCACAGTTAGGAGACTTGGGTTCGCTTCCCAGGTCCACCCAGCGTGGAGTTTGCATGTTCTTCCCGTGTCTGTGTGGGTTTCCTCCGGGTTCTCTGGTTTCCTCCACAGTCGAAAGACATTCAGGTTAGGTGCATTGACGATTCTAAATTGTGCTTGGTGTGTGTGTGCGTGCCCTGCAGTGGGCTGGCACCCTGCTCGAGATTTGTTTCCTGCCTTGCACCCTGTGTTGGCTGGGATTGGCTCCGGCAGACCCCTGTCACCCTGTAGTTAGGATATAGCGGGTTGGATAATGGATGGATGGATAATAATAATAATAATAATAATAATTATTATTATTATTATTATTATTATTACATATGCAAATATTTCAGAACTCCTGTTTTTCTTTGTCATTTCTGTCTGTTGCTTGATGAGGGGCAAAATGAATTGAAAATTGAAATGATTTTAGCGCAAGGCTGCAACAGAAGAAAATGTGAAAAGAATGAAGGAGTCCAAAGTCTTTGTGGCTCCACCTTTTGTGCATTGACAAAAATTCAAAACTGCTTTCGTTAAAATTGAAAGGGTGGAACAGTTCATCTTGTGTGTGTGTGTGTTGGTATTTTGACCCCAAAAAAATTGCGCCATGCCTGAATGCAGTTTAAGTCTTGAAGGGGCCTTTGCACTTTTCAAGTGCATATCGTGTAAAAATATGAACGCAACATCTAAGCTTTCCTGCTCGCTACTTGTCACTCTTTCCTAACCTTTCTGGTGTTGAGTCCCACTTTTTTTCCCACGTAAGTGTCTTCGTGACCCACCTGTTGGGGTGGGGGCTTTGGGGAGTTTGTGTGCGATGTTGTCTTTATTGGTTAATCGAGCGCGATCGTCAGATTCGGGAGGGGGTCTGGCACTGCGCCACCCAGTGGTTGAGAAACTCTGTGTTATACAAAATAAACTGCTAGGGGTGGTCGCTGTTTTTTTTTATTTTTTATTATTTTTCCTTGCCATGACCCCGGAAACTGGCGGCTCAGCTCCGCTACGTGTAAAGAGGCGCATCGCAGTAGAAGACAGAGACAGCTGTCGTACTTGAGCTCAGGCCACTGGGACTGTGCGACACAAGCGCCACTTCCTCCGATCAAGACCCGACCACACGATTTTTTGATTTTTTTTTTTTCTGGAAGACAAATGGAAAATGCGAACACCGAACGGGTTAAACAAAACAAACGCGGCGGATCCCCAGTTAAGCCTTCAAAACTGCTTCGTCGGTGTGAGCGTCTTTTTATAGAAACCCCGACATTCTTCTACAAATAAAATAAATAAATTAACTGAAGGAACTGAGACTTGGCGGCGGGACAGCCTGTCGTGAGAACAGCATCTTCTCGGTGTGAAATTCTCCATTTTTAGACACGCACACTGCAGTGTAAGAGTGGAAAATGAAATGGCACCATTGAATGCGGTGTTTCTGTTTTAGTCCAGTAAAGCGCCCATTTTGACGGTTCGTGACTTTTATTACATTACATTCTGATACGTTGGTTTTATATAGCGTCTTTTACGGTCACCTTACTGCACGGTTTCAGACAAAGACGTTTCTTAGTTTTATATAGGGTGGTCCAGATCTAACTATGGAATTTTCATTACGCTATAACTTAGATAGATAGATAGATAGATAGATAGATAGATAGATAGATAGATAGATAGATAGATAGATAGATAGATAGATATTAAAGGCACTATATGATAGATAGATAGATAGATAGATAGATAGATAGATAGATAGATAGATAGATAGATAGATAGATAGATAGATAGATACTTTATTAATCTATCAATTTTCTAACCCGTTGAATCCGAACACAGGGTCTGCTGGAGCAAATCCCAGCCAACACAGGGCGCAAGGCAGGAACCAATCCCAGGCAGGGCGCAAACCCACCGCAGGACACACACACCCATACCCAAGCACACACTAGGGACAATTTAGAGCCGCCAATCCACCTAACCTGCATGTCTTTGGACTGTGGGAGGAGACACGGGGAGAACATGCAAACTCCACGCAGGGAGGACCCGGGAAGCGAACCCAGGTCTCCTAACTGCGAGCAGCAACGCTGCCCACTGCGCCACCGTGCCTCCCATTTATTAATCCCCAAGGGGAAATTCACATACTCCAGCAGTAGCATACTGGTAAAGAACAAAATTAAATAAAAGAGTGCAGGTAAAACAGACAATAACTTTGTATAATGTTAACGTTTAGAGTGGAATTGATGAGTCGCATAGTGTGGGGTCTCCTCAGTCTGTCAGTGGAGCAGGATGGTGACAGCAGTCTGTATCTGAAGCTGCTCCTCTGTCTGGAGATGATCCTGTTCAGTGGATGCAGAAGATTCTCCATGATTGACAGGAGTCTGCTCAGTGCCCGTCGCTCTGCCACGGATGTCAAACTGTCCAGCTTTATTCCTACAATAGAGCCTGCCTTCCTAACAAGTTTGTCCAGGCATGAGACATCCTTCTTCTTTATGCTGCCTCCCCAGCACACCACCGGGTAGAAGACGGCGCTCACCACAACCGTCTGATAGAACATCTGCAGTATCTTATTGCAGATGTTGAAGGACGCCAGCCTTCTAATGAAGTATAGTCGGCTCTGTCCTCTCTTGCACAGGGCATCAGTATTGGCAGTCCAGTCCAGTTTATCATCCAGCTGCACTCCCAGGTGTTTATAGGTCTGCACCCTCTGCACAGTCACCTCTGATGATCATGGGGTCCATGAGAGGCCTGGTCCTCCTAAACTCCACCACCAGCTCCTTGGTCTTGCTGGTGTTCAGGTTTAGGTGGTTTGAGTCGCACCATTTAACAAAGTCCTTGATTAGGTTCCTATACTCCTCCTCCTGCCCACTCCTGATGCAGCCCACCATAGCTGTGTCATCAGCGAACTTTTGCACGTGGCAGGACTCCGAGTTGTATTGGAAGTCTGATGTATGTTGGCTGAACAGGACTCATTAAGTTTATTACACAGAAAATCACCAGAAAAATCCCGGACCATCAAGAAGTGTGCAAACTGACGACATAAAGAATCGTCTTCACGCCAAACTGGAATCTTCCCCGTATAAATCAAAGTCATCCAGACGATCTGGGTCTGCATAATTAGATCTGGACCACCTTGTTTAGCGGCTTTCACCCCCAAGTCACAGTTTCATGTGTAAACACTCACAAAGACAATCATGCACTTTACATAGCGCATTTCACACTGAAGGTCATGTCAAACATGATTCTTGATTTTATATAGTGCCTTTCACCCCAAAACAGTTTCATGTCATCCTTTATAGTGGACATCATCCCAAAGCACAGTTTTGTATGCCATCTGTCATGCCCCAAACACATTTTCTATTTATATATATATATATTTATAATATTTATATATTTCTATTAATTTTCTATTTAGTGGCTCCAAAATCCGTACTGACCCCAACTTTCTCTTCAGTTTCTTTTTCCGGTTTCTTTCTGGTGCGCCACCTCCACCACCTACTCAAAGCATCCTGATGCACCAACATTGATGGAATGAAAGCCAGAAGTCTACGTGACCATCATCATCAGGTCCTTCCATGAGAACCCTAAATACAAAGAGGACTGTTTGACTTATGTTAGGTAGATTGCCCAGAGGGGACTGGGTGGTCTCGTAGTCTGGAACCCCTACAGATTTTATGTTTTTTCTCCAGCTTTTGGAGTTTTTTTGTTTTTTCTGTCCACCCTGGCCATCGGACCTTACTTATTCTATGTTAATTAATGTTGACTTATTTTATTTTCTTACTGTGTCTTTTATTCTTCTATTCTTCATTGTGTAAAGCACTTTGAGCTACTTTTTGTATGAAAATGTGCTATAGAAATAAATGTTGATTGATTTTCTAGCATAGCAGATGTCATACTGAACCCCACACCAAAGGTGTTTCCTAGCGTTACATAGCACCTTTGATAGCAAATGCCACCCCAAATAACATTTTCATGTGCCATCTGCCACAAGGAATATCAAAGCAGGATTTTATATAGTGCTTTTCGTAATGAAAGTCATTTCAACCCACGCATCATCTTTTAAGGTGGACATCTTCTAAAAGCCCAGTTTTTATAGGATTTTACAAAGTGAATGTCACCCCCATATCTTGCAAAGATGTTTCTTATTGTGGGTGGCACAATGGATGGATGGACCCCCCTAACCAGAACTGATGTAGAAGCACCAAATAAATGGACAGGCGTCCCGACAGGACATGGGCTTAATATTTTTCCTAGCCATGAGAAAAGAAGAAGAAGAAGAAGAAGAAGAAGAAGAAGAAGAAGAAGAAGAAGAAGAAGAAGAAGAAGAAAGGGAAGGACCGTTACGATACTCAGAGCAGTCCTTCAGTGCTTTACGGTATCTGAATTGCGCATTGCATAGGCGTGTTACGGTACTGCTGCTGTACAGTGCATAGGCGGATTACGGTACGGCAGCTGCGCAAATGCGCAGTCGCATGTAAGTTGCTGCTGCTGCTCTGGCGGCGGTGGCGTCTCAGCCCACTCGCTCCTTCGTCCAAGCAGGTGACTGCGAGCGGAGAAGCTGGCCTGTCCCGGGCAAGCGATGATGCAGGCTATCGCGGTCAGGTGAGAAGGTCACAGCCTGATTTTAGTGGCACGTCGATGCCGAGCGGAGAGGAGTCAGCTGGCAGACGGCGTCACGCTCCGAAGACTTGCCTGCTTGTCTTCCCCTTCTTCGCCGCTTAGACTTTTGGGGTTCACGGTCTGCGCAGCGGATCAGGTGCATCGGACAGACCGGGAGGAGAGCGAGTGGCGATGGAGGAGTCGACCTGTGAGCCTCTCCCGGACCTCAGGGACCTCGAGAGTAAAGTCGGCAGGAAGACGCCCGAAGGCTTGTTACGATGGCTACGGGAGGACTCGGCTCCGCACTCCGGCGGCAGCACACTGGAGACCTGCGAGCGTCGCGACGCAGATTCCTTGGTGGCGAAAAAGGGACTGGCGGAGAAGATTCGAGATCTCAGGCTTGAGATGGTAAGAGTCATTCTTAAGCTGTAGACAGACGTTGATGGGCAGTGCCCCTGACCTTTGATGAAGTTGGCTGAGGCGCAGGTATTGGGCGACTGCACCGAGAGGGTCATGTGACCCGTGCCAATCTTGGGGAAAGATGAATGTGGGGTGAACTTCGCGTTCGAGCTCTGAGCTCCTCTAGTGGTGGACGTGGGTGAAATGTGGGCTCTCCATGAAATGCCACTCTGGCATAAACTGAACTGCCTTAAAGCCGCTGACGCCGGTGACCCAAATCCTTCAGTAAGCTATTACGAACGTCTCATCCTAATCAGCTAATCAATCAACCTTTATTTTGTACAGCGCTTCTAGCAGCACCCAGAGTCGGTTTTCAGAGCAAACAAGATGATGACAGCGAGCGCAGCTTCGGCAAACAGTAGGGGGCGCTTGTAACGTCACGAACGCTGAGTAACGGGCAATGGCACTCGACCGCGTTACAATTAGGATGGCCGGACGTCCCGTTTCTTTCATGCTTTCTTTTCTGCATTGCGTCCCGTTTTATTGTATTAAACTTTAGTTTAACAAAATTTAAACAGACAGGTCATTCCAATTAACACGCAAGAAACTAAAGCGGGGAGCCCATGTCCAATCATCTATATGTGCGATTATGACGTGTGACGTTAATCTGCATCCAGGTCCACTAATTTACAGGGAAAACTTGGCGGCTGGTAACAGGATTGGCACTCCAGTCACCGTAAAAAAAACACTGTACCAATGGGTCGCCTGTTGGACGGCAGCACTCGGGTCCAAATCCGGGTGGTTCGTCGTGTGGTGGGTGCGGCAACGCGCTGAATCAGCGCATGCGCCCAGCATAGCATCTCTCTCGCAATGTTCACAAACCTTTAAAGGGGACAACCCCCATTTCCTCTCTTTCATGAAATATGCGTCTAAAATAGTTATTGAACCACACTTGATTGATTAGTAGGTTGTGTCATTGAAGATCTGGTTAGCCTTATGATGTGGTGAGGTGCCATCCTTGAGTTTGAGAAACCACAGGGTAAGTTCTAGTAGGCACCCCATAGAGCACTCGCCAACAAGGCGGGTGGGCATCCGATGATCCCAGTTTGTCTGATGGCTTTCAGGCCCAAGCAGAATCTGATTTCTTTTAAACACTGGAAGTACCTACTTGTGTGTGTTCATGTGACCTTCTTGGTACAGGTGGGCTGGCATTTTGACCCTGCTGGGATGAAGTCTGCCTTTTCCAGCCGTGGGGACCCCCTAGGGAATTCTCATTCATAGTTTCAATCTGTTGTCCCACCCCCCCTCCTTTAATTAAACATTCCTGGGATCAGAGAGGGGGGAGAAATCAATTGGAACATTTGCTGTCATCAGTCAGTGCCTGTGCCATTTGGCACGTGACGGGCAGCCTCTCTGCACAGCCCAGCACTGTGATGGTTTTGCATAATTTAGAAGTGTTTTTCAATCTGTTCTTAAGCGATTATGGACTTGGAAAACGACGGCAATGGGAGAAGGAGAACGTTTTTACTTGCGAATGGATTTTTCATTTCCAGGAGGCTGCGTTTCCTATAGGAGTCTTCCTGCCAGCACTTTGCTTGCCGCCAGCAGCGATGCAGTGCATGCCAGGGTGTAAAAAGAGAAACATTCAAAAGTCTCTTCCGCAGTCGTGTGCAGTGGATGAACCCGTTGGGATCGTCTCATTTAGAAGTGAACGCTGCGGACCAGGGGAACTCTTCAGTTAGTGAATGAGACGAAGCGGATGGACGCTTGGCCACTGGGGTAGTGATGCGAGTGCGCTGAGTCAGACCAGCCCCTTAACTCAAGGAATTGTGGGGTCAGCCTGAATGGCAGTAGTGGACGGTGGATGGACCCTTTGGGATTAACAACTCACTTAGTAATTGGCACAGAGGGACTGGACACTTGTGGAACATCGATTTGGATGACTAGTGCTGTGGACACTTTGGATCAGAACACCCATCACCTCAAGGAATTGTGGGAAGCCTTAAAAGCTATAGAGAGCTGTGGATGGACCAGTTGGGATCAGCCGTTAACTTGTGGACACTCGTGGAACATCAGTTTGGAGGACCAGCACAGTTTGCTGTGAACTGTTTGGGTCAGAACATCCGTCACCTCAAGGAACCGTGGGGCAGCCTAGAAAGAAATAGTGTATGATGGATGGACCCTTCGGTATCGCACATCTAGAAGTTAGTAATTAGACCACAGTCCATGGGACCTTCTGGAACACTGATTTAGATGACCCAGTGCAGTATGCCATGAGTGCTTTGGATCAGAACAGCCCTTACCTCTTTGAATTGTGATGGACGTTTAAGTGAGACTGCACTGAGCTCAAGTACTTGGAGGATCAGAAGACAACCCAAACCTCCACCATTTCAGTGATGACTCAACCCATCTACCTGGCACCGCTTCATGGACTGGCCTCTTCCACAGTCATATCCAAGGGATGGATATTAAGAAGGTAATAATTGGGGCACAGTCCATGGAACCTTCTAGAACATTGATTAGGATGACCCATTACAACATGCAGTGAGGGCTTTGGATCAGAACAGCCCTTGCCTCTATGAATCAAGGCAGAAGAAGACTCCCACCATTTCAGTGATGATTCGGCCCATCTGCTTGGCACCGCAAAGGCTTCGTGGACTGCTATGGCGTTGTGCACCGGTCTCTTCCACAGTCATATATATCCTGGGGTGGACCCTTTGGGATCAGCAGTTAACTTAGTCATTGGAGCAGACTGCACAGACACTTGTGGAACATCAATTTGGAGGACCAGTGCTGTGGACACTTTGGATCAGAACATACATTACCTCAAGGAATTGTGGGGAAGTCTTTAATGCAGTAGAGAGCACTGGATGGAACCTAATTACTAATTGGGGCACAGACCATGGAACCTTCTGGAACATTTATCTGGATGACCTATTACAATATGCTGTGAGTGCTTTGGATCAGAACAGCCTTTACCTCTACAAATTGAGGCCCAAGCCCTGTAATGGCTGACAGATGAAGACTCCACCATTTCACTGATGATTCAGCCCATCTACTTGGCACTACTATGGATTGGTCTTTTCCACAATCACATCCAGGATGGACCCTTTGAGATCAGCAGCTAACTTAGTGCCTGGGCACTTGTGGAATATCATTTTGGAGGACCAGTTCTGTGGACACTTTGGATCAGAACATATATCACCTCAAGGAATTGTGGGGAAGTCTTAAAAGAAATAGAGAGCAGTGGATGGACCCTTTTGGGGTCACACGTCTAGAAATTAGCAATTGGGGCACAGACCATGGAACCTTCGGGAACATTGATCTGGATGACCCATTACAATATTCTGTGAGTGTTTTGGATCAGAACACCCTGTACCTCTACGAATCGAGGCCCAAGCCCTGTATTGGCTGACGGAAGAAGACTCCAGATGAAGACTCCACCATTTCACTGATGATTCAAGCCCATCTACCTGGTACTACTATGGTTTGGTCTCTTCCACAATCACATCCAAGGGTGGACCCTTTGAGATCAACAGCTAACTTAGTGCCTGTACACTTGTGGAAGATCAGTTTGGAGGACCAGTACAGTTTGCCATGGACACTGGATCAGAACATCCATCACCTCAAGAAATTGTGGGGCCAACCTCAGTATCACTAGTGGACAGTGGGGTCACACATTTAGAAGACAGTAATTGGGGCACAGTCCATGGAACCTTAGCAGTAGTGGACAGTGAATGGACACTAAGCCACTCAAATTGTGAAGATCAGACTGACCAAATGGCTGGCGTCAATACCATTGAAAGTACCCCACACAGGAACGCTCTCTCCATATTTACACCTTTACACTTTGACTGTGACTTGGTGGGCTGGGGTGCAGGCCTCTTCTGCACTTCTGGACCCTTTGAGGTCACTGGTTTGGATCAGACGAGCCGTGTGGGGCAGGTTGGAAGACCCCTGAGCTCGGTGACCAACCTAGAGCGTGGCCATCTCCCACAGAGGGTCTGCCCAGTTGGAGAGCTTGTGAGATGGACGTCCCTGAGAACACGTCACGTGCAGAAGAGCCAACTGGAAAGGATTCGAGGAAGATGACAGGCTTGGAAGAGGAGCAGATGGCAAACTCTGGAAGATTTGGGTGGGAGGCTGCAGAAAGTGTCAGGAGCCCCAGGAGGGGAACAGGAGAAGAAAAATAAATCAATAAATCAAAGTCAGCCCTGCTCAATTCCCAGAGGAATCAAGAAGGCCCGGAATGGTGGTCTCCCCGCTGCCCACGGGGGGATAATTCTTTTTCTTTTTTTTTTTGTTGTTCTTTTTCATCCTCTCAGCACTTTGTGATGAGTTGGACTTCATTTTTTTTTCTTGCCCCTGTGAGTTGTGTGAGAGGACCTGACATGACAGCTCTTAGTGTCGCAGATGTGAGTCACAGATGTGAGTCAGGCTGGCCTGCCTGCCTCCAGACGACGTGCCGATTCCTTCATTAAGCCGCGTAGCCCCTCGTTAGGAAACACACAGCAGAGCCGGACCGATTTGGACTTTACGGGGGCTTCTCAGGCTGCCTTGGCATCTGTGTGGTTTTGCAGCTTCTTACCCACTGGGTCATTGCGGATTAAACAGTACAGCAGCGTTTCTCAACCTTTACGTATTTGCGACCCGAGTTTTCATAATAGTTTTAATTGCACCCCCATAACGTTTTTTGAAAGGAGCCCACTAGTACCAATTTGTTCTTTTTTTAATTAATGATATATCATAGATGCATATTTTATTATGGGCAGCACGGTGGCGCAGTGGGTAGCGCTGCTGCCTTGCAGTTAGAAGACCCGGGTTCGCTTCCCTGCCTTTATCTTTATCGTCATTTATCTAATTATATTTATTTTTCTAGTATCAGAAGGTAGTTTAAGTTAATTTGTTTTGATTTCAATAGATGTAATTTTCATATTTTCGATTCTTGTTTTCTTTTTTTCACATCTTCGCGCCCCCCTTTTTGTTACTTCGTGCCCTCATAGGAGGACCCACCCCACAGTTTGAGAACCACTGCAGTACAGCATCTAAAACTGTAAAGTGACCAGGATGGGGGTCGTTATAGAAAGGCGCTATATAAAATCACAGGGGCATGGGTTCAGATTTGTTTCTGGCTAAATCTGCACCCTTAACAGTCACCAGGGCTTACAGCATTGCAAACAAATGAATTTGACAGGTAATGGTCAATAGAATTGTGTTTGAAAGGCGCTATATAAACGGACAGGAGTCCAGGTTCAGTTTCCTCCCTCTCACTCGTCGTGTAAAACATCACATTAAAGTTGTGTTCACCATTTCATGGACGCTGTATAAAATTAGAAGCTCCAGGTCCCCCCGACCTACCCCAAAACTCTCACTCATGGCATGGAAACAAATGAGCCAAATCTGGAGAGCCTCGCCCTTTGAAAGGCGCTATATAAAACTCAAAGGGCACGGCTTCAGCTCTGACTCCGACGCCGACGGGCACTGAACATTTCAAACGTGTCAACTGGGCTTGTAAAGCTCCTTAGAATATTGAAAGGCGCTATATACAGTCACAATGCCACAGGTTTAGTCTCGTTCTGTGCCCTTCACAGCCATCTGAGCTCACAGCACAGAAACATCCAAACCTGGAGCTGGAAAGCTCTGTAGAGGTAGGATGGTCACCCTATGAAAGGCGCTATATAAAACTCCAAGGACACGGGTCCAGTATCTGCCTCTGACTCGGTCTGTGCCCTTAACACACTGGACCTGCAATGCTCCTTAGAGTTGTGGCCACCATTTGAAAGGCGCTATAAGAAATCACAGAGTCCCACATTCAGTTCCCAGTTCACATATTTATTGTATGAAAACAAAAGTTAAGCTGGACTTGTAACGTACTTTAGAATTGTGTTTCCCATTTGAAAGGTGTTACATAACATTACAAGGTGTTCAGTATCTTCCCGCAATCTGTGACCTTGACACCCACCAGAGTTTTGAGGCATTCACAATTTAAAAAGGCACTATATGAAATTACAAGGGCACGGATTCAGCGATTCCCGCTGTGCCCTTAACACGCACCGGGGCTCACGGCACTGAAACTTGCAAACAAGTGGATTGGACCTGTGAAGCTCTCTAAGTGTAGGGTGTTTGCCATTGCAAAGGCGCTATATGAAATCACAAAGCCCCTGGTCCACTGCTTGATTCTCCCTCATTGTAAGAACAATCATTGGCTTTATTAGTAAACCACTCTAGAAATGTGCTCACCTTTGAAAGGCGCTATATCAGATCACGAGGTTAAGTGTTCAGTTCCCAGCTCTCTCTCATTATGTAAAAAATAAAACTGTACCGCCCAAGCAATTTCGAACCATGTCCACTTCTGAAAGGCACTCCATAAAATCGCAAGGCCACCGGGTGATTTCTTGCCTGTCACTCTCTGTGTGACCATAAGAAGGTCCCCTTGCCCGCCATGCCTCACACGGCTGAAATAAATTAGCAGTTCTACCTGTGTAGTACTTTAAGACAGTGCTCGCCTTTAAAAGGCGCTATATATACAATTTAGTTTGGTTAAGTTTGACTTGAATGTTTAGAATGTTACATGCTTTTAATCAATTCAATAAAAGATTAATAACAATAAAAAATGAAAGGCGCTATAGAAAACGGCAAAGTCCCAGGTTTGCTTCACTCATTGTGTGGAAAGAAATAAACTCATTTTTAAGCATCTTAGAATTACATTCACCGTTTGAAAGGCGCTATATAAAATCATGGGGGCACGGGTTTAGTCTCTGCCTTTAAGTCAAGTCTGTGACTTTAACATCCACCAGAGCTCACAGCACTGACACCTGCAGACAAGGGAACTGGACCTGTGAAGCGCGTGTTCTGCGTTACTTTTGTATTTGTATATAGCGCCTTTCAATGGTACATATGCTCCTGTGGTGCCTTCACAGTAGAATAAGACCCTTTCTGCATTTCATCCTTTGGAGCAAAAGCAGGTGATTTGTGACTTACTTGGGATGTCATCATCAGTGCAGGGTAGGAATCCATCTCTGTGACTCTATATAGTGCCTCTCCCTTCAGATTATTATTCTGGGGCTTCACAGTTGTTGCAAAATTCTTTCAGTTTCTTGGCATTTAGAGTGCTGAGAGGTGAAGGGACTTTGGGATCACATTAGCGGTTAATGCTAGAGGTTCACCTATGCGGTGGTATATAGCGCCTTCCAATTGGGCACATCTGAGCAAATGTACTTTTATGGGTATTATAAAATTCTTACTATAGTTCTGCATTTGGGGCATTAGCTGGTTATGTCTTGGAATGTCACGAGGAGTCCGTGGTAGTAATTCCTCTTTGTGAATATTTATAGCCACTTTTATTAGATGTTATTATTATTATTATTATTATTATTATTATCCATCCATCCATTATCCAACCCGCTATATCCTAACTACAGGGTCACGGGGGTCTGCTGGAGCCAATCCCAGCCAAAACAGGGCACAAGGCAGGAAACAAACCCCGAGCAGGGTGCCAGCCCACCACAGGGCACACACACACACACACACACCAAGCACACACTAGGGACAATTTAGAATCACTAATGCACCTAACCTGCATGTCTGTGGACTGTGGGAGGAAACCCACGCAGATGCGGGGAGAACATGCAAACTCCACGCAGGGAGGACCTGGGAAGCGAACCTAACTGCGAGGCAGCTGCGCTACCTACTGCGCCACCATGCCGCCTATTAATAATAATAATAATAAGGTACTTTATAGGTGTTGAAAATTTTATTCTACATTTCTGTCTTTAAAATACCAGGTGTCAGTGCTGGAGTTTTTACCCTTGTGTTTGTATATAGCGCCTTTCAATAGTGCACATCCTGCCATGGTGCTTTTACAAGTGTTATAAAAGTCTTTGTGTGATTTTCAGATTTAGAGTCCTGGCCATTGAAGTGATTTGATCAGAGCCACTGTAGGTGTCAGAGCCAGAGATTTACATTGGTGTCTGTATATAGCGCCTTTCAACAGTACATACAATCCTGGGGTACCTTTACAGTAGAATGAAGTTCTTTCTGTGTTTCTTAATTTGGAGTATTGGTAGGTGATGGGTGACTTTCTTGGGATGTCACCAGGGGTCAGTGGTAGGAATTCATCTTTGGGTCTCTAAGGAGAGGGTGGCACGGTGGGTAGTACTGCCACCTTGTAGTTAGGAGACCTGGGTTTGCTTCCCGGGTCCTCCCTGCGTGGAGTTTGCATGTTCTCCCCGTGTCTGCGTGGGTTTCCTCCCACAGTCCAAAGACATGCAGGTTAGGTGCATTGGCGATCCTAAGTTGTCCCTAGTGTGTGCTTGGTGTGTAGGTGGGTGTGTGTGCCCTGCAGTGGGCTGGTGCCCTGCCCGGGGTTTGTTTCCTGCCTTGCGCCCTGTGATGGCTGGGATTGGCTCCAGCAGACCCCCGTGACCCTGTAGTTAGGATATAGTGGTTGGATAAAGGATGGAGTGTGGACTCTAAGGAGATGATCATTTTAAGATTCTTTACAGGTGATGTAAAATTCTTTTAATATTTGTGCCTTTCTAGCAGTAGCAGGTGAAGTGACTTGCTGAGGACCACTAGCCGGTGCCAAAAGTGTACATATGTGTTTGTATATAGCGCCTTTCCTTAGGAATTTATTATGCTCTTTGGTGCTACACCGGTGTTGTGAAATTCTTTATACGTTTCTCCCTTTTTAGCAGCAGTAGGTGAAGCGACTTGCTACTAGTTAAGGGATACCGATGTGTTTTATATAGCGCCTTTCCATAGTGCACCACCTGTCATGGTATTTTTTATAAGTTCCCTCATTCTTTTCCCTGTACTTCTGTATTTAGAGTGCTGGACGAAGAAAAGATTTGCTCAGGGTCTCACCACTAGCCAGCACTGAGGGTTTACTTGTGTGTGTGTATATAGCGCCTTTCCTTAGGAATGTATTATGCTCTCTGGTTTCTCCCTTTTCAGCAGCAGCAGTAGGTGAGGTGACTTGCTGGTAGTTAATGCTAAAGGTTTACCTATGTGTTTTATATAGCGCCTTTCCGTAGTGCACACCCTGCCTTGGTATTTTTTGATCCTACTACAGTAGATGTGTTTCTAATGCTGGTCATTGCCATGATTTACTCAGGGTCACATGTCACATATGTCTTTGTATATAGCACCTTTCCTTAGGGGCGTTTTATTCATTAAGTTGCTGTGCAAGTTTTGCAAAATTGTTTCCTTATGTCTGCAGTGCGGAAGGATCGCCAAGGGGGGCAGTAGCCTAGATTTACCTTTGTGGTTGCATATAGCGCCTTTGATACCGATTTCCATCCTAAGGTGACTTATGAATGGGACTCCAAATTTCTGTGATGTGACCCCTCAGAGGTGAGGGTCACCTGGAGATTTTGTCATAGCGCCTTTTAACATTTAATCCTTTCCCGCAGTGTTTTACACATAGTTCATTAAATGTGATGGCTGACACCACTTAGAGTACATGCAGGGTATTGGTGGGGTGAATGGCAGGTGCCAGCTTGCACCCTTGCGTCATCTTTAAAATCTTTGAAGTGTTATGTTTAATAAAATGTTTGGACAGCAGGGTGGTGCAGTGCTTAGCGCACATCTCCCAGCGCAAATATCCCTTTCTTTGCTGAGTTTGTTTGTTCTCCCCGTGTCTGTGTAGCCTTCATTTGTTTTTGTTTTTTTTTCATTCCCTTTGTGTCTGCAGCGAATTGGTGAAGTGTAAGTGAGGCGGACTCATGCGCCACCTTGAAGTGGCTTGAAGTGCCCAGTAACTGCCAGGACAAACTTTAGTGATGGTTGCTCTGATCTGTTGGCATGGATAACAGATGGAACAAGAAACAAACATTAAAGGATAAACAGGGAAACGATAAATCAAATACATAATAGCGTGTGTTTACCCTGGGATGGACTGGCACTCCCTGGGTATTTTTCCTGCCTTGTGCCTGATGCTTGCTGAGGTTGGTTCCAACCACCCCGTGACCCCAGATGGATATACAGTACAGTAGAACAATGGATAGCCTTGATAAATGGGCAGCACTGGCTGGCTCTGTTTCTGGGTGCCAAGTATAGACTTACTGCCCTGGTCCATGTCAGTATATTTAGAATCGCTAATTGACAAGCTGGTCGAGTGTCGGTGAGTAATTGACTTTGGCCCAGTTGTCCTCAGGAGCAAGTGACAGTCAAACATGGGTTTCTGGGGTCGGCACGCGGGTCTGTCGCCTTCCTTTTCCATGGACGTGGGGCTCCGGTGGAAAGCAGCACAAGTCTTCTTCCTTTTCTAACTCCACCGCCGCTGACTGAAGTGTCCAGGGTTCAGGGTTCAGACCACACGCCGTTCTCCGCGGTGGCTCCGTTTTTGGGCTAACTGGCAACATACGAGTGTCGCTCAGGTCGGACACTCTTAAGTGCCCACCCTCTTAGGACGCAATCTTTCCATCTGATTCAGGCAATTCCCATCAGACAATGCCCGGTCAATTAATGGTCGTCCATTAGAGCAAAGCGCTTAGCGCAGCATGCCCACCATTACTCGTATTGCTTCTGCTGCAGATTCTCTCCCACGCGCGCGCTGATTGGTCGCGTTTCGCGGCCGCGCGTGACGTCAATGTTTAGCAGCTGGGCAGCTCGACAACTTTGGCGGCTTTGGTGTTTTTTTAGGGCGCGTGAAGTTGTGAAGGACGATCACGTGATTCGTCGAGAGTCTGTGCGGATCGGGCGCGGAGTGACTCACTGAGTCGGCGGGCTGACTGCGCTCTTTGGAGAGATCGGAAGAGGCGGCAGGGGTGTTTGTGTGTGTGTGGTTATTATTAACTGGCTGCCATCTGTTCACCGGCTTCTCTCGTCACTTCATCCGTGGCGTCACCGAGTCACTGCAAGGCGGGGAGACCTGCCAGCCGTGTCATCGATACATGGCGAGGCTGACACCCCAGTCTGTTAACGCTTTCAATGTCATGGACCCCGCAGTTAGAACCTTTAGAGAAATCGATACTCAGGCACTTTGGGCAGTCATCATCAACAGCCGAACATGTGGCCGAAACACTCAGAGATTATGTGTGTAGATTTGATTTCATAAATCGTCTCGCGTGTCTGCCGCACAGACTATAAGAAGAGCGATATGGGGTGGCACGGTGCCGCAGTGCTGAGCGCCGCCTTCTCACAGGTCCTGCGTCCAAACGCACTCCGAGTTGTCTGTGTGGGTTTCCCTTCGGCCATTGCGTTTTTTTTTTATCCACATTCCCAAAGAATTGCATGCAGGGCTGGTAACAGGGGGCGACGTTTTCGTCTACTTTACCTGCGACTTGAAATAGCCGTTCATTGTTAGAGGACACAGTGGAGACAAATGACGCCGCGTTCCATTTCAAGTGGGGAGTTCGCGGTCAGAATTTTCAACTGGAACGCCCCCTTAAGTCGGATTTCCAACTCGGACTGGCCTATCAAGTCCAAGTTTGATGATGACGTCAATCCAAAATGGCGGCAAACACCGCGAATGTTAGTAGGCGCTATAATATTCAACTGCACTTCTGTCCATCTACGTCTCATTAAATTAGCCATACGTACAGTACTGTCCAACTTTTAACCGTGGACATGTTGCTTCATTTTCTGGATATATAAAATGCAGAGTAATGTGTTGTTATCATCTGCTAGCACTGCAAATATTCTCCTGGATGCATCCATATTGGTTTTCCAACTGTTTCACTGTAACGTGATCAACTCCAGGTATGACATCATTCCCAGCTTCTTGACTCTCCTCGTGATGCATTACAAATTTTACACAACTTCTTAATCAAGATTCCCCTCGGTAGGGGATGCTGTCAGAGTGCCTTTCAGCCCTGGAGTGGCAAGATACAGACTACCCCCTATATACTGGTGGAGGGGAGGGCATTATTATTATTACGTTGCCTTGGTAACTACTGACAAAAAAGAGGCACCTACAACTCCTAAAATCCTTTCAGTGCCCGCTTGTAGATGCTGGAGCCACACATTGGCATGGCGAAGGGTTTTGTCTTGTAGAGTACAGGTACAGCGGAAATAGAAAAGAATCCCCCCCTTAACTGAAAACACACGCAAAGAATATTTCTTCCCAGCTTTACTTACTCAATGCCACCTCTAACATGCAAGTGAAAGACATCACAGCTACAGTTCAGAAGAATATTAAAAAATCAAAAACAAGACCTACTGAGATTAATAAAAGATCACCCCCCCCCATGTCATTTTGTTGACCCCCCTTTTGCTTTAATGACAGCCTTGAGTCTGTTGATTCTTCTCAATCAGCTTTGCACATCTAGACTGAGCCCACTGGATATTTGCCCCCCACTCTTCTTTCCAGTTTAACTGTTCAGGTTCATTCAAATTGGATGGTGAGTGTTGGTGGTCTGCTGTCTTCAGATCTTTCCACAGATTTTTACTGTGATTTAGGTCTGGGCTCTGACTGGACACACCAGGACATTCACTTTTTTCTCCTTCAGCCACTGTGTGCTCAATTTTGCTGTGTTCTTCGGTTCATCGGCGTGTTGAAAGGTGAATATTCTGCCCATCTTCAACTTTCTGGCAGAGGGTAGCAGGTTTCCCTCAAGAATTTGATGGTATTTTGCCCCATCCATCTTTCCTTCTACCCTAACGAGAGCCCCAGGCCACCCATAACCGGATGCTGCCCCCTCCATGCTTTACTGTCGTTATGGTGTGTTATGGATGGTGAGCTGCATTGGTGGACCGTCTGGTATTGAGGCCAAATAGTTTGATTTTGCTCTCATCTGACCAGAAGACCTTTTTCCACTTGGCATCAAAATCTTCAAGGTGCCTTCTGGCAAAGCTCAAATGAGCCTTAATGTGGCCTTTCTTGAGAAGTGCAGCCCTCCTGAACAAACCACAATGGTGGAGGAGCACTTGTCAAATTGTTGTCACCTGCACACCATTAATGACCGCTCAAATCCTGTAACTCCATCAAAGTGGCCATTGGCCTCTCGGTAGCCTCTCTTACCAGTTTCCTCCTTGCTCTTCCATCCAGTTTGGAGGGACAGCCGGATCTGAAGACGTTATCTGTACAGATGTCTTAAGTGTTTTAATTCCGGATGTTTTAATTGTTTGAGAAAAACACAACTTTTAAAAATAAAAATCAATTAACAAACAATAAAGACTCACTAATGTCCTTGTCTTGCAGTCTTGTATGTATGTTATCATCCAGTTGATGCTCGGGACCGGCCAATTCTAATTAATTTGAAAATCATCTGGCGCCCGCGGTGCTGCTCAAACATAAAGACTGCTGGCAGTCGCCTGGTATATACTAACTGTTGTGGAAAGCGTACCCCCAGACACAGACAGACCGACACCAGATTGTCCAAAACACACTTCTTTTATTTTTATTCTTAGCACCACAATGCCTTCTCTCACCAACTCTTCTTCCTTTCTTCTTCTTTCTCTTCTTCTTCTTTCTCTCCTTCTCTCACCAACTCTCTTCCTTTCTTCTTCTTTCTCTCTTGACCTCCTGTCCCCTCCTCACAAGCTTCGTATCCTTCCTCCCAACTCTGGCTCATCTACTTGAAAGAGGCGGCCCCTTTTATCAGGACCCGGATGAGTCCCAGGTGCTCCCCCTGACGTCACCTCCTGGTGGATGTCCATCGTGGCAGCATTGACACTCCCTGCGAATGTGAGATGGAGGGTAGACCATCTGTTCACATCTTGTTTGATTTTCTTTCCATGAGGATAGCAAAATTGTGTTGAAAAAGATCTTTATATTTACTTGTGATGTTTACTCCTAGACTTTTAAACTGTCCATCCATCCATTATCCAACCCACTATATCCTAACTACAGGGTCACGGGGGTCTGCTGGAGCCAGTCCCAGGCAACACAGGGCATAAGGCAGGAAACAAACCCCGGGCAGGGCACCCACACCCACACACCAAGCTCACACTAGGGACAATTTAGGATCACCGATCCACCTAACGTGCATGTCTTTGGACTGTGGGAGGAAACCTACGCAGACACGGGGAGAACATGCAAACTCCATGCAGGGAGGACCTGGGAAGCGAACCCGGGTTTTCCATTTTTTTTTTTTTTTATCGGCACGTTGATTTTTGGGTTGTGGGGGCAGATGAAAGGGATTGTTATTGTTCTTTTCTCCTCTTGTCTTTTCTTTGATATATTTCTCAATGTTTATGAATATTGACCACCAGCTATATGAACTTTTAAAGAAGGCCTGTACGGTGGTGTACTGCAGGGTGTGATGTTGGCCTATCATTTTTATCATCTGCCTTAAAGTAGGAATAGGTTAACGGTAACAATCGACCCGTTTCGGCGTGGCAAGCAGATTTGTTACAACGTCGTTAGAATCAGGCAGCATTTCCCGTGTCTGGTCTGCAGGAAGGTTTACTACATCCTGCAACCCACTGGCCTGGTGTGGAGTTACCTTCTTTTGGTCCTTCTATCTGCCTCCCATGTGCAGGTGTGTGACTGTATATTACATTAAACAAACATTGAGACTTGAAGCTAAGCATCTGTCTTTAATAAATCTCATTTGGTCTTGTGATGTTACAGGAGGAAGCACCTCCTCCTAGCTAGAACTTTGGAAAGTATCTTGACATCGTTATTCAGAAGTGAGATTGGTCTGTATGATGCACATTGTAGTAAGTCTTTATTTTTCTTTTATTTATTTATTTATTTATTTAGTTTTCTTAGGAAAGGCGGTAATTAATGCTTGGTGAAAAGTTTGAAGTTGAATTTTTGTTGTCTTTAGCTTCAATATACTTTGCTAACAGTAGTGGAACTAACTCATTTGAAATTGTTTTATGAAATTCCACTGGGTTGCCATCAGGGCCTGCTGTTTTCCCACATTGGAGTGAGTTTATAGCAATCTAGTAATTCTGAGAGTGTCTGAGGTTTGTCCAGATTATCCAGTTCCTCTACACTAAGAGTATCTAAGTGTGGTATTAGTGATGCGCCATTAGATTGTGTCTTATCTTCTTTGTAGAATACAAGAACTTCTAGTACTCTCGAAACGTGTGTTGTATTTTTATGGTCTGTGTTGGTAATTTCTGTTATTACATTTTGAACCTCCTACTTGTGGATTTGTTGAGAGAAAATCTTATTGGCCTTCTGTCCGTGTTCATAGTAATAACCTTGTAATTCAAACATTGAGCTGTTCCATTACTTTAGTTGTCCAGAAGTAAAGTGAGCCCGTCTCTGCCAATAAAGTGCCTTATTTGGAGACCTGGCGTATTCTTCACCTATTCTGGTAATCTCACTGATTAACTCTGATGCCTTCTTGGTTTCCAAGTTATTTTACATGGAAAAAGATCTGAAATAATCTGTCCTCTTAAAAACGCCTTCAGAGTTTTCCTGCCGAGACCACCGAGGATGAATTTGTCTTTAAAAAAAATCATCAGTTTGTTTGCAGGTAAAGTCTGTAAAGTTTTCATCTGCTATTGACAGAGGGTTAAGACATCAATTTGGAAATGGATAGAAGTGGACGCGATACAACGCGTCACAATGGCTTATGGGTAGTGTGAATATGTGCGGCTCAGTGCCCTGCTGTTAGTCTTGTTGAAGTCGAAGTCAAAGACACCTGGATGCTCCCATGCGGGGATTGCACCATCATTGGAACAACGTGCCGCAGTGGTATTTATTTGGGCAGAGGAAGTGAACCCTGGTGATGTTCATTCTTACTGATGTACTAAATGAGTGCACTCATTTATTTATGACAATTTGTAAAGGGGGTCTACGGCAGCACAATTGGCCCATAAATGTTATCAACCCTCGATGTCCACTTCGACCCCGGACGCTCTGATCAGGCTTTTTTTTTTTTTTGGGGGGTGACCACCAGCCTCATTTGGCATGGGGTGTGCCCATACATTAATTATTTTTTAATGAGGAAATAAATATACAGTATGTATGTACCCTTTATCATAAGCATGACAAAGGAGCCACAAAAACAAAAAAACACCAACAGCATGTATTTCTAGAGCACGTTTTCATACAAATACAAATAACGTAGCTCAAAGTGCTTTACAAGATGAAGAAAGAAAAAAGAAAAAAAAAAATAGGCAATACTAATTAACAAAGAATAAAGTAACGTTCGATGGCCAGGGAGGACAGAACAAAAAAAAACTCCAGAGGGCTGGAGAAATAAAACAAAATCTGCAGGGGTTCCAAGGCCATGAGACCACCCGGCCCCCACTAGGCATTCTACCTAACATAAATGACCTCAATCAGTCCTTGTGGTTTTCAGGCTTCACGTGGAAGAACTAGACGATGATTGTCATGTTGACCTCTGGCCTTCAATCCATCGATGTAGGGACTGCACGGTGCCCTGATTAGGTGGTGGTGGCACAGATTGGCATCACAGAAAACTAGAAAGAGAACAGCAGAGAAAGTAGGGGTGAGTACAGATTTCAGAGCCACAAGAAAAATGATAACTCAATGCATATACAGAATATCGGGGTTACACTAAAATAAAGCTATGAGAAAGCCATGTTACCGTAATGAGTTTTTAGCAGTTTTCTCCACCGTATTAGTCTGGCAAATTTCTATCGGTCAGCTGTTCCAGATTTGAGGTGCATAACAGCAGAAGGCCGCCCGCCCGCCTCACCACTTGTTTTAAGTTTAGCTCTTGCAATTCTAAGCAGACCCTCATTTGAAGATCTAAGGTTACGATTTGGAGTGTAAGGTGACAGACATTCTGAAATATAAGATGGAGCAGATTATCGAAGGCTTTGTAAACCATCAGCTGTATTTTAAAGTCAATTCTAAATGGCACAGGTAACCAGTGTAGTGACGCTAAGACTGGCGTGATGTGCTCGGATTTTCTTTTCCTAGTTAAGATTCTAGCAGCTCCATTCTGCACTCGTTACAATCGATTGATGTCTTTTTTTGGGTGGTCCTCAGAGGAGTACGTTACAGTAATCCAGTGGACTGAAAACAAAAGTGTGAACTAATTTTTCAGCCTCTTATAATGTTCTAACTTTTGCTTTTTTTCTTAAGTGAAAAAATGCTGTCCTAGTGATCTGATTAAAATGCGATTTAAAATTCAGGTCAGAGTCAGTAGTTAACCCCTAAATTCTTTACCTCTGTCTTGACATTTAAGCCTAATACCCTCATTATATCCATTTCTGTCAATCACTAAGATTTCTGTTTTCTCCTCATTTAGTCTGAGAAAATTTGTACTCTTCCATTCTGAAACACAAGTAAGACATTGAGGTCAGTGAATCAAGAGAGTCGGGGTCATCAGGCGTTATAGATAAATAACAGTTGTGTGTTATCAGCATAGCTCTGGTAGCTCACGTTATGCCACCCATATATTATTCCTGGCTTCAGATGGATAATTTGTACAGATTGTGGAGTCCACAACTGAACTGATTTGCTGGCACAAAGACGACGGCTTTAATGGAGAGCAGAGATAGTGACGTCATTATTGGGGCCAGAACCGGATGTGGTGTCATCAGTACCCCACACACACATATACACACCCTGGAACTGGAAGTGACGTCATTGGACCCAGGCAGAATTTCCCCATAACTGCAGAGAAGTGAGAGAAAGAGTTAGTGCCCTCCACCACCACCCCCTGGTCTGGCATGAATTGCCTTCATTTGGGCCCCTTTAGCTGCCTCCCATGCACACGTGTGTGACACCTTATACACTCTTAATTAAAAAATCAAGGTGCCAGATTGGTCCTTCAGAGCAAATGCCATAAGGGAACCATTTCTGGCTCCCAAAAGTCTCGTCCACATGAAGGTTCCTGCGTTTGCCGAAAAGTACCAAAGTTCTGCAGCTTTAGAGATTCTGGCAACCGTGTGACATAAAACGGTTCACACAAAAATAGAGAGAATAAAATTGATATAGCAAAGAAAAGAAAAGTTCTGTTAAAAACTTACATATGTTGTTTCATTCTTTAAGTTTGCTCATACGGTTTCTAAACGGTTAGAAAACTGCCGGCCTGCCCCATTCACAAACTGCAAGTGGGTCTGTCAGTCCATGCTGGCAATGTTCCTATTCCAAAACACACACTGAATTACAGATACAGCTAAGAAAGTGCATATTAACTTACAGGGGGTAAGGCTATACTGTACACCATAATGTATAACTACGAATGAAAATGATATTCTGCAGGGGCATCTCAATAAATTAGAATACCATTGAAAAGTTAATTTATTTCAGTAATGCACTTCAAAAAGTGAAACTCCTCTATTCTATAGATTCATCACACACAGAGTTGTATATTTGAAGCATTTATTTCTTTTCATTTTGCTGATTGTGGCATACAGGTAATGACAAATCAAAATTCAGGGTCTCAGAAAATTAGAATATTACATGAAACCAATAAAAAAAATGATTTTTAATACAGAAATGTTGGCCTACTGAAAAGTCCGTCCATGTAGGCACTCAATACTCGGTCGGGGCTCCTTTGGCATGAATGACTGCATCAATGTGGCGTGGCATGGAGGCGATCAGCCTGTGGCCCTGCTGAGGTGTTATGGATGCCCAGGATGCTTTGATTGCGTCCTTCAGCTCGTCTGCATTGTCGGCTCTGCTGTCTCTCATCTTCCTCTTGATAGTGTCACACACGTGCGATTAAGAGACAGCTAAAGGGCTTGAGTAAGTGTAATACTACATCAGACCAGGGGGTGGCGGAGTGGGCTGACTGTCTCTCTCTCTCAGTTACTTGCAGACCATTCCCGGGAAATCCCGCCAGGTCCTGGCACCTCTGATGACGTCACTTCCGCTTCCGGTATAGATGACATCATTTCCTCCACCAGCCCTTAAAACCACATTCTTTTCCTCCACGTATTCAGCTCTGTTTTGGACTCAATTTTCAACCTTTTGCTGCCTGCATCATAACATACGGGTGGCTGCCCCAAACCTTTCTGACTGTCTGGAGTCTTTTTGTGACAATAGATTCTCTAGTGGGTTTAGGTCAGGTGAGTTTGCTGGCCAGTCAAGCCCAGTGATACACGCCATGGTCATTAAACCAGGTATTGGTACTTTTGGCAGTGTGGGCAAGTGCCAAGTCCTGCTGGAAAATGAAGTCAGCCTCTCCATAAAGCTTGTCAGCAGAGGTGCACATGAAGTGCTGTAAAATGTCCTGGTAGATGGCTGGCTGCGGTCTTCTGGACAACTGTCAAGTCAGCGGTTTGATTGTGTGGCCTGCTGAAGCAGACTGAGAGACCACTTCAAGGCTCAGGACCCCTTTGCATGTGTGTTGGGTTCATTATCTGAGTGGAGTGGGACACCAGGAGTCTACAATCCATTCATCCATTATCCAACCCATTATATCCTAACTGCAGGGTCACAGGGGTCTGCTGGAGCCAATCCCAGCCAACACAGGGTGCAAGGCAGGAAACAAACCCCGGACAGGGCGCCAGCCCACCACAGGGAGTCTACAATATGGAACTTTACCACAATATTCTAATTTTCGAGATACTGAATTTTGAGTTTTCATTACCTGTAGGCCATAATCAACAAAAGGAAAAGAAATAAATGCTTGAAATATATCACTCAGTGTGTGATGAATCAATAGAATATGGGAGTTTCACTGTTTGAATTGCATTACTGAAATGAATTAACTTTACGATGATATTCTAATTTATTGAGATGCACCTGTATTCTACTTAAGCAAACACTAATATGAGTTTAACTTAAAGCTTGAACTTTCTAAGATTGGCTCTTACACTTCCAGAAAGACTCTTTTATTGATTTGGATCCATAAGGTGCTCCATGAAGTAACTAACCGTGAACGGGTGACGACAGATCTGTGAACCAGCAGTGGCTCCCGATGTTAGAAGGACCCTCGCTGCATACATGTTTGTGTTCGGTAGCCCACCATACATTCAAGATCGACGTCTTTTTCCGCATATGAGGATGTTTTGCAAAGCGCGAAGAACCAGCTTCATCAGCCAAGAACCCGTCCCAGAGTTTAAATGGTGCCTGGTTAAACAATGGAGCTACTTAACAGAACCCATAAAGTGCCATTGGAGAGCCAGTATTTTCAATTGACACTCTTTAGACCGGGCGGCACGGTGGTGCAGTGGGTAAGCGCTGCTGCCTCGCAGTTAGGAGGCCCGGGTTCGCTTCCCGGGTCCTCCCTGCGTGGAGTTTGCATGTCCTCCCCGTGTCTGCGTGGGTTTTCACCCACAGTCCAAAGACATGCAGGATTGGTGATCCTAAATTGTGCTTGTTGTGTGTGCCCTATGGTGGGCTGGCACTCTGCCTGTGGTTTGTTCCTGCCTTGCGCCCTGTGCTGGCTGGGATTGGCTCCAGCAGACACCTGTGACTCAGTATTAGGATACTGCGGGTTGGATACTGACTGACTCTTTAGACCCCTCTGGTTCATGAGTGGCATTTTATGGTTCTTCACTTGGTGGTGTGGTTCCACGTAGAGCCATTGATTATTCAGGCCGCATTTCATTCTGGGACAGGTTCTTTGCTTCTGAAGTTGCCTCTTTGTACTTTGAAAAACTTCCTAAATATGTGAATGAAGCCTGAAATCTTGAATGTCTGGTTGGCTGCCTGGCAGGACACTTAACAGGTTAAGGAAACCTGAGCTTAGCCTGAGTTATGGTGTGCTGCGAGGGTCCTTTTAACATCAGGAGCCATTGGTGTTTCTCAAATCTCTTACCTTCTATCCATGATTAGGTGCCTGGCACGGACCTAAATAAACAATGGCTTCTTTCTGGAACCTTCATGTGGATGGATCTTTTGGGAACCGAAAATGGTTCCTTTATGGCATCGGCTATTCAATACCTCCCCCAGGACGCTAGAGGGCAGCCTCCCTGGGTGGCAGTGGTGCCTCAGATGTCCACAGGGCTCCATGGGAGATGGAGTTCTCTTTGGCCCTGTTGGGATCCGGGGGTGCCATCGGGGCTGCAGTGGTTCCTAAGCCTGTGTGGGTGGTTCTTCCACCACACCAGGAAGTGCAGCTGGAAACCAGCACTCAAGCACCTGGAGCACTTCCGGGAACTAGCAGTCACTACACCAGGAGCCGGAGTCGGGAGGAGGGAGACAAAGCTTGCCGGAGAGGAGTGGTGGAGAAGAAAAGAAAAGAGACTGGTGGATTGGTGTGGTTCTGTGCTTAGTGCTGGGACCGTGTTGTGCCTGTGCGAAGGGGGAAGGCGAAGAAAAATAAAAGCACTTTGTTTTTATAAGTGTGCCTCCTGTGTCTGTCTGTGTTAGGTTGGGTGGCTGGTACGCCCCCTAGTGGTCTTGTCACATTTCATACCCCAACTGATTAATCAGCGTGGACAGTAACTCGGCATTTACACTGACTTATTGGGTCAACGCCTTTATCCTGACTTACATCTCTCTATTATAATAAAAAAAAAATCATGGGACGAGATGTGATCGTTTTCAGAGAGACACTTTCACGTCCCGGGAGACGAGACTGTGTGCCAAGAGATTTAACCAGGCCCGGGGCCGGAAATAAAAGACAAAGAGTAGAAGACAAAGTAGAATGTTGTAAGGAATTCAAAAACATTGGTGCGATACACATGCAGGGCAGGTTAGAGATAATGAAAATACGAAAATTCGAAAGTCTCCAAAAAAATGATAGTAAAGATCGCATTAGAGCAAACAAACGGAAATTATTGTTCGGTGAAATAACGGAACAGCAAAAAGCGATTGAATATATTGTTTGGATTTGAGACTTGTAGATTGTCTAATTCGTGTTGCCATCAGGTAAAAGTAGTGTTTCTTCCCAATGAAGAGGCGTATCCACGAGAATTAAAACATTTGTTTGGTGAAAGTGAAATCCATGTACATAAGTGGCAGGCGCGTAGCGCAGGCCGGGATGGAGAGTGAAGCCCCCTAGTCATTTATGATAAAATTGCTTCCATTTCTTTATCCAATTGAAGAGCAGGCAGGTCAGGTGACTTGTTCAGGGTGAGACAGTGGTGAGATTTGAACCCCCAACCTCAGGGTCTGAAATCCAAAGCCTTAACCGCTACACCACACTGCCAGCATATGAAGGCCACGCTGTTTTGAATTTGAAGGTGAGGGTTAGGGTGACACGAGTGTCAGAATGAGGAATGAAAGACCTGAATGTGACACAGCAGCTCATCAAAGTGCAAGACAAGACATGCAAAACTGTCATCGCGTAGGACCCCCACTCATGAGAATATCCATTCTGCCTTCTTTCACCACTTTTGGCCAATAAGTTTGACACTCCATTTCTTTCATGGTTATGGATGTGTTGACTTGTGGGATACAAAGACCAGTCCCCCCATAACGGTGTGGGCTTTGTGAAGAGGACATTGTGTTGTGTAGCCACAGAAAAGAGGAAGTGGAGAGGAAGTTGGAAGAATGGAGAAGATAGAGGATTGAAGATGAATCGGAAGAAGAAGACGGAATATATGATCAGAATTCAGAAGTTAGGCTACAGGGTGATCCATTGAAAAAAGTGGAGAAGTATAAGTGTTTAGGATCAGCGAGTGAATTAGGTGTGGGTGAGACAATTAGAAGAAGGTATCAGGAGTATCGAGTGATCAAAGAGTTAAGGTGAAGGTTTTTAAGAGCAGCAATGGAGTTGAGACGTGGACAGTAAAGGGGGCTGTCAGAATGACAAGAACAAAGAAAAAGATTTGGGGAATCCCCTCCGTATACTTGACAGAAAAGAAAAAAGACTTGAAATGCCACAGAGTGGTCTTGTAGGACGGAGTCTGACAAGTGTTTGACTGATTAATGATGGGAATATGGCACATTTATAGTGGCGGAAGGGGCGTGTCTGTGTGGCTGGAAGCGGAAATGATGAGAGCCTTGGGATTGGATGGGAGTTCTCTGGGGGTGGGACCAGAAGTGCACTCTGTGGAGGGACCGGAAGGGTCATTAGGTGGGTTTTGCTCCTGGGGATCTGCAGAAGAGAGGAGTTGGTACACCCTCTCCACCCCTGGTCCTCCACCACCACACACTTAGTTGAGCCCAAGAAGTGAGATGTGTCAGAAATGAAAATATAGAGGTGGATGTGTGGAGTTACAAAACATGGACACAATAAGAAATGAGACAATCAGATTTAAAACAAAGTGGGAAAGACGTCTAAGAAAGTACAGGAAACCAGGTTGAAGTGGTATGAAGCTGTGATGAGGAAAGACAATGAAGATGTGGGCAAAAGAGTGATGGGATTGAAAGTCCAGGAGAAGAGAGAAGTAGGGAGTCCAAAGCAGAGGTGGATGGATAAAGTCAAAGATGATCTGAAGGAGAAGGGTCTGGTTGAAAGAAGATGAGGGAATATGTGAGGCTTAATGATGATCAGAATTCAGAAGTTAGGCTGCAGGGTGAGTCATTGAAAAGAGTGGAGAAGTTTAAGTGTTTAGGATCAGCGGGAGCCCAAGATGGAGAATTAGAAGTGGGGATAACCCATAGAGGGCAGTGTGGATGGGACAATTAGGAGAAGGTATCAAGAGTATCGAGTGATTGAAGAATTAAGGCGACGGTTAAAGGTGAAGATTTTTAAGAGCAGCAATGGATCTGAGATGTGGACAGTAAAGAGGGCTGCAAAAACGACAAGAACAAAGAAAAAGATTTGGAGAATCCCCCCTATATAATTAACAGAAAAGAAAGGAAAATTGCAATGCCACAGAGTGATCTTGTAGGATGGAGTCAGGCAAGTGTTTGACTGACTAATGATGGGAATATGGCGGCTTTATAGTGGCGGAAGGGGCGTGTCTCTGAGACTGAAAGCAGAAATGACAAGTGCTTTGGGATTGGATGTAAGTTCTCTAGGGGTGGGACTGGAAGTGTCTTTAGGTGGGTTTTGCTTCTGGGGATCTGCAGAAGAAGGAAGAGAGGAGTTGGCACACCCTGTCCACCAATGGTCCGGCGTCACCACACACTTAGTCGAGCCCAAGAAGTGAGATGTGTCAGAAGTGAGAATGTGGAGATGGATGTGTGGAGCTACAAAGAATGGACACAATAAGAAATGAGACAGTCAGATTTAAAACAAAAATGGGAGAGACATCTAAGAAAATACAGGAAAGGAGGTTGAAGTGGTATAAACCTGTGAGGAGGAAAGACAATAAAGAGTGATGGGAATGGAAGTCCAGGGGAAGAGAAAAGTAGGGAGTCCAGAGCGGAAATGGATGGATAAAGTCAAAGACGATGTGAAGGAGAAGGGTCTGATAGGAAGAGGATGAGGGAATATGTGAGGTTTAGTGATGATCAGAATTCAGAAGTTAGGCTGCAGGGTGAGCCATTGAAAAGAGTGGAGAAGTTTAAGTGTTTAGGATCAGCGGGAGCCCAAGATGGAGAATTAGAAGTGGGGATAACCCATAGAGGGCAGTGTGGATGGGACAATTAGGAGAAGGTATCAAGAGTATCGAGTGATTGAAGAATTAAGGCGACGGTTAAAGGTGAAGATTTTTAAGAACAGCAATGGAGTTGAGACGTGGACAGTAAATGGGGCTGCAAGAACGACAAGAACAAAGAAAAAGATTTGGAGAATCCCCCCTATATAATTAACAGAAAAGAAAGGAAAACTGCAATGCCACAGAGGGATCTTGTAGGATGGAGTCAGGCAAGTGTTTGACTGACTAATGATGGGAATATGGCGGCTTTATAGTGGCGGAAGGGGCGTGTCTCTGAGACTGAAAACGGAAATGACGAGTGCTTTGGGATTGGACGGGAGTTCTCTGGGAGCGGGACCAGAAGTCCACTCTTTGGAGGGATCAGAAGTGACATTAGGTAGGTTTTGCTTCTGGGGATCTGCAGAGGAAGGAAGAGAGACGTTAGTAACACCATGTCAACCCCTGGTCTGGCGTTGTTAGTTGAGCCCACTGACTGCTTCCCAAGCATATGTATTATGAAGAAGTGAGATGTGTCAGAAAAGAGAATATGGAGATGGTTGTGTGGAGTTACAGAAAAAACAGACAGAATAAGAAATGTGACAATCAGAGGTCCAACAAAAGTGGGGCAGAATACTAAGCTTGAAGTGGTATGGACAAGTGATGATGTAGGGAAAGGAGTGATGGAATAGGAGAAGAGAAAGTGAGGGAGGGCAAAGCAGAGGTGGATGGAGAAAGTCAAAGAAGATCTGGTGAGGAGGTGCAGGGCTGAGCTGTTTGGAGAAGGTTGGTCAAGCACATCAACGCCACATAGGAGTAAGACGAAGATGTAGGAAGAAGCAAGTCAGTGATTGCCCTTCCTCGCTTTCTCTGCTGTGACTTTTTTGAGGTGCGTGTCACCTCTGGTGGGCTTGTTTATGCGCCCCACATGAAGGCCGCAAACATAAAGCACGCATGTGCGCGCCTTCAGCAGCCAAAGCATATTTATTTGTGTTGCGGCCCGTTGCATCAGCATGTTGACATTCTCCTAGTCCTTAAATGGCAGTTTTGGGTCAATGTCACCTCCCTAACCTTGTCACCACTGAGAAAGTGAGACTCTGCCGATGGAGGAAGAGTTGTGCTTGTGAAGAAGAGCAACAGGCGGAGTGTCCGAAAGCATTAAAGGAAAGGGCGAGTAGAACATTCTGATTGCCGTACGTGATGAACAGATGCACTTCAGCTTGTGATACACCATCTGTTGGAATGAAAGATGCAGTACATTTTGTTACTACATACATTACACAATATATTCCAATAGGATGGTGCACTGCAGACATTAAGATAGAATACGCTGAGGTCTGAGTGCTTAGATGTTCAATCCATCTTAGACAGACAGCACAGCTAGTAATAATAATTAATTAATGATATGTATATAGCGCCTTTCTAACCTACTCAAAACACATCACATAAACAGGGGGAGCCACTTCAATGACCACCCATTTGGAGCACCCAGCAGGATGATGTGATGGCAGCCATTCTTGTTTTATTCACTCACCACACATCATGTGTTAGATGGTGAAGAGGTGAGTTAGACAGTAAGGGACAGGTGGCCACAATGGACAATGTCACAGTGGGCAGTTAGGTCAGCACATCAGGCACACCCTACTCTTTTTGAAGGATGCCCAGGGGTGTTTTATGACCACAGAGAGTCAGCACCTCAAGTTTTACATCTCGTCCGAAAGCTTGTGTGAGTTTCACGCCGCAGCGTCCCCGTCACTGCACTGGGACATTAGGATCAGACCACAGAGTAAGAGCCCCCTGCTGGCTTAACCCTCACCTCTTCCGATCCCTGGGTTCTTTCTGGCCGTCCACACGCCGACACTCAAGACTGCGCAGGCCATTCATTTCACAGACTCGCTCGCTCGCCTGCCCGGCCAGCCCCGGTGCCTCCTTTCATTTTCCCTCGGTGGTCACGGTCAGCTTGCGGTCAGCAGCTGCTCCGCTCGGATGGACCTATTTTGGGAAAGGGGGAGGAGGAGGGGCTGCAATGTGAAGCAGATGTGCAGAGGGTGCGCCTGCCTGCCGACCGATAAGACGGAGGACGTCGTGAAGGGAGCGCCAGGGCGGCCTGTGTGGGAGCAGAGGCGCTTGATTTAAGAGGCTGCGGCGTGGGAGTGCATCACATAAGGGCGCCGAAGGGCGGGCGCACGCAGGACTGCAGCTTTAACCCTTTTGATGCTGTAAAGCCACACGTAAAAATTGTCGCATAAGTGATAGGTTTGTCAGTATTGGTCAGTTGTCAGTAGAGTGGATGGGGATCATCGGCCATCAAGTGCCCCATTTACAGCAGACCACACCACCTTGAACTAAAGTGGCTACTTCACAAGGTCACAACTCTTAAACTGAAGATCCGCCAATCAAAATGCAGCACTTGCTAGAGCCCGCCCTCTCAGCTTTGATGGGTGGAATTGACAGCTTTCATTTTGAGGCGTATTTCATGTTTTGTTTATGGAGGAATAATTTAAACAAAAATAAATAAATACACAAATCAGTAAATGTATTGTAAAATCTGACAATAATAATTATAATAATAATTTAGTAATACATTTTATTTATATACTGCGGTGGGTTGGCACCCTGCCCTGGATTGGTTCCTGCCTTGTGCCCTGTGTTGGCTGGGATTGGCTCCAGCAGACCCCCGTGACCCTGTATTCGGATTCAGCGGGTTAGAAAATGGATGGATGGATGGATTTTATTTATATAGCACTTTACCCATCCATGCTCAATAAACAAAACTACAATGATATGTGAGCATACAGTGCCGTGAAAAAGTATTGGTCCCCTTCCTGAGTTCCTCTGTTTTTGTCTTCATTGTAGTGCTTTATTGTTTCTGATCTCCATACAAATTTAGTTGAAAACAAAAGACCACCTGAGTAAATACAATGTGCTGTTTTTTTAAATGATCATTTGATTTCCCCTTTGTGAATTTCCCCATGGGATTAATAATGTATCTATCTATCTATCTATCTATCTATCTATCTATCTATCTGATTTATTGAAGGGAAAAAAAGGTCGCCAATACATATCACCTGTGTGAAAAAGTAATAAGCCCCCCTAAAATGAGTACAGCAGAAACAGCAATGCAACTCTCCTCCACAGATTGGTTTTTAACTATGGACTGCACATTTATGGTGGCATCACAGGATCTTGTTGGGTTTCAAGTCAAGACTATGACTGGGCCACTTCAGGACCTTAATTTTGAGGCGGTCTTGCTCATGTGCCTCAGATGGTTGAATTTCAGAATTGCATGAACTTCACATCACAGACCGATGACCAGATGTTCTCCATCACTACCTTCTGAATTTATGCTCATCTCAGTGATGGCAAGTCACTCAGGTCCTGAAGCAGGCACGCGTCCCCACACCATCTCTGGCTTTGCCTCATACTCTGCCATGTCGATCTTTCTGCTTTTCTCAATAAACTGACTGCCATTAAATTGACTTCTGATAATGAAGACTGGATGGGTGTGTTTTCAAGGCTGTTGGTGGACATGTCATGAGTGACATCACTGGGTAGTTCTCCATGTTTACTGGCAGGGAAGTTGTGAGTGACCTCAGTGGGCGTGTCCCAAGGACAGAAATTGGCTCAAATTATACAGGTATTTGTTTCCATTTCATTTTTCCTTTAATAAGTTTATAGGACCAGTTTGTGTTTTATCCAACATTTTCCATAGGATTCTAAACAGCAATGCTGATGCACCATCTGTTGGAATGAAAGCTGTAATGAAATGTCTTACTCCTTGCAATTACAAAACACATTCTAACAGGTGGCACTTTGTAAACATGAACACTGAATATACTGCCATCTCATCGGAAGCTGAAAGTGTCAAACAATTACAACAAATTGACCAGTGTTTTCATTTCTAAGTCTTGCTTTACCTGCAACTCTATCATGGCCTAAATGAGGGTGTCCGGTGGGCTGTCAGTGGGCACATCATGACTGACATCAGTGGGATTTTCCTGAACAAAAATCAGCAGGCATGTCGTGAGTGACATCAGTTGGTGTGCCCCAACTGAATGTCGGTGGGCATGTTGTGAGTGACATCAAGTGGGCGTGTCCTGAAGGAAGGTGGGTAGGCATGTGGTGAGTGGCGTCATTGGGCACATACTTTGTTACGCTGTAGTGTCAGTTTGTCTGTTGCCTCAGTTTTTCGGTGTTTTCTAAGGGATTCTCAACAGCAGAACTAATGTTTGTGATGCGCCATCTGTTGGAATGACATCTGCAATGTATGATTTTACTACATACCTTACAAAAGTCATTCTAATAGATGGGACCATTGTTAATATTAACACTGAATATATTCCATCCTGTCTGAACATAGAAATTTAAACCAACTGCAGTAAATTCAGTAAAGTCTTTACCTCATGATATCAGTGGGTGTGTCCTGAGAACTGTTGGGGAGCAAGTTAGGAATGACATCAATGGGAATGTCTCCATGGTTGCTGGCAGGGATGTTGTGAGTGACATCAGAGGGCGTGTCCAAAGACAGTAATTGGCTCATATTGTACAGGTACAGTTGTCAGGATTAGTTGTCTTTTCTAAACTGCAGTGCTGATGTTTCTGATGCACCATCTGTTGGAATGAAAGCTGTAATGAAATTCTTACTCCATGCAATTACAAAATATTTTCTGATAGGTGGCACTTTGTAAAAATGAACACTGAGTATATTCCCATCTTGTCAGAAGTTGAAAGTGTAAACCAATTATAGCAAATTGACTATTGTTTTCATTTCTAAGCCTTGCTTTACCTACAACTCTGTCATGGCCTAAGTGGGGGTGTCCAGTGGGCTGTCTGCGGGCACGTCATGAGTCCTGTAAGAATGTCATCAGGGATGTAGTGAGTGACATCAGTGGGTGTGTCCTGAAGGAAGGTGGGTAGGCATGCGGTGAGTGGCGTCATTAGGCACATACTTTCTACAGCATTTTCTATGGGCTTCTTAACAGCAGAGCTAATGTTTCTGATGCGCCATCTGTTGGAATGAAATCTGCAATGTATGCTTTTACTACATGCATTGCAAAATATGTTCTAATAGATGGAGCATTGTAAATATTAACGCTGACTATATTCCATCTTGTCTGAATGTAGAAATTTAAACCAATTACTGCAAATTCAGTAACATCCTTATTTCTAACTCTTGCTCTGGTGTGACATTAGTGGGCGTGTCCTGAGAGATGTTGATGGACAAGTTGTGAGTGACATCAGTAGGCACATCCCAACGGTTGATGGTGAGCCATGACATCAGCAAGCGCTACCCAAGGGATGCTGGATGACATGTTGTGAGTGACCTCAGTGAGCGTGTCCTGAGGACAGAAATTGACTTCTATGACGCAGACATTTGTTTCTATTTAGTTTTTCCTTTACCAAGTTGTAGGTGCAGTTTCTGTTTTGCATCAGTTAAGCTAAGCATCAAGGATTCTTAACAGTAGAGCTAATGTGGGCACCATCTGTTGAAATGACAGCATTTTCTATGGCATTCTTAACAGTAGAGCTAATGTGGTCACCATCGAGCACCATCTGTTGGAATGACAGCATTTTCTATGGCATTCTTAACAGTAGAGCTAATGTGGGCACCATCTGTTGGAATGACAGCATTTTCTATGGGATACTTAACAGAAGAGCTAATGTGGTCACCATCTGTTGGAATGGAAACTGCAGTGCAGTTTATCACTACATACATTCTAGAATGCATTCTAACAGGTGGCACCTCACAAAAAGTAACACTGAATACACCCAGCATAGGGTCAGTGCCAGATGGAAAAAAATCAGCTAATAATATACAGATAATAAATAATTCAAAGTTGTGTTTAATGGCCAGGGTTTTGCACAGTCAACCCCCCACCCACCGTCCCCCCCACCTTTTCATCTTTGCACTGGAGCTCATGCCACAATTTTTCTTTTTTTTTTTTTTTTAGGCCTACCTGCGCTCCATTGACGTGAAGATCCTCCAGCAGCTGGTAGCAGTCAATGAGGGCATCGAGGCTGTCAAATGGATTCTGGAAGAGAAGGGGACCTTGACCAGCCGTTGCAGCAGCCTGACCAGCAGCCAGTACAGCCTGGTGGAGAGCCTGGAGACATCCCGCAGAGGAAGCTGGAACAGCCTCCAGGACCCCAACGACAAGCTGGACAACATCTCCATCGGCAGCTATCTGGACACGCTGGCCGACGAAATGGACGAGTACTGTTCTTCAACCTCTGAACCATTGACGTGTCCTCCTCCAGGTGGCCAGAATGGCCCCTTGGGCCGATGTGCACTGGAGCAGCAGCAGCAGCGGGACCGGGGCCGATCGCCGGGTCAGGGTTCTCCATCGCACAAAGTGGACTCTCAGCGGGACGAGCCGGTGTGGACCAAGCCTGTCATGGAGCCTGGGAAAGCTGAGCAGAGCAAAGCCATGAGAGATCAGCAACGGAAGGGGCACCTGGACAAGCCGGTGACGGATAACGGTACCACCTCGTCGGGGACCACGAAGTCAAGTCCGAAGCAGAAGCCCTACAAGAATGGCAAGCTGCACCTGGATGGTTACAAGTTGGGTGGCAAAATCCATTTGGAATACGATGCCCACTGGCGCTGGGTCCAGTCTCAGGACGACGTCACCTTCCTTTAGGGCCGACAGGGTTTGCCACAAGTCTTCATCTGTGAGAAAATGCCAGATGTAGTTGGCACCCCAAAGACATGGCACATTCAGAGCGGGCACACCTGCTTCCCCCTCCAGCATGCACAATATGGCTGGCTCACACTTCCTGGGCAGCACTGCTGCCAATGCAAATCTTGTACCTTGGGGTGTGTGTGGCAAATTGGCACAGTGATCACATCACTCATCCTCATGAGCCTTGAGGTGAATGGATTCTGCGCCAAAGCATGGACCTGAGCCCAGGCAACACCTGATGAGGGCTTAACTAGTCTGGGGCATCTGGCTGCCCAATTTGAGCCTCATGCCCTCACAGTGTTTCAACGCCTCTCGCTTCCTTCCTCTGGCAGCCATTCTCAATGCTAACGGTTACTTTGTGCTTGGCAGGTAGTGGGCAGTAATAACATTGCCCAGGGTAGCGGGCACTCCAGCTGGGGTGTTATACCCCATAATACCCCTAAAGGCTCATAATGTAGTCCTGCTTCAGCTGAGGCTCTAGCTATAGCTAGTGAAAATACTGCCCCCTAGTGGCCACCCTTCTGAGCCCCCATCATAAAGCTCCTTTACTACATTCGTACATTCAGGGACTCGCATTAGGTTTTAGGTGTAAGTTGTGTGCAGGGCGCTATATAAAATGGCACCCACATATTTGGCTTGTCGAGTTGTGAAGAACATACAGTAGGTTTGCCAGGCATGTTGCTCTGCCCACACAAGTGACCCCGACGTTAAATTTATAAATTGAGCCCTAGTGGCCAAATGATGAAGGGACTTCATGTTAGGTCATAGCCAGACACCATGGCCATGGCACTATATAAAGTGGCACCCCACATGTTTTTGGCTCATCAAGCTGTGAAGACCAGGTGTGAACAGAGCAATAAGCCTGACCCCCCTAAGTGAACCCCACATTGATTTTGTAAGTTTACCTCTGCTGCCCCCTAATGTTCTAATGGTTCAATGACTCACATGAGGTTCTAGCCACTTAGCCTGGGCAAGGCGCTATATAGAATGGCATCCCACATAATAAGCTTATTGAGTTGTGAAGAACAGGGGCTGCCAGGCATATCGCTCTGTCCACACAAGTGACCCCCACATTCGTTTTATAAGTTGACCCCTAGTGGCCAAATGATGAAGGGACTTCATGTTAGGTCATAGCCAGACACCATGACCATGGCACTATATAAAGTGGCACCCCACAAGCTGTGAAGACCAGGTGTGAACAGAGCAATAAGCCTGACCCCCTAAGTGAACCCCACATTGATTTTGTAAGCTTACCTCTGCTGCCCCCTAGTGTTCTAATGGTTCAGGGACTCACATGAGGTTCTAGCCACTTAGCCTGGGCAAGGCGCTATATAGAATGGCATCCCACATACTTAGCTTGTCGAGTTGTGAAGAACATGGGTTGTCAGACATGTAGCCGTGTCCACATAAGTGACCCCCACATTCTCTTTGTCCTCTAATGCCCAAACCGAGCAGCACATAGAGTGGCACCCGAGCCCTTGTGTTGGTGACTTTCTGTTTAGTATGGAGGCTGTCAATGTCATTTGTCCCCACCAAAGTTAGGACACAGCATTTACATCTTTGGTTCCCTTAACCTTTAACAATCCACACCAAGTTCACCTTAAAGACAAACAGCCACTTCATATTGGAGCCGATGACATCGAGTTCCTAGGTTGTTGGTGGTGGTTGACACCACACTCCTTGTGCCACCCGTCCCTTGATGCTCCACATACTTGGTTTTGGTCAGACGATGAAAGGAGACACGTCAGAATTCCTTCATTCATTTTCTCATCGGGTGGCCATGGGGAGGTGGAGCCAATCATATCAGCGATAAGGGGCTGTAGGGGCCGCCAATCCACGCACACATCTACACTCACATCAATTAAAATGTATTAAAACGGCATTCTGCCAGTCACGCTATGGGAAGGTGGAGGCTACCCCAATAAGCAGCAGGGCAAAGGTAGGAGCCTATCCTGGAGGGGGCGCTAGACCTTCACTGCTCACTACAGAATTTAAAGGCCACTGCCAAAGTTACATTTCTTATGCATGGCCCATTTTGATCCCAGAAGTGAAAGGTAGCAGCCTGTCCTGTAGGGGGTACCTATCAATTTGCCCCCCACATACACATCACTTGGGTCATTTAAACAGAAGTCAAGCATCGCTTCCCATACAGAGTCAAAGGAGGGTGAAACCCACCCCAGTAAACAGCAGTGCAAGATAGAAACCGAGTGGCCTGGAGGGGGCGCCAGACTTTCACCCCATGCATGGCCATTTTCTGATACCAGGGGGCGCCAGTTTGTCACAGCCCACCATTCATGTCTTATAAAAGGTATGCTGTCGGCATTGTAGCCCCCACAGCTGCAGTATAACAACGGACCCAACAGAGGGCGCTAGTCCATCACCAGGCACAAATCTAAACAGCCAATCAAATTTGTCATCTATTCGTTTGCCAGGCAGGGAGGGCTGTGTAGCGCTGCAGCAGCCATTAGCAGATGTAAGGAATCAGCCCTGTAGGGGGCACTAGACCTCTGTTGACCCCTTTCACACCTTAAGCTGGTTAATTAGAGACGCCTTGAAGTCAGCCTTTGACTTCTCGACTGGGATCTGCATATTTATTACAATAATCTGATAATAGCGCCTTTCACAGAAATATTAAAACATTTTACACTTCACTTGTGGTTCTTGGTATCTTATAACTTGATATAGCGCCTTTCACTAACATAAAACATTCACACTTCCCGTAAGTGGTCTGATTTTATTTCATGTAACGCCTTTCGTACACGTAATATTTACACTTTCCTTGTGCCACTTGATATCTTTTAATTCTGATATAGCCCCTTCACTAACATCAGACATTAACCTATTTGGTCTGATTGAATTTGATGTAACGACTGTCACGAGCATCCGATATTTTACACTTATCTAAGTGTACAATGTAATACAATACAATGTATTTTTGTATAGCCCAATATCACACAAGAAGTGCCGCAATGCACCAACATTCACTTTTTCGCGTACTTGGTCTGTTTAGTATTTGGTATCTCAGTGTCTTTCCCTGAGTTCAAACTTGGGCGCTATCACAAAATATTTACACCTTTTCTGTTGTACTCTTAATTAATATAGCGCCTTTCCCAGGCGTCATATATTTACATCTCTCTTGTGGCACTTGGTATCTTAACTTCATATAGCGCCTTTCACCAACCTCAGATGGTCACACTTGCCCAGACTTTATCTGACATGCCCTCTTTCACTGACGCCGAACAGTTACACATCTGTCATACTGAGTGTTTTTTTTTAATCCGATATAGCGCCTTTCACATTTACTTTTTCGATGATACTCTTATTTAATATAGCGCCTTTCATCTGCGTCAATATATGTACATTTCTCTTGTGGCACTTGGTATGTTAACTTCATATAGCGCCTTTCACTAACATCTGGTGGTCACACTTGCCCAGATTTTATCTGACATGCCGTATTTCAGTGACCTCAAACAGTTACACGTCTGTCATACTGAGTGTTTTTTTAATCCGATATAGCGCCTTTCACTGTCATCTTTTTCGATGGTACTCTTATTTAATATAGCACCTTTCATCCGCGTCATATATTTACATCTCTCTTGTGGCACTTGGTATCTTAACTTCATATAGCGCCTTTCACTAACATCAGATGGTCACACTTGCCCAGATTTCATTTGCTATGCCCCCTTTCACTGACGTCAAACAGTTACACGTCTGTCAGACTAAGTGATTTTTTAAAATCCGATATAGCGCCTTTCACTGTCACCAAATATTTACACCTTTCCTGTAATTTCTTTAATAATAATTCTTTACATTTATACGAGGTGTGGCAGAAAAGTAACGAGACTGATTTTTTAGTTACCAAAGTTTTTATTTTTTTCAAACATCAATGTTATCCCCTTCAAAGTAGTTCCCTTGGGCAGCCACACACCGATGGAGACGTTGTTCCCACTGTTGGTAGCAGCGCTGGAAGTTTTAAACCGGTATGGTCTTCAGCATGTCCATTACACTCTTTTGGGTGTTTTCTAAAGTCCCGAAATGACGTCCTTTGAGGACATTTTTCAGTTTAGGTCACAAGGACTGAGGTCAGGTAAATAAGGGGGCTGGGGATCCACAGGAATGCCTTTTGAGGTCAAAAATTCTGTTATGGAGAGGGCAGTTTTTCGGCACCATTTTGGCACAGACCTTTCTCATGTGCAAATGTTCAGTCAAAATTTGATGAACGGTAAATCTGTTCAAATTTAATTGTTCACTCAACATTCTTAATGTTAAACGACGGTCTGATCTCACGAGAGTCTTCACACGTTCGATGTTTTCATTGGTTTTCGAAGTTGAAGTCCTCCCTGAACGGTGTTCATCTTCAACGTGTTTTCTGCCTTCCAATAATGATTTGTGCCAGCGAAAAACTTGAGTTCGGGATAAAGAATGTTCCCCATAGGCCTGTTTTAACTTTTCAAACGTCACACTTGCCGTTTAATGGCACAACGTTGCTCCAAATTCCGCTGTTCCATTATGCGTGACGCACAACCAAAAACACAACTTCGCTAATAGCAGTCACAAAAATCACGTAGTTAACGGAAGGAGTTGAAACTCGCACTGAGCTATGGGAGGGCACTGATACACGGGCTCTATCAAGGACAACAGCGCAGCGCTGCCAGATCGCTTGCAGTGTTGCCAGTCTCATTACTTTTCTGCCACACCTCGGTATGTCCCTTTTCTCAGTACTCAAAGCGCTGTCCATGCAGGGAGGCCCCGGGAATGCGAACCTCTACTGCAAAGCAGCAGCGCCACCACTGCGCCACCTGTGTGAATACCGAGCACAATCGCAAGGCCGTTTACACGAAAAGCAGTGACAAGATAAGTGAAGGGCGCGCTGACAGGCAGTCACTCTGCGTTGCCGCTCTTCCCAATGGCCACAGGGACACTTGGCAAACGAAATATGAATACGAAAATGAGACGCAGGGCTCAAAAAATTAAAGCTATAGGACAATTCGTGAAGACGGCGCCATATCCGAGAAAGGTGCTTTATAAAGTAAATCCTACTATAAGGTGCAAGTGCAAGGTTACCAATCAGCCTTTATATAGCGCCGTGCACTGTCAGCTTCTGTTTAACTAATGCGATATTTTAACAACCACCACATTCTCCACCTTGTTAACCAAGTTCAGGGTCCCGTGGGAGTGGGATGTATATTACAAACAAAAAGGAAAACAAACAACCGCGTAATTTGGATACTGCAATAAAAGGCCACAGCCATCGGCTGTTTATAGCGCCTTTTTCAGCCGGTTTCATTACAAGCCCTTTGTAAGAGGAATACAAAGGAAAACAGCGCACGAATTACACGAGAATTCCGGTGTTAGTACGAAAGGCGCTATATCAGTCAGTAAGTGCTTGGGGGCGCACAACGGCGAAATGATTTGGTAGATCAAGTGCTGGGTGGGGTGGAAGGCACTATATTGAGCAATCAGTATGTACATATCGCCTCTCACGCCATCGTTGTATGGCCAGACCGTGGAGTGGACCCCCGACCCCCTCATCCCCTCTCCCCTCCCCGTTCACATCGCTCAGTGAGTTCTGCCAAAAACCTCCATGTGCTTTTGATTGAGGAGGACGCGGCGCTGGAATGCGGAGGCTGCAGCTGCCAAGATGGAAAAATAAAAGAACAGAAAAGGACGGGCTGAGGGTGCCGACGTGAAGGAGAACAGGCGGCTCGGCCAGACGGGAGGTAACGGGGCTCCGCTGGGGGGGTGGGATGGGGGGCTACGTGAATTGGACCCCGTGTCAGTCTGTAAAGCCGCTGAATTAAAAGTTGCCTTTGTCACCTTCTCCGGTGTTTCACCTTTTTGTCTTTTGAACTGTGTTTGATAACCCCCACCCATACACGCACACCCCCGTACCCCCAATAACTTAAGTGTCGCAGACACACTCGGCAGGCAATGAAGCGGGACGGCCATGTCAACTTGGAGTTGTCAACGAGTTTCCAACTTCGAGGCATCCCGGGACACGAACTGATTCCGGAGTGACGGGTGTGTGTGTCGGGGTCTTTTTACATTAAGCCCACTGTCACTCAAAAAGTGACAAATGGTACGGTCAGACACTGATGGAACCTTGACCTTGGAGCTTAGCTTGTATCTCTTCGGAAGTTGTCCTTCACTTTTTGTCTACCATTTTAATGCCCTTCTGTCCATTCTGGGATAGGTCTTCCTCTTGTGGCCTCATGCAGGTAGGTGGGCTACAGTCTCATGGACCTTCAACTTCTTCCTAATATTTAACACTGTTGTCACAGGAACATCAATCCGTTTGGAGATGATGGTCTTCTAGCCTTCACCTTCCACATGCTTATCTATCATTTGCTTTCTGATCTCCTCAGATGACACTCTCCTTTGGTTTCTTTGCTCCATATCCAGGGTGGGGGACACACGATGACATCAAACAGCAGAGAGACGACTCTCTCCATTTAAAATGTCTAAATGACTGGAGATACGTGGGATATGAATTCAAGAGAAGAGCGAGACGGGAAAATCTCTCAAATTCAATGATTTACGATCTTATCTAGGGGTCCCAACAAATGTGACCAGGCAATTTTAGAAGATCTTTGTGGAATTAGAAATACTTGACTCTCTTGTCACATGTACTTTGCTTTGCTTGGTGACAACTCAAAGGCATGCAGGGACATGGGGGACAATTTATATTTACGTTATCACATGACAAGAGGCATGCAGCACTTTGCCAATGAGCTGGGAGGGGACCAATACAGTTAGCAGCAGTGAAATTATCAATCTATCTATCTATCTATCTATTATATAGTGCCTTTCCTATCTATCTATCTATCTATTATATAGTGCCTTTCCTATCTATCTATCTACCTATTATATAGTGCCTTTCCTATCTATCTATCTATCTATCTATTATATAGTGCCTTTCATATCTATCTATCTATCTATCTATCTATTATATAGTGCCTTTCCTATCTATCTATCTATCTAGATACTTTATACATGCCTGACACTGTCCTAATGAGACACTGGATGGTGTCCTGGGGACATCACTGAGCTCCAGGACAGGCTGAGGTGTCAGATGGACCCAAACATAATGTCCCACCCAGAGGTGTTCTATTGGATTGAGGTCAGGCGAGTGAATGGGGGGGAAGCCAATGGTATCATTTCCTTCATCCTCTCGCCACATGAGGCCAGGCATTGTCGTGCACCAGAGGGAACCCAAGAGCCACTGCAACAGCATAGTTTTTTACAATGGGTCCAAGGATTTCATCCCGACACATAATGGCAGTCAAGGTGCCGTTGTCTAGCCTGTAGAGGTCTGTGCGTCCCTCCATGGATATGCCTCCCCAGATATACCATCACTGACCCCCCACCAAACCGGTCAGGCTGAACGATGTTACAGGCAGTTTAATGTTCTCCACGGCTTCTCCTGACACATTCACGTCTGTCACATGTGCTCAGGGTGAACCTGCTGTCCTCTGTGAAAAGCACAGGGCGCCACTTCTGGTATTCTATGGCGAATGTGACTTGAGCTCCACGGTGCTCATTAGAAGATGTCGGGCACTCAGGCCACCCTCATGAAGTCTGTTTCTGATTATTTGGTCAGAGACATTCACACCAGTGGCCTGCCTGCCTGCTGGTGGTCATTTTGTTGGCTCTGCCAGTGCTCATCCTGGTCCTCCTTGCCCAAAGGAGCAGATACCGGCGGGTCCTGCTGATGGGTTAAGGACCTTCTATGAGGGGCCCTGTCCAGCTCTCTGAGAGTCACTGCCTGTCTCCTGGAATCTCCTCCATGCCCTTGAGACTGTGCTGGGAGACACAGAAAACCTACTGGCAATGACACGTATTGATGTGCCACCCTGGAGAAGTTGGACTACCTGTGCTCTGTAGAGTCCAGATATGGCCTCATGCTACTAGTAGTGACACTGACCGTAGCCAAAAGGAAAACAAGTGACAAAACAGATGTCAGTGGCCTCGCTCCACCTGGTAACCCATTCATTCCCGTTTTGGAGTTCGTCTCATTGTTGCCCCTCTAGTGCACCAAAGAAGATGAAAGTGATGAACAAGCCCCTCTGCTCCTTCACTGACCAGATCAACAGACCACAAGTTTGATGCAATACTCTCATTAAAAAGTGTTCCTTTAACTTTTTTGAGCAGTATACTATATATATATATATATATATTGTGAGATATGGCCAGCCATTCATCCCGGCCAATACCCCAGGCCGCCAGATGGAGCCCTCCTTGCAGCATAGAGGTGCCCCGAATGCCAGCAGGGAATCATGGACAGTGGAGTCATAATACACAGCCCTGCTGGATACCATGGGGGCCACCAGGAGTCGCTGCTGGGAGGCCCAGGGATTTATATTTTCCGTACAGCCCAGAAGTATTTCCAAGTCACGGGAACCAAAGAAATAATATACTGAAGAAAAAGAGAAGTTTTTACCTGACCCGGAAGTGCTGGATAATCACATGGACTGAGGGCTCAGAAGCATTTCCAGGTCAAGGACTATAAAGGACTCTGGGAAATCCCAGACGGACGAGCTGAGTTGGGAGGCAGGGTGGCTAAGAGTCTGGGAGTTTGGAGGATTGTTATCGTGATTGGTTTATTGAGAATTGTGGAGAGGAGCATGCTATCTATCTATCTATCTATCTATCATTGTGCAATTATTTATAATAATAAATATTACTATTGGACTTTTACCTGGTGTCCGACGAGTGGTCTGAGTGTTCAAGGGAGCGAGAGAGCCCTAAACTGTCAATATATATATATATATATATACATAATATTTTTTTTTACTCACCGGCCGCTTTATTAGGTACACCTGCTTGCTACCATAAATATCAAATCAGCCAATCACACGGCAGTAACTCAAGACCTTGTCAAGACGACCTGCTGAAGTTCAAGCCGGGCATCAGAATGAGAAAGAAAGGGGACTGAAGTGACTCTGAACGTGGCAGGGCTGTTGGTGCCAGACGGGCTGCTCTGAGTTTCTCACAAACTGCTGATCTATTGGGATTTTCACACACAAACATCTCAGGGATTTACATGCCTTGTTGATGCCAGAGGTGGCCAGAGGCTGAATGGCCAGACTTTGTCAAGCTGATAGAAAGACAACAGGAACTCAAATAAGCACTCGTTACAAGTGAGGTGTGCATAAGAGCGGCTCTGAAAATGTCAGATCTTGAAGCAGGTGGGCTACAGCAGTAGGAGACCACACCGGGTGACACTCCTGTCCATAATGGACATGGGTTCTCCAACATTGAACAACAGATGACTGGAAAAATGTCACCTGGTCAGCAGATTCTTGATTTCCGCTGCGACATTCAGATGGTGGGGTCAACAACATGAAAGCAGGGGTCCATCCTGCTTGGTATCGACGGTTCAGGCTGCTGCTGCTGGTGGTGTGATGGTGTGGGGGATATTTTCTTAGCACACTTTGGACCCCTTAGTATTAACTGAGCCACAGCCTACCTGAGTCTTGTTGCTGATCATCAGCAACAACATTTATTTCTATTGCACATTTTCATACAAACAGTAGCTCAAAGTGCTTTACATAATGAAGAATAGAAAAATAAAAGATACAATAAGAAAATAAAATAAGTCAACATTAATTAACATAGAATAAAAGTAAGTTCCGATGGCCAGGGTGGACAGAAATAACAAAACAAAAACTCCAGACGGCTGGAGAAAAAAAATAAACTCTGCTGGGATTCCAGACCATGAGACCGCCCAGTCCCCTCTGGATTATCATGTCCATCCCTTTATGACCGCAGTGTCCCCGTCTTCTGCTGGCTCCATCTAGCAGGATGACGTGCCAGGTCACAAAGCTCAGATCATCTCCAACTGGTTTCTTGAACAAAACGATGAGGTCACAGGATTCAGATGGCCTCCCACAATCACCAGATCTCAATCCTGTAGAGCACCTTTGGGATGTGGTGGAACAGGAGATTCACGTCATGGATGTGCAGCTGACAAATCTGCAGTGACTGTGTGATGCTGTCATGTCAATATGGACCAAAATCTCAAAGGAATGTTTCCAGCATCTTGTTGAATCTCTGCCATGAAGAATTAGGGCCACAGGGGGTCCGACCCCCAGGTTCTTGCACGGCATTCCTAATAAAGTGGCCGGTGTATATACACAGAGACTGATAGGCTGGGGGACGACCCCCATTTTAAATTGACTATTCATATAAGTGAACTGGAGGATGGGCTGCTGAGATCAGTCCCCTCAGTCGCTGAGCTCTGCCCTGTCGTCTTTCTGTTCTTGATGGCCCCTGTAGTAGACGCCGGGGTCCTCACAGCCCTTTTCATGGGGGTGTCCATGTTCTTGTTTAGCAAAGCTGATGGCTCCTGAGTCGGTGGACCTGCAGTCCCACTGATGTGTGGCCTCAGGTCGGGTATCTGTGGAGATGGAGCTGAGAGGCTCCTCCATGGCGTTTGTAGGATGGCTCCCCTCATTCTGTTTCTGGGGTCAAATGCCTAACATGACAGAAAGCAGCATGGCAGGACAAAGTCACATGCACACCCGCAGTGAGGACATCTGTGGCACAAATGAGCTGAACTTGAAGCAACAAGGAGAGTGCTGTGTTCACATAGACATTTATTCGTTGTCAGGAGGACTTTGCAGCTAAACACTTCACCACCGTCCCACCCGAGTGCAAACACCAAAACATATGTGGCGAGAATATCGGGTGCCGTGTGGCCTCCCACCCTGCACATGGCCCCCTTTACCCAATTTAAAGATGTTTGCATCTCAGCCTCTTTGATTTGTTCCATCAACAATTTTGCAATTTCAAGACCTGCTTTGTAGGCCACACCACAGGGTGGAGGTCCTACTTAATAACATTTATGATTACTATTATTAATAGTTTGTTTTCTACCACTCAGTGGTTTGGAGCGCCAGGGGTGGGAGATGTGTCGTCCCCTGGCAGAACAACAGCAAGTCGTGGATTGAATTCCAGATCCCACATCTGTGGAAAGATCCCGACAAACGGGCAGAGCCCTTGGCTTAGTGAACTGAGTGCTGGACCACCCGTCACGAAGGCAGCACCACTGAACTATGGCAGTGAAGTGTGATGAAAGGCGCTGCATAAATGGGAGAGTTCAAGGGCAAGTTGACTGTCGATAAAATGTCTTAAAATAAAAAGCGTGTCAAAATCACAAAACACTTCAAAAGTTTAAACATGGGGCAATGTACTGAACGTACGCATACACATACAGTGCATCCGGAAAGTATTCACAGCGCTTCATCACTTTTCCACATTTTGTTATGTTACAGCTTTATTCCAAAATGGATTAAATTTATTTTTTTCCCCAGAATTCTACACACAACACCCCATAATGACAACATAAAAAAAGTTTACTTGAGGTTTTTGCAAATTTATTAAAAATAAAAAAACTGAGAAAGCACATGTCCATAAGTATTCACAGCCTTTGCCATGAAGCTCCAAATTGAGCTCAGGTGCATCCTGTTTCCCCTGATCGTCCTTGAGATGTTTCTGCAGCTTCATTGGAGTCCACCTGTGGTCAATTCAGTTGATTGGACCTGATTTGAAAGGCACACACCTGTCTATAGAAGGTCCCACAGTTGACAGTTCATATCAGAGCACAAACCAAGCATGAAGTCAAAGGAATTGTCTGTAGACCTCTGACAGGATTGTCTCAAGGCACAAATCTGGGGAAGGTTACAGAAACATTTCTGCTGCTTTGAAGGGCCCAATGATCACAGTGGCCTCCATCATCTGTAAGTGGGAGAAGTTCAAAACCACCAGGACTCTTCCTAGAGCTGGCCGGCCATCTAAACTGAGCGATCGGGGGAGAAGGGACTTAGTCAGGGAGGTGACCAAGAACCTGATGGTCACTCTGTCAGAGCTCCAGAGGTCCTCTGTGGAGAGACGAGAACCTTCCAGAAAGACAACCATCTGTGCAGCAGTCCACCAATCAGGCCTATATGGTAGAGTGGCCAGACAGAAGCCACTCCTTAGTAAAAGGCACATGGCAGCCCACCTGGAGTTTACCAAAAGGCACCTGAAGGACTCTTAGACCATGAGAAACAAAATTTTCTGGTCTGACGAGACAAAGATTGAACTCTTTGGTGTGAATGCCAGGCGTCACGTTTGGAGGAAACCAGGCACAGCTCATCACCAGGCCAATACCATCCTACAGTGAAGCATGGTGGTGGCAGCATCAGGAACTGGGAGACTAGTCAGCATAAAGTGAAAGATGACTGCAGCAATGTACAGAGACATCCGGGATGAAAACCTGCTCCAGAGCGCTCTTGACCTCAGACTGGGGCGACGGTTCATCTTTCAGCAGGACAACGACCCTAAACACACAGCCAAGATATCAAAGGAGTGGCTTCAGGACAACTCTGTGAATGTCCTTGAGTGGCCCAGCCAGAGCCCAGACTTGAATCCGATTGAACATCTCTGGAGAGATCTTAAATGGCTGTGCACCGACGCTTTCCATCCAACCTGATGGAGCTTGAGAGGTGCTGCAAAGAGGAATGGGCGAAACTGGCCAAGGATAGGTGTGCCAAGCTTGTGGCATCATATTCAAAAAGACTTGAGGCTGGAATTGCTGCCAAAGGTGCATCGACAAAGTATTGAGCCAAGGCTGTGAATAGCCAGGTGTGTGCCTTTCCAAATCCTGTCCAGTCAACTGAATTGACCACAGGTGGACTCCAATGAAACATCTCAAGGATGATCAGGGGAAACAGGAGGCACCTGAGCTTAATTTGGAGCTTCATGGCAAAGGCTGTGAATACTTATGGACATGGGATTTCTCAGTTTTTTATTTTTAATAAATTTGCAAAAACCTCAAGTAAACTTTTTTTATGTTGTCATTATGGGGTGTTGTGTGTAGAATTCTGGGGAAAAAAATGAATTGATTCCATTTTGGAATAAGGCTGTAACATAAAATGTGGAAAAAGTGATGCGCTGTGAATTTTTTCCGTATGCACTGTACATACATATACAGTATATATATATATATACAGTATATATATATATATATATATATATATATATATATATATATATATATATATATATATATATATATATATAAGGACCAGTAGGGGGTGCAATGTATTTTGTTTTATTTTATGGTACTTCCATATCCTTTCCACATTAGCAAAAAACAAAATCTTCTTGTCTCCTTCCACACCTCCCACATTATCTCATACACTCTAACTAATGTTAACGTTTACCTCCACTAGGTGGAATTGAAGTGTCTCATAGTGTGGGGTCTCCTCAGTCTGTCAGTGGAGCAGGACGATGACAGCAGTCTGTCTGTCACTGAAGCTGCTCCTCTGTCTGGAGATGATCCTGTTCAGTGGATTCTCCATGATTGACAGGAGTCTGCTCAGCGCCCGTCGCTCTGTCATGAATGTCAAACTGTCCAGCTCCGTGCCTACAATAGAGCCTGCCTTCCTCACCAGTTTGTCTCTCTTCTTTATGCTGCCTCCCCAGCACACCACCGCGTAGAAGAGGGCGCTCGCCACTAACCGTCTGATAGAACATCTGCAGCATCTTATTGCAGATGCTGAAGGACGCCAACCTTCTAATGAAGTATAGTCGGCTCTGTCCACTCTTACACAGAGCATCAGTATTGGCAGTCCAGTCCAGTTTATCATCCAGCTGCACTCCCAGGTATTTATAGGTCTGCACTCTCAGCACAGTCACCTCTGATGATCATGGGGTCCATGAGGGGCCTGGGCCTCCTAAAATCCACCACCAGCTCCTTGGTTTTGCTGGTGTTTAGTTGTAGGTGGTTTGAGTCGCACCATTTAACAAAGTCCTTGATTAGGTCCCTATACTCCTCCTCCTGCCCACTCCTGAGAGCAGTGTTGTTTGTTTGACTGCTAATTAAAGAAAAAGAAACAGCTATGGAGCCTGAGTCAAGTTAATTAAAAGTAGTAATCAGCAGCAAAAACTGGTCACTAATTAAGAAGATGGTAAGAATGAAAACCTGCAGCCACTGCGGCACTCGAGGCCTGGAGTTCGCCTCCCCTGTACTAGGGTGTTGTACCGTGTTAGCCATTATGAATGCAGTGAGAAGTCAAGCAAAATGACACCTTTTATTGGCTAACTAAAAGATTACAATATGCAAGCTTTCGAGGCAACTCCGGCACCCTCTTCAGGGGGGTGTCATTTTGCTTGACTTCTCATTATATTCTTATATAAATTCAAAAGGCACACCAAGAATATGGCACCTCTTTTTCTTTTTCCCCTGAATATTATGCTTATTGTAGACAATACAAATCACAATTTTCTCACTTTGTTTTACCCCCCCCCCCGATTAAGCTTGAAAAAAGATGCTTATGAAGTTGAAATTCACAGATTGTTGGGGTAAGTAATTTATGGTCACTTTTTTTTTGGACAGTAAGATGGTCACACTAAGCAAGACTGTGTATTTCCAATGTAAGCCTTTCAATTTCATTAGTGTCTTCTCGTTTAAAGTTACTTCAGTCTGAGTTTTAATAACATTTACTGGAGTAACATCTCACATCTCTGATCTTTTTTTTTTTTTTGCGCTAGAAGATGGGTGGAACAATTAAATCAATTACCAAATAATTAGATTGATAGCTTGTACACGCTACAGGGTCTTTTCCCAGCTTTAAAAGACACATATTTCAGGACACATATTTTTTGGCTGGGCAAAATTTGATGGTGGAAATGACCAAATTTATCATCTGTGGGTAACACGCTTATAGTTCATTCCAGAAAGTCACAATAAACCTCTAGTGCCCCCTTCAGTTCAGACTGCAGCATACAATGGCATGAAATGACATTTCCCAGGACAGCGGTACAACATTTACATACAGGTAGTCCCCAGGTTACGGACATCCAACCTACGACTTACAAACGTGGCCACAGCTGTGACGCATGTGCCTCAGTAACTGCCACTCCGTCATCTTTGGCCTGGGGACACAGCAAGCAGAGGCCTGAGGGGGGCGATTTTGCTGCTCGTGCAGTGTAGTGTCCCTCGGGCGGCTCCCAGCGGTAAGTGGTGACCTGTGATCCTAAGTCACCGGGGCTACAGCTATCGCTCGTGTGCAGTCCTTGAATTATTTTTATCCATTTATACACTAATAATGGCAATTATTAAATAACTAGCAAAATACCCGCACTTCGCAGCAGAGAAGTAGTGTGTTAAAGAAGTTATGAAAAAGAAAAGGAAACATTTTAAAAATAACATAACCTGATTGTCAATGTGATTGTTTTGTGACTGTTATGAGTGTTGCTGTCATCAAGGATTTGCTTCTCATTATTTCTTTCAATCAGGTTCGTATTTGTAGGATGCGTTGTGTTCAAGTTATATTCCGTGTTTGTCAATCGTTGTAAAGATGACAGGTTTCATTCATCGATTTGTTTCTTACTGCAGCAATAAACAGCTCGTCTTCCTCTTTATCTGAGATGTGACTCACTGTATGCACGGGTTTTTTTTTACACCGTCTTCCTTTAGCGGGACATTGACTTTTTCCACCGCGTGGTTTGTTTCCGCAGTAGCTGCACTTATGAATATGCTTGTATGCGGCCCTAAACCCGCAAATATTTAGCGGCAGAGTGTTTCTATTGGATTGCCGCTGACGGACGGCCTTATATGGGCAGGCACTCAATTACGTGGGAGGCGTGACGATGAGAGACGCAACTCCGCCTCACCGGCGACCGAGCTGCAGGCTATGGCCATATATATGTATGTAAGTAGGTTCCGGTTATGACTGTTACGCGTAGAATTTCGAAATGAAACCTGCCTAACTTTTGTAGCCTTCTACCTACACGGGAAGTTGGAGAATTAGTGATGAATGAGTCAGTGAGTGAGTGAGTCAGTCAGTCAATCAGTGAGGACTTTGCCTTTTATTAGTATAGATAATAATAATTATTGTTATTAAATAATTCCTCCCATATAAGTAACATTTCTTGGACTGCCTTCTTCCATCTCCGAAACATTTCTAGACTTAGTCCTGTTCTTACCCAACACAGTACTGAAGTATTGGTCAATGCCCGAGTCACCTCACGTATAGATTACTGTAATGCTATTCTATCTGGCATCCCACAAAAACGTATCCATCGCTTACAACTTCTTCAAAATTCTGCTGCCAGGATAATAACCTGCTGTTCTAAATCCACTGCACACATCACACCGATTCTCTCTCGACTTCACTGGCTCCCTGTTCACTACCGATTACAATACATTTACAAAAACATTTAAAGCTCTCCACACCTCACTGATCTCCTCCAGACTGACACTCCTCTCGCTCACTCAGATCCTCATCTGCAGCTCGACTTTCTGTAGCACACGTCAGACTCAGTGCTATGGGAGCTCGAGCGTCTCTCCTAGTGCTCCTCATATCCGTCAGCTCGATTCAATAGCAAATTTTAAAACTACCCTCAAAACGTATCTTTCCAAACTGGTGTACCAATTGTGAATTTTGCACTGTTACTGCCAGTTATCTTTGTTTGTTTGCTAATTATTGCTTTTTGATTTATCATTCTCTTGTTTTAATTTTACTAATGTTGTTTAATTTTATCCATCCATTATCCAACCTTTTGAATCCGAACACAGGGTCACGCTGGAGCCAATCCCTGCCAACACAGGGCACGAACCAATCCTGGGCAGGGTGCCAACCCACCGCAGGACACACACAAACACACCAAGTACACACCAGGGCCAATTTAGAATCGCCAATCCACCAAACCGGCATGTCTTTGGACTGTGGGAGGAAACCCACGCAGATGCGGAGAGAACACGCAAACTCCACACAGGGAGGACCTGGGAAACGAACCCGCATCCACTAACTGCAAGGCAGCAGCGCTACCACTGCGCCACCCTATTATTATTATTATTAGTAGTAGTAGTAATAATAGTAGTAGTAGTATTATTATTATTATTATTATTATTATTATTATTATTATTATTATTATCCATCCATCCATTATCCAACCCACTATATCCTAACTACAGGGTCACGGGGGTCTGCTGGAGCCAATCCCAGCCAACACAGGGCAAGGCAGGAAACAAACCCCGGGCAGGGCGCCAGCCCACTGCAGCATTATTATTATTATTATTATTATTATTATTATTATTATTATTATTAGTATTATTATTAGTATTATTATTATTATTAGTAGTAGTAGTATTAATGTTATTATTATTATTATTATTAGTAGTAGTAGTAGTAGTAGTATTAATATTAGTATTAGTAGTAGTAGTAGTAGTAGTAGTATTACTATTATTATTATTATTACTATTATTATCCATCCATCCATTATCCAACCCCCTATATCCTTACTACAGGGTCACGGGGGTCTGCTGGAGCCAATCCCAGCCAACACAGGGCGCAAGGCAGGAAACAATCCCCGGGCAGGGCGCCAGCCCACTGCAGCATTATTATTATTATTAATTATTATTAGTATTATTATTATTAGTATTATTATTATTAGTAGTAGTAGTAGTAGTAGTAGTAGTATTATTATTAGTATTATTATTTTTATTATTATTATTATTATTATTAGTAGTAGTAGTAGTAGTAGTAGTATTACTATTATTATTATTATTACTATTATTATCCATCCATCCATTATCCAACCCCCTATATCCTTACTACAGGGTCACAGGGGTCTGCTGGTGCCAATCCCAGCCCACTGCAGCATTATTATTATTATTATTAATTATTGAGATGAAAACTTGGCCAATGTCTGAAAATCAAAATAGTAAGACTGCAACTGGCAGTCTGGTCTTTCTTTTAACAGTGAAATGATTCACTCAATGACAAAAATAAATAATTTCATTGTATACAAATTGGCTTAATAACTTCTGAAAACATTTCACTCATTCCTCTCTCAATCTCTGTCTCTCTCACACACACATAATGTGGTTACTTAAATATATACAAGATAGGATCTAAAAATCCTTGAAACAGAACTGTCTTCCATAGCTTTTTCCGTGTGTTGCCACTCTGTAATTTGAGAGGATTCAGTCTGTCAATGTGGTGCAGCCTTAGTTTGTGGAGGACAGACACAGCTAAAGACATGAGCATCAAATGGTGGCTGTCAATTTCAAACTGTGTTTCCTCGATGTGCTCCTTCATCTGAACCAATCTCAGCCCGAACAAACTGATTGATCAAAGACACACAGACATCTTGCCCTCATGTCGACTGTTGATAACACGCTCAGCTACTTTGACCACCTTGACTGGACCCTCAGAAGGAATCATCAAACCTCCTTTGTTTCTTAATGTGAGTGAGTGGTAGCTTTGATCATATGACGCCGGTACAGAGTCTGTTACAAAACTAGCACGGCACACGTCACAGGACAGTTTTCTCCAAATCCAGTCTATGGGCCACCTGACCTTCCAATGTTAATGACTAACAACAATCTACATAGTTAGTGACTAAATGCGTTCAGCCAAAACATTGTTTGGAGGCTCACTTGAGCACATTAATGCATAGCTTTGCTAGCTTAGCCTGGCGTAGCTAAAGTTAAGATTATAAAACGGGATTTTCTGATGGCCAGATATAAGCAAAACAATTGTTCAGCCTTACCTATGAAATGTAATCCTCCAGGATCTGGTTTGGAGCAGTTTGTACAATCCCAAGCAGCACATTTGTGAGGCATCTTTATCCATTACTTCACTCCACAGCAGTGCCACTCGCAATATGGCGGCGACGTTGACGTACGATGCTGCTGGTCATGTGGCGTCTAGTAATTCTATGTCTATGGCTCCCCCAAGCAGCACCCATGGAACCCAGCAGGGCTGTCTTAAGGAACTGCAATTCCCAGGCCGCTCTGCGGATATCAATGCAGGCACCAAAGCCCAGGAAGACTCCCACCTATTGCATCGGAGGAGCAAATACTCCACGTGATTAGTCTGTTAAGCCGGCCTCCCAGCTGGGTAGGTAACTTTAAATCACCTCAGCTGCATACTGTGTATAAATACATTTTATTTATATTTTGTCACAAATGAGCGAGGACACTGCCCGGCTGGGATGCCTGGATTGTCCACGAGTTGGACGATACTTCTCCTCAGCCACGAGATGGCAGCCGCCCGGGTCTATTTGGGGGCCACAGGGACAGAGCTGGGACGCTCATTATGAAAGAACGTGGCCACCGCCAGGTGGTGCCAGGACAATTAGAGAATCCTGGATGGCAGCACTTCCGCCATACCAGGAAGTGCTGCCGGAAGCAATTCCAAGGACACCCGGAGTGCTTCCATGTGCTTTCCTGACACTTCCGCCACACCAGGAAGTGACATCAAGGGGAGCACCTGGGACTCATCTGGGTCATGATTAAAAGGGCCACCTCCCTCCAGTAGACGAGCCAGAGTTGGAAGGAAGGAGACGAAGCTTGTGAGGAGGGAACAGGAGGTCAAGAGAGAGAAAGAAGAAGAAGAAGAGAAAGAAGATGAGAAAGGAAGAGAAAGGAAGAGAGTTGGTGGTTGAAGGTATTGTGTTGCTGTAAAGAATAAAGAAAGTGTGTTTTGGACATTCTGGTGTCGGTCTGTCTGTGTTTTGGGGGTATGCTGTCCACAATTTATATATATATATATATATATATATATATATATATATATATATATATATATATATATATATAGTGTATGTATTGTGATAGAAACACAGAGAGAGAGACCCGACATCATGAAAAGGTTTGGGGCAGCCACCCATATAACACCCCAGACTGCAAAAGGGCTTGAAAAGTAGCACTGATGTGCCCGGGCTGGAATCCGAAACTTTAAAGGTCTTCAGTGATGTCATTTAGGTCGGAACAGGCAATGTGATGTATTTCTTGGTGCTGGAACAGGAAGTGATGTCATCAAAGCTGAATTGGGCAGAATTTCCCATATTTGGTCTGCAGAAAAAACCGAGGAAGGTTTAGTGCACTGCTGCCCCCTCCTGGCCTGGTGTGCAATTACCTTTATTAGTCCATTCAGCTTCCTCTAACATAAGCCCACTTTGAAACACTCGGGCTGTCCACTCACCAGCACACACACACACACACACACAAACGCACCTCACAGACACACACAAACGCACAACCATCTTCACACGCACGTCACACACGCACCTCCTATGTACTGTGATAGAAAAACAGACCAGACATCGTGAAAAGGTTTGGGGCAGCCACCCGTATAACATCCCTAAAGGCAAAAGGCTTTTTGAAAAGAACAGAGTTGTTCACAAGACTGAGTCCAAAACAGAACTGATTCATTGGTGGTAAGATGGCGGCTTTAAAGGCCCGTATAGGAAGTGATGTCATCGAAGGGGGCTGAACCGGAAGCAAGGTTATCGGAGGCGCCGGAGCCTGGCTGGATTTCTCGGGAAAATGTCTGCAGAGAACTGAGAAAGACAGTCAGTGCACCCCGCCACCCCCTGGTCGGATGTGGTATTACTGTTACTTAAGTCCTTTAGCTGCCTCCTACTTGCACGTGTGTGACAGTATGTATATATCTGTATATATATATATATATATATGTGTATATGTGTATATATATATACCAGGTTGAGCTTCTGAGCTCCAATTCGGTGGCCCCGATGTAAACCCAGGGGGCTGCCCTCTTGTGTCCGGGGAGAGGTACTTCTGGTAGTATGCCCATTCCCCCGGTCTTCTCTTGAAAAGGGCGTCCATCACACCCTTATTAACTCAAGTAAGACATTGGCCAATCAGAGGCCTCTTGATGTCATGACATTGATTTCTGTTTTTTGAGACGTTAAACTTGGTGTATGGACACTTGTGGGCCACTCAGACAGCTGATTTGGTAGATACAGGCTGATATCGATCTGTCCCTCAGCTGTAACTGTGACATGACCACTGATGGAGTAAATAATGGACCCAACACTGAGAACGTTACATGACATGACACACGCGGATCTGTGAGACACCGCGGATGAACGTCTTCTGCCGAGGTGGATGGAAACTTTTGCCCTCAGCTCTCTTTGTCACAAACTTTCATCCTATGTGACACGTCGGCTCATCTCTGCAGCTCCGCTATGCGAGTGTCGGCTCTCCAGCTGCTGGAGCTGCCATCCTGTCTCGATTTGGCACGCTGTTATTTTTCCTTAAATAGATTTTCATGCTAAAACAAGCATACAGACTTGTAAGTCCAACTCGGTCAAGTATTTTCAGTCCACAGGGAAAGCACAAAGCCAGCAGAGACACGCACTCCTGGGTCTTCCCTTCTGATGTCTGTCTTGTAATTACAATGTCATATAAACCACAGCCTACAGCTTACTAATTGTGGTTTTGCTAAACAACCCAAGCTGAACGTTCCATCCGGCGGTGTTAATGTTACACCAGGGAATGCTGCCAGCCAGAGCTGGCCAGGTCGGACTTAAGGAAATGAGGAGCTGCCAAGTGAGCTGCCCGCGCATCAGAAACTACCAATGGTGTGGGGGAACTGCAAGGGAATGTGCTGAAGGTGCCGTGAGCTCAAACTGCAACGCTTTAACTTTAACATGAGAAGACAGGAGAGGATCCTTCTACTTGAAGAGGAGGCTCTGAATTGGTCTGAAGAGGACATTAAGACAGAAGGAAGCAGGCCAGCGTGGAACAAAATCTCTAAGGAAGCCAACAGCACTTCACTGAGCCGCAATGCCACCCTGTCAAAAGAGACATAAAATGTTGGCTTTGTGAGGCCCTTCTAATTCAAGAATTGTAACTTGCTGGCATTTTGTTCTGAGCTCTTCACTGTTCAGCTCTGTAACCTTACCCTGTGGCATTTGCTCCCAAACAGACCCCTAGACTGATGTCAACTTAAATTATGTTGACCTCTTTTGTAAGTCGCTTTGGATAACAGCATGTGATAAGTGCATACATGTAAATGAGATGTAAATTCTGGTGGGGCCAGCAGAAGTTGTGAGAGGGAGAGAGAGAGAGAGAGAGCAAGAGAGAGAAGGAAACAGGGACACTGTCAGAGAGGGTGGGGCCTAGGAAAAAGAAAGAGAGAGAGAGAGAGAGACTCTGTCAGAAGGGGTGGAGTCAAAGAGAAAGAAAGAGATAGAGAGACAGAAAAAGAGAATCTCTGTCAGAAGGGGCGGAGTCTGGGGGAGAGAAAGATTGAGCGCGAGAGAGAGAGAGAAAGACACTCTGTCAGAAGGGGTGGAGTCTGGGAGAGAGAAAGAGAGAGCGAGAGAGAGAGAGACTCTGTCAGAAGGGGTGTAGCCTAGGAGAGAGAGAGAGAGAGAGACAGAGAGTGACTCTGTCAGAAGAGGTGGAGCCTAACAGAGAGATAGAGAGAGAGAGACTATGTCAGAAGAGGTGGAGCCTGGGAGAGAGAAAGAGAGAGAGAGAGCGAGAGAGAGAGACTCTGTCAGAAGGGACGGAGCCTAACAGAGAAATAGAGAGAGAGAGACTATGTCAGAAGAGGTGGAGCCTGGGAGAGGGAGAGAGGGAGAGAGAGAACTCTGTCAGAAGGGGCGGAGCCTAGGAGAGAGATAGAGAGATAGAGATATAGAGAGAGACTCTGAAAGAAGGGGTGGAGCGTAGGAGTGAGAAAGAGATGATGTCTGAAGGTGCAGAGCCATCCTTAACAGTCATGTACAGGGTGTATGTGTGTGTGTAATTTTCCATGAATATGCATGAATAATTGAGAAGTGATGATGATGAAGTACACAGATGAAAAGCTTCCAAAATTAATTTGAACAATTAAATAACAAAGTCAGATCTGAGCCAAAAACTGAAACTGAGTCCCGTTTATCTGCAGTTCAAATGTCGCTGTAGTAGCTTGGAGTAACAGGTGGTCCCAAAGGCAGCTGGTATGGAATTTTCAATCTGCTTTTACCATCTCATCTCTTCTCTAGTATTGCTCCAACATTGGAGGAGCAGCTGCTTCTATGCCCCCTCCCCAAGATAGCACCTATTAAGTATATATATTATATACAGGGACGCATATAGGGGGGATGCAGAGGCTCCACCTTACAGGGGCCCATAGCGGAGGTGGACCATGAAAAGCCACGGCATTTCTTTATTGACCACGGTTGTCCTCCCAGAATTCCAAAAGGGCCGTGTTAGACTGAAGTACTTATTTCTGTCATCAAAGAGGACCAACACCCCCACCTACCCACCACATGGTCGCGGCAGCCCATAATAATGAAACACCCCCTGACCTTAGAACTGCTGACTAAATGAAATGCCTGATATTTATGAGCTGATTAACGCCTACTCCTCTCGACAGACAGCCATCTGTAATTTAGGTGAAGGGGCTTCTTAGTATTTCAGTTGGGGGGTGTGGCTTCTTGATTTGGCCTCCCTTAGTAGTTCATGGCGGTCTTCTGAGCCCCACAGTGTCTTCTGGACCGAATCTTTTCAAACCCTGCACTCAAAATTCAAACTGAGGACAAAAGGAGATGAGAGTCATTGAATTTGTGAAGAGGGGGCTCACTTTACTCTTCATTTCTGCGGACCACTGCATTAGGCGTGGGTGACGGTGCATGGTAGATTGATGGACAGCGTCCAGGATCTAATGAAAGAGGGCTGAAGGTCATAAGATCACTAGCGAGTATTGATTTTTTTTTTTTTTACTAGACACCATGCTCTCCAACTAACAGCACTGTTTCTCCTCTCGCTCCAAGGCGCTATATAAGTGCAATGTGTAGGTTGATTAAATATAAAAATAAGAAAGCAAAAATCAATCAGTAGCTAAATTCTCTATGCCCTGTGGAGCTCAATTAGAAAATTCCCAGTTAAACAAATTGATATTGAACAACAAGGAAGAAAACTCTGTAATATTCACATAAACAAATATGAAAACAGTTTATGTGTTATACTTCAGGGTTAAAGGGAACAATAAGAAAGGATGTTTATATAGTGCCTTTTATACACAGAGTGAGTTCTATTGAAGTTCATTATTATTATTAAGCTGATGCTTTAATCCAAGGCAATTTGCTGCATTTGAGATAACAATTGATCCCATTTCTTTTGTTTGTGGAACACAGGAAGGTGAAGTGACTTGCTCAGGGTCACACAGTGTCACTAGTGTGATTGAAATCCAAAACCTTAACCATCACACCACACTACTTTATTTGAGTCCCGCATACTAGCTTAAACCATTCCAAAATACCACAATAATATTCTATACACACATATATCCACGTTAAAAAAAAGGACTAGATTCTCCCTGAAAAAATTTGGGATGGGATACTGTGGAGCTGGGACTGGAAATGTCACAGTTTTATGAAGCTGTATCCATCTTAATAAAAGGACAAATGTCTGTGTGTCTCTGTTATATGTCGCTTGGCATGGGATTCGCAAAAGCAGTGCTAAAGTGTGCGATACACCGTCTGTTGGAATAGAAAATGTAATGCTTTGTATTACTACAAATCCTTGTCATGTACCATCTGCTGGAATGAAAAATGTGATGCATTTCATTACCACGTGCTTTACAAAATTTGCACATTCACCTAAGGAGATGGCAGCAGGATACACTGTGAGAAGAAGGCAAGCTGACAGAGGCTATGGCAAGCCAAATTATCATTCAGAGATATCTATCATAAGAGGCAGTGTGATGCTCTGGGCAACATTCTGTTGAAAAAACCTTGGGTCCTGGTATTCATACCAAGTTCCAACCAACCTACATATTGTTGCAGACCACATACACCCCATCATGGCATCGGTATTCCTTGATGGCAGCGGCCTCTTTCACGCCATGACACACTGCAATAATTGTTCAGGAATGGTTTGAGGAACATACCAAAGAGTTTGAGATGTTGACTTGGCCTCAAAATTCCCCACATCATCCGTGGGGTGTGCTGGAAAAACAATTCCCATCCATGAAGGCCCCACCTCGCAGCTTACAGGAGCTAATGGATCGGCTGCTAACGTGGGCGCGAGAGCAGCGCGTCGAAAATGACGTCAGATTACGGGACACGCGCAGTATTTTCGCCTGCGCACTGACTGCGCGAGGAAAATTTTCTTAACTACGCTGCTGTGTATCCAAAATGGTGAATTTGAAAGAGGCTGGTAACCTGGACCACAGAATGATGGGCGATGGACAGAATGTTACGATTCGGGTCATCAAAACGCAATGAAGACATTTAAAAGCATTTGAAATACATCTGTTCCACTTGTATTTCCCCCTCTCACTCTCAGTATTATACTCGCCCGTCCTTGGCCGCTTTTATTCAATAACTCTGACACTTCGCCTTCACGTTTTCTTCCTCTTAAAAGTCAGGAATTGCTGGCACAAATCACTTCTTGCACTAGCGGAGTCGCAAATCCCCTGCTGTGACATTATTAAATATGTAACACTGACCTAAAACTGTCACTTATTGACGAGGAGAATATCAGTGCGTCAATCGTTCGGGCTGCAACAAGTACTGTACGTCGAAATGTGTTCTGGTCGCTAAGCGCGCGTGCGCGGCGGCTTCACGCGGTGAAGTATAAACGAGACCTTAAAACAGGAGGGGGAGTGCGCGCGCGCGCTCACACACGCACTGACGGAGACCCGAATGACATTCACGCGCTTGTTCTGTGCATTTTATTCAATTTGTTCTTTTGTTTTTCGATCGCTATTTCCAGGAGGCGTGAAATGAATTCCATGTACGCCTCAATGTAAAATCTCTGCATATATCTCGTGCAGCTGGAAAGACACTATATAATCTGTCTTATGCACTTAGCCGCTCTCTCTCTGCGGAGACAGACAACGCGCACGCGGCTTTCTAGGTGGGCTTCGTCTCTTCCGCTCTGCCCGCCACTTTAATGCAATTAGTCAAAAACAAGCCCTCTTTGTGCCCTGAGAGGCGTGGGAAAATTTGTCCCTTAAGTCCGACCAGACGCTCGTTCTTGGCTGACGGGGTTGCAAAGGAAGCACCAAAGGGTTCCGGACAACCTATAGTCAGGTTTTAGGGGGTGTGATGACTAGAACGGCGAGGGGTCTTCCAGACGTCCTCAGCTGTACGCTCATTGGGCAGTGCCCTGATCTTGGTTGGCTTGGAGCCTATTCCGTTAACATGCCAGCAAGAGATGGGGGTCCAGTTTATCTGAATGCATAGCGCTCCATTTACTGCTGCGCAGCACCATGTGACAATGTGCCAGCCAGGTCATTCCAACTCTTTGTTTCATGGTGAAAGGGTGGCATAAGAAACTAAACGCAGAGACCAATTCTCAAGGTCTCTTTCCAGTTTCCGAGCCAGGCACCCTGCAGGCAGCTGTAAAGAAGACATTTTCAAGGATCAGATGTGGCAAAGAAGAGCCGCTTCCTTTCCTGTTTTCCGGGCTTACTGCATATCTGGAGAGCCTGGGAATCGCGTTGGAGGGCCCTGCAGGAATGCGTCTTGATGTGAGCACCGCACTTTGACCCAAGTGCGCTTCATAAATCTTTGAAAGGAATGTGAAGTTTGCATAAGGGTCCAGCGCGAGGGTCTTTGACTGTTCTGGCCTCTTATCTCGGTGCGCCATCGTTCCCAGAAAGTCCGTGTAAAGCGCATGCGCGATCATCGATCGTCCTTTTGATTAATCTCGAGTTCAAAGCGAACAATTCTCCTGCAAAGCACGCGAGATAACAAGCAAGCGTAAAATACAGTTTAAAATGATACACGAAGAACTGAATATTCACTTAATGTAACAGCTTCGTGGCGGCCTTTACCCACCCATCCATCCATCCATTTTCACACCTGCTTATCCTGAGCCGGTTGGTGGGGGAGATGGGCTCCATTATGTGCAAATAGTACGAGAATGGATGTGGGAGGGGTCTTTACGACCCCACCTCAGGCACAATGTCCCCTAAAAGGACATATTTGAGCTGATTTGCGACATTATGATCCACTGCCTTACTTCACTTCAGACTCCTTATTATATAGCGCCTTCAAAGGACGAAAACCTTGGCACTCCCAAACTTTTACCCTTCTTTCTTTGTAAAGTTTAGAATTGCTGAAATCATTGCTATTTATTTATGCTTGTTTGTTTTGTTCACCATGGCCACCTGATCATATCATCAGTCTTGCATTTAGAGACTAAAAAACACAAAAAAAATACAATGTATAAGAACTAAACACCTCTTAATTATATATCTATTTAATGTAAGTGTGCATTATTTATTTATTTATTTATTTACTTATTTATTCTTAACTACTTTCAATTTCTTTTTGATTTGTTTGTAAAGCACTTTGATCTATTATATAGCGCCTTTCATATCTATCTATTATATAGCGCCTTTCACTCTGTTTCCTTAAATATTTAATATAATTGCAGTAACTAAGAGTTTCTAAAATACCGAATCAGTCACGAGGTGTGTGTTGAGGACCAGAGTAGGTTTCATTTGTGTTTGACTCGCTTTGTATGCTTGTTATACGGTTAAGAAGTAAAGTTATTTAAAGCGTTCTGTTTAGTGTTTGTGTTTGGAATGTGCCTTAGTGTTATTTACATGTAGCGATTTCCTTTTAACAATAGATTATGTTGTTATATCAATATACTTTACTATAAGTTTGTTGATAAACTTTATTGATTTGGATTTCATGCTGCCAATAAGCTAGTACGTAATTTGAGTGATACTGACATCTAGTGGACTTCTGTGTTATCTGAGAATCGCGCTGGAGGGCCCTACAGGAATGCGTCTATATGTGAACACCGCACTTTGACCCAAGTGCGCTTCATAAATCTTTGAAAGGAATGTGAAGTTTGTATAAGGGTCCAGCGCGAGGGTCTTATCGTATCTCGGTGCGCCATCGTTCCCAGAAAGCCAGTGTTAAGCGCATGCGCAATCATCGACCATTTAATGATAAATGTTATGTATCTGTTTTTTTACACCTATTCAAATACAGATGTAACCTGGGTTCGATTTAAACAAATCCTGAATGCGGGTTTTGTTTTAATTATGTTAACTGAATGAAATGGGATGCAAACAGCAGAGGGTGAGTAAAGTTAAGCTTGATATGTGAGTGCCTTCTGAATCGCCCATCCACAGGTCACGTGGGATAATAGTAGCGACGGGATTGGAGGAAAGAAGACAGAGCGAGCAATGACGGAAAAAAAACTTTTAGCAGAACGCTAAAACATAAAAAGGAGACGGAAAGATAGAAAGCTTTAGCAAAACGCTAAACTGAGTTGAAAGAAAGAACCGACGGCATAATAGTAAAGAGAATGTGAAAGATAAAAAAAAAGTGGAAAAGAAAAGTCAAACAAAATACTGAGTGGGGGAACGAAAAGTAAGTGTTGAAGACCATCAGAGAGGGGGTACCTAGTGTGTGAAAAAACACAGGAACCCAGCAGGTTGACAGTGGGTGGGATAACGAAGGGAAAGTGAATGTGCCGCTGGAAAACCCCAGGAGGGTCGAAAGACGAGATGGACCGACATGGGGTGGACTGAGCGTTCGGTGACCTTTCAGCAAACACTTAGATCACGTAACTGAAAATAAAACATAGAAAAACATAGACACGTTAAATAAGGTATAACTAAACACAACAGCAGTACACTTCTGCCATATTGTAATCTAATATGGGCACGTTTATACTTCACGCTCAGAACGCGGACGCGCACGCATCATGGCTGCCACGCGCTCCCAGCGTCCTCTGAGCAGGGGCCTCATGTATAAACGGTGCGTACGCACGGAAATGTTGCGTAAGAACTTTTCCACGTTCAAATCGCGATGTATAAAACCTACACTTGGCGTAAAGCCACGCACTTTTCCACGGTACCTCATGCCTTGTCGTACGCAAGTTCTCCGCTCGGTTTTGCAGACTGGCGGCACCCAGCGTCAAAGCAGTGCTACTGTTCTTGTGTGATTACTCTTTATTTATATGACGCCGCTTTATAAATACACAGAAACTAACTGCATATTGTTTATTAGTGTAATGCATCTGATTGTAATTAACTTGTAACAATATAATGGTCCAGGGAACAGCCATAGTATTCCAAATACCAGAACTGCTTTAGCGTTGTTACTCTCACTGCACCTTTCTTCTTCTTCTTCTTCTTCTTCTTCTTCTTCTTCTTCTTCTTTCAGCTCCTCCCGTTAGGAGTTGCCACAGCGGATCATCTTTTTCCATATTACTCTCACTGCACCACTCAGAGTATTTATATCACTGTATCTGAGTGTGAATCACAGCAGCAGCTGATCGGAAAGAGAATTATCAGTATACAGCTTCAAGGATACGCTCGCTGTCTCAGCCACTGCAAAACGTTTTAAAGCCTTTCCTGTACGGACCTCGCGGTTCAGAAACAGTTTAATCTCAAGAACTTTAAATGCACTCAATCACTGCTCCTTGTAGAACTGTTAGGACTTATAAGTACAATCACCTCACTGTAAACTTGCACTACAGTTATAATATCTCACAACCTGAGCCACTTTATAAGGCGCGTATTTACATATGATGACGATATCATTTTTAAGATGAAATGCAGCAAAATATGTTTATTATATTATACAGAAAAAAAGTTTAATTTAATTTAAATAATCTGTATTGTTAATAATTTAACATGTGAAGACGTGGTGCCGCAGTGCTATAGCGAGTCACTGGCACTCCGTTCACAGATTGTTCCTGCCTCGCGCTGTATTCTTGCTGGTGTTGGCACAACACTGGAAGGATAGATGGATAGGATAATTAAACATGTACTACAAAGATATTTCAATGTTCCTTAAACGTTTTGAAGACTCGGCGTTAAGCTTACAGATGGCTTAACGTCGATTACAGAGCTGATTGTATGGCGATCGGTTACTTGGGGAAAGAAAAGCAAGGACTGCAGTGACAGCCACGCCAATATATATCTATATATATAATTCACTAAGGCAAGACGACCATGGAAAGCACGCCGGAAGGGGCGTGGATTCACTAAGCTGCCGACAAGTGAGACACCTATGGCGCACACTGGGCGGCCAACTGGGTAACCAAAGTCTTTGGGTTCCGGGGGGAGTATGGTTACAAAGCTGAAACTTAAAGGAATTGATGGAAGGGCACCGCCAGGTGTGGAGCCTTTCGCTTCATTTGACTCAACACAGGAAACCTCACCCAGCCCGGACACGGATAGGATTGACAGATTGATAGCTCATTCTCGATTCTGTGGGTGGTGGTGCATGGCAGTTCTTACTTAGTGGAGCGATTTGGCTGGTTATTTCCGAAAACGAACGAGACTCCCACCTGCTAAATAGTTACACGACCCAACAGCGGTCGGCGTCCAAATTCTTAGAGGGACAAGTGGCTTTCAGCCACGTGAGATTGAGCATTAACAGGTCTGTGATGCACTTGTATGTCCGGTACTGCAGGCGCGCTACACTGAATGGATCAACGTGTGTCTACCCGGTGGGTAAGCCGTTGAACCCCATTTGTGATGGAGACCGTGGCTTCCAATTGTTCCCCACGAACGAAAATTCCCAGTACGTGCGGGTCATACGCTCGCACTGATTACGTCCCTGCCCTTTGTAAAGCCCCCCATCGGGTGACTTGGTGGATTATATATAAAAAAAAAAGCATCCGGAACCGCAAAGAACAATGAAAAATCAACGTGGAAACCGACTGAGGCGGTGTTTGGAAAATTAACAGTCAACGTGACTCACAGGTGCGTGTGGACTGTACACAGACGAAAGCGACTCAGGTAGGGAGTTGGGGGCGGGCACATAAGCGGGCAGTGCATACTGAATGAGTGCCGTTCAACCCCGTCCTTCGCTTTGGAAGGAGAAAGCGCGACGGTGCTCCTCCGGTTTTCAGTCACGGACAATTGTATGTTGGTTCCTAGCGTGCATTGTTGCAATGTTACTTTTCTTGTTGGTTTATTAAATTACGGATTTTTCAAATGTTTATTTTTTCCTCTGTGCTTAAAAATCATTTAAAAAGCGGCCTGATCATGCTGCGTATGCTACGCTGTGGGTTGGCTAGTAGAATATAAAACAGAAAGAGAAAATAACAACACAGCTAAAAACGCAGCGACAAATTTCGAAAAAACGTTAAATGCTTGTGTCTTGAGCACGAGGCGGCTCTGCAGTGTCTACAACGGACATAGCCTTCCACCGTGCATAAGCTACCTTACTGACGGGCGGGCGAAGGAGCCACCAATTCTTCCTCTGCCCAGTGCCACCACAAGTCTAGAGCCGCCCCTGAGTACTGCTGAAATAAATTATTTCATCGAAGTGAAACACATGTTTAATAACGTGCTTTAACTCCTATCATCATGAAAATGACATCACGTATACATCTCAGTATTTTAGTTATTCAGAGAGATGTCATATCACGAATGTCATGGACTCTGTGTCCAGTCGGAGGAAGAGAGCCGGTTTAAGAAGCAAGTAGTGATTCACACACATAGAGCACATAGAAGATCAAATACAAAACAAAGCATTTAACGTGCTACTTTAATTACGATGGGATTTGAGAAACTGGTTGATTAAACGATTTTAAGATGAAGTTTAGGGTTAGGGTTCTACTTTAATGACAAAATAAACTACGTGATTAAAGTGGAAATGTCGAGATTGAAGTGGACATTTCGTGCTTTTTCCCCACCGTGTGACTTTTTTTTCTCTGTACCTGTTATGGTGTATAAAATCTGTACATTTTGGTTTCCATTATATTTTGTTCAAGACAAGACAACAGATGAAATTAACAAATTAAAGCAGGTTTTCTTCCCTTACACCTTACTTTTATAACACTTGTTCATAGCTTCATGCTAATTTGGTTTTATAGCCTGGGAAAGGATGCTGAGCTGATACCTCAGGCTATTGATGGATGGACATCTGGAACAACAATTTGCTTTATGGCCTAGGACAGGAAGAACTACTGATGCCTCCGAGTACATCAAAGGTTTTGTTGTGTGGGATAAACGAACATTGAATTAATTCATCAATCATTTGGACAGCCAGCCAATCGGGTGCATGTGTTGTGAAACCAAGGCTTGACATTTCATAATAAATATGCCTTGGTTTGGAAAGAAGAAGAGAAGCAAAAGAAGAAGAAAGAGAAGCAAAGGGAGAAGAAGAGAGAAGAAGAGGAACGGACGAAGACGGCCCTGGTCGTCAGAAAGGCATCATGAACATCGATTGCTAAATCAAACGCCTTCCTGGGACATTCATCCTTGTCATCTGTAACTTTTTCGTAAGGTTTTTCTAAAGACTACATATATTCAGACTTTCCTATCACTACGTATTTTCTAGTATTCTTTGTTCTTGTGGTATTATTATTATTCTTGTAATAAATACCATGCTGCTTTTAACTTTCAATGCTTTGTCTTAATGTCTAGAGTGATTGAAGTAATAAGTTAGATTTCTTTGAGCACCTGGTGACAGCCAGATTTTTGCCATTATTTCTGTGCTGCGAGGTTTATATGGCTGAGAGTGAAGAGCGCTATACTCAACAGAAGGGACAGATACGATAAAGAAGGTATTCTTGGCTGATGAATGGCCTACAGTCAAGAGTGCTGAGTCTTTGTATGTTTAAATGAATTCTTGTAGACCAAAAGTAATATTTAGGTCTGAGATATCACTAAAACATCGTATTGTTGTTCGTGACGAAAATAAGTAAGTCTCTTGAAGTGCTGAATGACAGGCTGTTATTCCTATAGCACTGGTGTGGTTTAAAGTGCTAAGGGTTAATCAGCGTGTGTGTGTCATTCATGGAGCACAGTTGTGGTTAGGGTCTGTGTGTGTGTTCATCTTAAAGTGCAACAATAGACCAACCCGATAACGAACTTGACGAGAACCCTTACCCTTGAGGAAACAGGGAAAAGGGCAAGTGGAGGGAAATACCACGATAATACAGTACCCTAATAAGCTTTCATATGACACTCAGACAGTGGGCTTACAACTCGGCTTTTCACGGCGACTTTGATATGTGACTTCTTTTTTATTTCCGGCACTGTGCGATTTGTGAATGTGAGCTTTCAAGTTTCTCCAACACGCTATGTCACTCGATCAACTTCATTTTGTTGATTATTCCACGGTTTATTTGAACACATAGTATGTTTTTCCTTTGCCTCCACTTGGTATTCGCTGAAATTCTTATATTTTCCCCGTGCTTTTCCCATTGTCTTTTCACAGAAGGCTGCGCTTAAGGGCGATTTATATTGATTTGCATAATCAAATAGGCGTAATTCTGGGAGGATTTGGGGCGTTACAAAATCCGCGTGCACGAGCGTTAGTTTTACGCTGATCAGGATTTATGTAGCGGAAGAACGTGGAAGTTGGAGTACGCACAGATTCCTGCATCTGGATTTTTCTGTACGTAAGCACATTTCGGCTTTTGTACTTACGCCATGTTATAGTGCGAGTTCTACGCACGGCGTTATACATGAGGCCAATGTCAGTAAGGTAGTTTATACAAGGTGGATGGCCACGTCCGTTGTAGACACTGCATAGCCGCCTCGTGCTCATGACAGGCATTTAACTTTTGCCGAAATTTGTCGCTGCGTTTTTAGCCGTGTTGTTATTTTCTCTTTCTGTTTTATATTCAATATATATTGGCGTAGCCGTCACTGCAGTCAGTGCTTTTCTTTCCCCAAATACCCAATCACCACACAATCGGCTCTGTAATAGACGTTAAGCCATCTGTAAGCTTAGCGCCGATTCTTCACAACGTTTAAAGAACATTGAAATATCTTCGTAGTACATGTTTAACTATTTTATCCTTCACGACACTCCCAGTGAAGAATATAGATTATTTAAATGAAGTTAAAGTTTTATCTGTATAATATAATAAACATATTTTGCTGCATTTCATCTTAAAAATGATATCGTCATCATATGTAAATACGCACTTTATAAAGTGGCCCAGGTTGTGAGATATTATAACTGTAGTGCAAGTTTACAGTGAGGTGATTGTACTTATAAGTCCTAACAGTTCTACAAGGAGCAACTGATTGAGTGCATTTAAAGTTCTTGGGATTAAACTGTTTGTGAACCGCGAGGTCCGTACAGGAAAGGCTTTAACACATTTTGCAGTGGCTGAGACAGCGTGTCCTTAAAGCTGTATACCGATAATTCTCTTTCCGATCAGCTGCTGCTGTGATTCACACTCAGATACAGTGATATAAATACTCAGAGTGGTGCAGTGACAGTAATATGGAAAAAGATGATCCGCTGTGGCAACTCCTAACGGGAGGAGCTGAAAGAAGAAGAAGAAGAAGGAGCAGTTAGAGTAACAACGCTAAAGCAGTTATGGTATTTGGAATACTATGGCTGTTCCCTGGACCATTATATTGTTACGAGTTAATTACAATCAGATGTGTTACACTAATAAACAATATGCGGTAGTTTCAGTGTATTTATAAAGCCGCGTCATGAAAATAAGGAGTAATCACACAAGAACAGTAGCACTGCTTTGACGCTGGGTGCCGCCAGTTTGCAAAACCGAGCAGAGAACTTGTGTACGACAAGGCATGAGGTACCGTGGAAATGTGCGCGGCTTTACGCCAAGTGTAGGTTTTATACATCGCGATTTGAACGTGGAAAAGTTCTTACGCAACATTTCCGTGCGTACGCACCGTTTATACATGAGGCCCCAGGTCCTCAGAAATTAACGAGACCCGTACGCGAGGTGCAGTGTGCTAAAAGTCGGAACGTGACGTCAGGCTCTCTGTCTACATGTGCCGCTTTGAGGATCCTACGAGATCGGTGTGCGCGCTTCGCTCTCTGATGAATGGTTCGATGTGGTGAAGCAAAATGCCGACATACAAATGCATTCGTGGTGCTTTTATATTCAAGCGTCGCATATTCCCGATCGTAATGACACGATACATTTTAAAAGTCTCACATCCCATCTTCTGTGCCATCTTTTTTTTTTTTTTCCTGGGATTTCCTCCTGACCTAACAGCAGTAATCGCCCACAGAACACATTACATTCATTTTATTCCATCTCTCTGCACATTTAGAATTCTTAGATTTATACTTGATATCACTTTCATGATGAAATGCATTAAAGTTTGTATGTTATATTTTACATATAAATCGTTAATTTCGTTTGAATACTGTTAGTAATTACACACATGGGGGTGACACGGTGGCAGAGCAGGTAGCACTGCTGTCTCGCAGGGTGTCACATCGCTGGTATTCCCTGCCTGGAGTTTCCATGTTTTCCTGCAGGATTTCCTCAGTGGGCTCCGGTTTCCTTCCAAAGATATGCAGATTTGGTGACACCAAAATGACGCCAGTGTATGTGTTTGCTTGTATTCACCTTGCGATGAGCTGATGCCTCGTCCAGGGATTGTTTCTGCCTCGTGCCCAATGCTAGCTGGAAAGGACACATCCCTGGATTGATGGATTTAATAATTAAACATTCATCCTTTTCAGAGATATTGCAGTAAGGTGTCATCAGAATTTAACAGATGTTCCACGTAATTCACAGCAAAGCCAAACTTGTTCTTGCCGTGATGATATCTCGCACTGTCACCTGGTGGAATCTTCCAGATTTACGTAAAGTACGCGCGCAAGTATAAAACAGTACAACGCTTACGTAGCCGGAGCGTCCGCTGGAGCAGGCGTTAGGACAATCCAAGAAGCACCCCAATCCCCCAAAGAAGCCCCCCCTGCACCAGGCTTTATTCTGGTTACTTTTGCTACTGCAGGACCAGATAATATTAATCCTCAATTTCTTAAGGAGGTTAGCGAGAACACATAAAAGCCCTTGGCGTGTATTTTTAGGAAGGCGCTGCATGTCGGGGGGAAATTCCAAAGGGCTGGAAAATCTATCCTGTTAAATAAAGATGGCAATCAGGCAGATCCAAGCAACTATGGGGCCAGTAAGCTTAACGTGCATCACAGGAAAATTAAAGATAATAATGGAGCAACACATGGCCAGGACAGGAGTTTTCCTGAGCGCTGATCAAGCAGTGAATGTCCCGGGTGTGCCGATGCTCCGTCTTCAGCCGGCTAACGGTGACACTCTCCAGATAGGAGAGGACCATCCTGATGATTCGCTGAGCCCCCCGTCAGCACACGTTGCAGATCCTTCTGAGAGAGAGAGAGAGAGGTTAGGAGCTCGCGCTGATACAGCTGGTCTACTATTTGCATTCACGTTCATTTATGCTTATGTAGCAATGACACCCTAGGGTGCTGCTGATATATTATAATTACTCGGGTCTTCTCCTTCCGTCTCAGTGGCACACTCCACCACACCAACAGGGAAAGTTTCAACAACAACAACTTTATTCAAAGGAGCCACCCTCAATTGAATGGTGTCCCAAACAAAGAAATAGAATAAAAGCTTAACAACAATGCAGTGAAAATTAATAAACAGTAATAAGTATCTTATGCAAAAATGATATATACAATCCTATAACCTGTGCCTCTAAGCAAGCAGTATTTAATAAAAGCTCCCTTTATGCTCCCAGTCCCTCAGGAAACGTTCTTCCACTCCCACCTCACTGGCCAGTGATACCAGGAAGACAAACACAAAGAAAACGACGTTGGGGCCCTTTGTTTCTATCGTTGGAGCGCTCTATCTCCAAATGGAGCATTTGTAATCCACCGAAAAGATATCTGTCCTCCAACTGGACTCTCCAAATAGGTGGCCACAATAGAGTAAAGTAAAGATAGGGATAATTGTGCGATATACAGCTCACCACTCCTGGGTTCCGGAAGACGCGGGCTGCAGACGCTCCTCAGTGATCCAATAATCCCCAGCGGCCCTCTCGAACCTTCGATAAAATCACTCCTCTCACCGGTCCCTCCAGGTCGATTCTCTCTCTCCTCCGCAAAAGTCTCTTCCTCCCCCCCAAAATCCTCCTTCGTCCCCAAAACAGAGTCCCCCGTATTCTATTCCTATCCTGAACAGCCGCTCTGCTGCCATCTAATGTCTAGTTCTTAAAATCGCAGCTCCATGACTCTCTTATTCAGACATACACACACAAGATGTCTGTGTGCATAGCTACACTTACCAGATTGTTTTATCCAAAACCGCTCAACGTAATCGATCAATCGTTTTACAAGACGAGGGTACAAAAATGACGATTGTAAGTGAAGCGAACAAAACACAAGCGAGTTCTAATTCCCAGGTTGCAAAAAACCTAACGGCTAATATCACTTGGACAGAAACTCCACGATCAACAGCATAGACATATATAGATAGACGCCGCATTCACTGTGTAGCCCAGTCGACTCGATACGTCAGCGCGTCCGCCATATTGCGAGTGGCAAAAAGTGCCCTTTAAACTAATAGAGGTAGACGTGGAAACCGGGTTTTCTGATGAAGAAACAATAACGTTTAAAACAGTATCGTTTACATACAACAGATTTTGGCGAATCGTTTAATTGCAATTATTTATATCCATTTATACACTAATAATGGTAATTATTATTATTATTATTATTATTATTAAATAACTAGACATTACGCCCGTTACAATAACGGACGCTAGAACAGTATTGCATAAAAATTAGTAGGAACAGTCGATATTAAATGGCAAGGGTCCTCGACCTCATTCTGCTTCTTGTCATAATTTGTTTTTTGTTTTTTTTTCTCAAAAATATTTTTGCAAGAAGCCTAAAGTAAAATAATAATAAAAATAAAATAGAAACGTATATAATACAGTAAGTATAATTAATATTGCCTTAGTGTAAAACTTATAACAATATGTAATACACAATATCTGAAAAAGATATTTAGGAAAAAGTTTTTATTTTTTTACCTCATGAAATTTTTCTGTAAAATTTCATTATAGACAACATTCTTTGTAAATCCTCTGTTTGAGTTTGGCAACATGTTCAGGACCATCTACAACCTTGACAACAACATCTGAGAAACTTCTAACTCTTGATAATGCCACATACAGTAATCCCTCGCTGTATCGCGCTTCGACTTTCACGGCTTCACTCTATCGCGGATTTTTAAATGTAAGCATATCTAAATATATATCATGGATTTTTCGCTGGTTCGCCGCTTTCTGCGGACAATGGGTCTTTTAATTTAGGTTACATGCTTCCTCAGTTTGATTGCCCAGTTGATTTCATACAAGGGATGCTATTGGCGGTTGGCTTAGAAGCTACCCAATCAGAGTATGTATTATATATTAACTAAAACTCCTCAATGCTATAAGATATGTTTCACGCGTGGCGCTTGTTTGCTTCTCTCTATCTTTCTCACTCTCTGCCTGACGGAGGGGGTGTGAGCAGAGGGGCTGTTTGCACAGAGGACACGGACGCTCGTCTACAAAATGCCGCTTTATCGCAGTGCTTCTGTATACTTAAAAGCATGTATTGATTTTTTGATTGTTTGCTTTTCTTTGCGAGCGCTCTCTTTCTGACATTCTCTGCTTCTGACGGCGCTCCTTTAAAGATAAGATATATTTGCTTTCTTTTAATTGTGAGAAAGAACTGTCATCTCTGTCTTGTAATGGAGCACAGTTTAAACGTTTGACTAAAGGGTGTTATTTCATGTCTAGAGGGCTCTAATAATGTTAACAGTGTGGGAGAGTTTATAAGGGCTTAAAATATATAAAAATAACCATACAAACATATGGTTTCTACTTCGCGGATTTTCACCTATCGCGGGGGGGTCTGGAACGCAAACCCCGCGATCGAGGAGGGATTACTGTATAACTGACTGTGGCTGAAAACTGGTTGTGTTAAGTAAATGGCAACTTTTTCTAAGGTTTGCTTTATTGTTATGGCAAAGGCTAATGTAACTGGAAATTGTCGCCTTCCTAAGGTAAAGGGTAATTAGTAGCCAAATCAATACGGGGAATAAAGACGATGTCCCCTTCAGCTGAACCAGTTATTACTTGAGCAATGATGAGGTTTCTAAACACTCTTTTAGTCTTTATATTCCTAAGGAGCATAGTTCTTGCTCTCCTTTTAAGGTTCAGTTTATGTCTCGCCATTCCTGTTGGAGTTGGCTGATTAAGAAACTCAGTAGGATAGTTCTGCATATCTTGCTCAGTTGGAAATTTTTTTTTACGCTCATTTTCCTGTTCTTCTATAGATCTATTTGCTCTTCTGAGTCTTTCGCTTGTAGCGTTTTTCTGACGCTCGTTTTCTTTGTCTTCAATCGATCTATGTGCTCGTATTTTCCTTTGTCTTTCAGCCTTTGTTTTGTTGATGTTCACTCGTTGAGCTGACCGTTTTTCCAGGAGATGTTGCTTAAAAAGGGTTTGAGTGTCAGTGTCTTTTGTCCCACTTGACGTGTCCTTCTTTTTGGGTGGCATGTTATTAGTAGATAGTTAGTTAGTAAAAATGCGCGGGGCATTATGTGTGGCGTCTCTCCAGCAATGCATTTTATGTGGGCGGCCGTGAGTACCCAATCAGCACTCTCCCCAGCAAATGCGCGGGGCACCATGTGTGGCAACACAATGGATTTAATGTGCGCGGTTTCCACGAGCAGGCCGAGGCTACGCCAATAACTGTGTTGCTTATTATGCGCGGCCGAGGCTACGCCATTCACTGTCGTGCAAATGGGCGGGACACGGTGCAGCCCCGCGCATGCACACTTCACCAGAAGACACACACACGGACACCTGGACGCACACAGGGGTTTTATTAAAGAGGATGATTCCTCCCATATAAGTAACATTTCTCGGACTGCCTTCTTTCGTCGCCCTGTTCTTACACAACACAGTACTGAAGTATCGGTTAATGCCCGAGTCACCTCACCTATAGATTACTGTAATGCTATTCTATCTGGCATCCCACAAAAACGTATCCATCGCTTACAACTTCTTCAACATTCTACTGCCAGGATAATAACCTGCTGTTCTAAATCCACTGCACACATCACACCGATTCTCTCTCAACTTCACCGGCTCCCTGTTCACTACCGATTACAATACTAAATCCCGCTCTTAATATTTAAAGCTCTCCACAACCTCACTGATCTCCTCCAGACTGACACTCCTCTCGCTCACTCAGATCCTGTAGTTTGAGTCTGTTCAGTCTGGCAATATGGTGTAGCGGTCAGGTGCCACTAAGATTTACACCGTCAAGACGGTGATTTAGTTATTTTTTTATAGTGGATCCCAGGGACGTTCCCAGCCTTGGCTCGACCCGCACACACTCACGACAGAGACAAGACTACAGCACACTGGGGAATAACAATAATTAAAGAAAGTAATGTGTCACAAACTCGACACAGAGTCACAGACGGGTGGCTGCCCCAAACCTTTATATTTTGGTTTCCTGGCTGCAAAGTTGCTCAAATAGATACGGCACTGCCGAGTCCAAAACAGAACTGAGGGAATAGGGAAAAGCTGGGGGCTTTTAAAGGGGAAGACAGGAAGTGAAATCAAACGGGTCAGTCAGGCTCATGAAGGTCTCCTTCCATTGGCTCGGTCCCGGGAAGTGATGTCAAGAGTACCAGGTGGACTCTCCCGTGAATGGTCTGCAGGCAAGAGAGAAAAATAAGAGTCAGTGCACTTTGCCACATCCTGGTATGTCTCGGAACTGCCCTTACTCAGTGGCGTAGCAAGGTCTGGTTTAAACTTGTCACCCCCATGTCCACCAACATATAAAATGAAATTTATTGAGAAAGCAATTTTTTTATTCAATTGGTTAAGTAAAGAGGATATAATGTTAATTATTTTGTAAACAATTTTTTATGAATAAAAAAAAAGTAAAATGCCTTTTTATTAATAAGCCAGTTTAATGTACAATGTAAGAAATCTTTTTTCATAGCAATAGTACCGAGTGCATAACTTTATTATTATTATAATACAATTGAATGAAAACTTGTTTCCATTATATCGGAATGTCTGACACCTTACATCCCAAATCGTAACCTCAGATCTTCAAATGAGTGTCTCCTTAGAATTCCAAGAGCTAAACTTAAAAGATGTGGTGATGCGGGCAGGCGGCCTTCTGCTGTTAGGCACCTCAAATCTGGAATAGCCTGCCAATAGGAATTCACCAGGCTGATACAGTAGAGCAGTTTAAAACACTGCTGAAAACACATAACTTTAACATGGCCTTCTCCTAACTTCACTTTAAATTAATCCTGATACTCTGAATGTTCAATTCATCATAATAACTATTCATGGTGGCTCTAAAATCCGTACTGACCCCAACTCTCTCTTCTGTTTCTTTTTCCGATTTCTTTGCCACCACCACCTACTCAAAGCATCCTGATGCACCAACATTGATGGACTGAAAGCCAGAAGTCTACGTGACCATCATCATCAGGTCCTTCAATGAGAACCCTAAATCCAAAGAGGACTGTTTCACTTATGTTAGGTAGATTGCCCAGAGGGGACTGGGCGGTCTCTTGGTCTGGAACCCCTACAGATTTTATTTTTTTTCTCCAGCCTTTGGAGTTTTTTTTTTGTTTTTTCTGTCCACCCTGGCCATCGGACCTTACTCTTATTCTATGTTAATTAATGTTGACTCATGTTTATTTTTTATTGTGTCTTCTATTTCTCTATTCATTTTGTAAAGCACTTTGAGCTACATTTTTTTGTATGAATATGTGCTATATAAATAAATGCTGATTGATTGATTAATTGATTGATTGATTGATTGAGGTTTTGTTCTCTAGTAAGGTGACCAGAATTTTTTGGGCCAATCTGGGGACATTGATAGAGGAGTGTAGACTACGTATGTCTTGAGAAGAATCCATGCCTGGTTGTGAAAATGCAGTTTCACTACGACGTGCTAGCGTACACGAACAAGCAAAACATAACGCAAGATCGTGCATGGACTGGAAATGTGGACAATTTTGTAAATCATAAATACATTCTATATAGTTTGCATCAGTTCAAGAAACAATTTTTGTATGGACATTAAACTTACAATTCCGTTTACTGATAATTTACATGTTTTTTTTCCTGGCATCTTCAAAAATGTCAAAATTGACACGATCTACAGATCACGAGTAGGGACTCTAAACACTACAGACTACAAAGCGAAAGCTTATCACGTGATTTCTCGGCAAAGTTGCAGGATGCAGTAAAAAGCATAACCTCCGTCAAAACACAGCGTGCCGAGTTCAAATTATCGTGGTGATGAGATACATTCAAAAAAGGTGAACCAGCTGAAACCGGGGACAAAATGGGGACATGTTTCTGAATGGGGACAGTTGTCCGAAAACGGAGACGGATGGTCACCTTATCTCTAGGCACCAAATCGCCAACTAACCAGAATTGTGACACATGATTTCATTGTGTGTCCCGGCTCGTATATACACTCACCTAAAGGATTATTAGGAACACCTGTTCAATTTCTCATTAATGCAATTCTCTAATCAACCAATCACATGGCAGTTGCTTCAATGCATTTAGGGGTGTGGTCCTGGTCAAGACAATCTCCTGAACTCCAAACTGAATGTCAGAATGGCAAAGAAAGGGGATTTAAGCAATTTGGAGCGTGGCATGGTTGTTGGTGCCAGACGGGCCGGTCTGAGTATTTCACAATCTGCTCAGTTACTGGGATTTTCACGCACAACCATTTCTAGGGTTTACAAAGAATGGTGTGAAAAGGGAAAAACATCCAGTATGCGGCAGTCCTGTGGGCGAAAATGCCTTGTTGATGCTAGAGGTCAGAGGAGAATGAATGGGCCGACTGATTCAAGCTGATAGAAGAGCAACTTTGACTGAAATGACCACTCGTTACAACCGAGGTATGCAGCAAAGCATTTGTGAAGCCACAACACGCACAACCTTGAGGCGGATGGGCTACAACAGCAGAAGACCCCACCGGGTACCACTCATCTCCACTACAAATAGGAAAAAGAGGCTACAATTTGCACGAGCTCACCAAAATTGGACAGTTGAAGAATGGAAAAATGTTGCCTGGTCTGATGAGTCTCGATTTCTGTTGAGACATTCAAATGGTAGAGTAAACAGAATGAGAACATGGATCCATCATGCCTTGTTACCACTGTGCAGGCTGGTGGTGGTGGTGTAATGGTGTGGGGATGTTTTCTTGGCACACTTTAGGCCCCTTAGTGCCAATTGGGCATCGTTTAAATGCCACGGGCTACCTGAGCATTGTTTCTGACCATGTCCATCCCTTCATGACCACCATGTACCCATCCTCTGATGGCTACTTCCAGCAGGATAATGCACCATGTCACAAAGCTCGAATCATTTCAAATTGGTTTCTTGAACATGACAATGAGTTCACTGTACTAAAATGGCCCCCACAGTCACCAGATCTCAACCCAATAGAGCATCTTTGGGATGTGTTGGAACGGGAGCTTCATGCCCTGGATGTGCATCCCACAAATCTCCATCAACTGCAAGATGCTATCCTATCAATATGGGCCAACATTTCTAAAGAATGCTTTCAGCACCTTCTTGAATCAATGCCACGTAGAATTAAGGCAGTTCTGAAGGCGAAAGGGGGTCAAACACCGTATTAGTATGGTGGTCCTAATAATCCTTTAGGTGAGTGTATATAGGGGCCTTAAGATAGTGGGATGGGGAGGGAGATATTGTCCGTTCGCCCGTAGAATGATCCTAAAGTAAACTTGTTCTAAAGCGGACAATACCTACCCACCCCACTGTCTATAACGTTTCTCGACGACTATATTATTATGATGTTCGGGTTAAAGATATCATCTTGTTGCACAGAACGCCTTGGGGCGATGATATATTTGTGGCAGGGATGAGACAATGAGTCACAGGACCGGTTGTTGGTTTACTTGAGCACCAGCAGAGTTCAAAAGAAACGAGACAGAACACCAAAGGAACCACAGAATAACACTAAATCATTACAGCATCACATTGTTCACCCACAATATGCTGCAATTAGGGATTGTTAAGGCATATGTAAATTATTTGACGTTATTTTATGTAACAAAAAGGAGCTTTAATACAAAACCGGCAATTTTTTTGTCACCCCCTCAGAGCGGGTAGCAAGTGCGGGCCGCACCCACCTTCCTACTCCACTGCCCTTACTCAAGCCTTTTAGCTGCCTCCCATGCACAAGTGTGTGACAAATGCAATTCAATCATATAAATGAAACCAATAATACCACCCAGAACCCCTACGGCGATATTACATCAAGCATATAAACACAAACAACTCCACACAGCAAAGTCAATGGAAACGACACCGGATGAAATGAAAGATGACGACCGTGAGTCCAGAGATCTGCACACTGCAAGGGAATGAAAAACAGTCCTACCGGTAGCCACTGTAAGGGAGAAGATGGATGGATGGTTCAGGAGCGCTCCTTTTCTTGCGGGGAAGCCAATGAATCAACAATCAATCCTCAGGACACAGGATGACTGAAGACAATCCAGACCCCAACAATCCAGGACACAAAACTAATTACAGCTTAAACAACAGAAGGCAGTCTGACAGGAAAACGGAACCAAAACACAACAACAAAACACACCCCTTTTCCTTTTAAACGACTTTGATCACCTTTGACCCCAACAGCCCCTGCAGGGACTGCTGGGAGATGGAGTTCTCACTAATAGTAGCACTGCTACAATGGTGCAGCCTAAATATGTGGAGGACAGACACAACTAAAGACATGAGCATCAAATGGTGGTTGTCAATTTCAAACTGTGTTTCCTCGATGTGCTCCTTCATCTAAACCAATGTGAGCCTGAACAAACTGATTGGTCAAAGATACACTGACAGCTTGCCCTCTTGTCGACTGTTGGATAACAAGCTCAGCTACTTTGACCACCTTGAATGGACCCTCAGAAGGAATCATCAGACCTCCTTTGTTTCTTAATGTGAGTGAGTGGTAGCTTTGATCATATGACGCCGGTACAGAGTCTGTTACCAAACTAGCATGGCACACGTCACAGGACAGCTTTCTCAAAATCCCGTCTAGGGGCCACCTGACCTCCCACTGCTTCCTGAGGTGGGAAACCTTCAAAGTTTGAGAAATGTTAACAGCTAACAACAATCTGCATAGTTAGTGACTAAATACGTTCAGCCAAAACGTTTTTTGGAGGCTCACTTGAGCACATAAATGCGTATCTTAGCCTGGCGTAGCTAAAGTTAAGATTATAAAACGGGATTTTCTAATGGCCAAATATAACCAAAACAATTGTTCAGCCTTGCCTATGAGATGTAATCCTCCGGGATCTGGTTTGGAGCGTACAGCGGTTTGCACAATCCCAAGCAACACATGAGTGAGGCATCTTTATCCATTACTTCACTCCACAGCATTGCCACTCGCAATATGGCGGCGACGTTGACGTACGATGCTGCTGCTCATGAGCCGTTTAGTAATTCTATGTCTATGATCAAGAGGGTCTTCAAACACTTGTGGAACACATCTGAGGGAGTCCGAATTTCAAATGGAGGTGGGCAGCTCGTTCCACCAGCCCTGAGCCCCCTGTTGTAAAAAGTGAATCCGTCAGACAGAAAGAGCATTTGGAAAACCTTGTGGGAAGTCTTCCTCCACCGGAAGCTAAGCCAGTTCAGGCCCGGCCTGCAGTGCTTGTGCGGGAGGCCATCTTGGAAAAATGTGGGTGGCTGCTCATAGAGGTGTTGGTGAGGCCAGCAGGGGGCGCTTATCCTGTTGGTCTGTGTGGGGATCCCAATGGCCATGGCAGTGCTGTGTAGACGGTGCTGTCCTTTGGATACAACAACAACATTTATATCTAGAGCACGTTTGCATACAAATGATGGAGCGCAAAGTGCTCAAGATGAAGAAAGAAAAATATAAAAATAAGATTAGGCAATACTAAGTAACAAAGAATAAAGTATGGTCTGATGGCCAGGAGGATCAAAAAAAACAAAAAAAAAATCTACAGGGGTTCCGAGGCCATGAGACCACCCGGCCCCCCGTAACATAAATGATCTCAATCAGTCCTCATGGCTTTCAGGCTTCACGTGGAAGAATCAGAAGATGATGGTCATGTGGACCTCTGGCCTTCAATCCATCAATGGAGGGACATCACGGTGCTCTGGTCAGGTGTTGGGGGCGCAGATCAACACCACAGAAAACTGGAAAAGGAACAGCAGAGAAAGTAGGGGTTAGTACAGACTGTGGAGCCACCATGAATAATAATGATAATTAAATGTATATACAGAACATCAGGGTGACATTAAAATGAAGCTCACATGTCACAGTAATGAGTTTTTAGCATTTTTTTTAAAGCGCTCCACCGTATCAGCCTGGCAAATTTCTATCTGTAAACTCGTATTTCATATCTGAGGTGCATAACAGCAGAAGGCCGCCCGCCTCACCACTCATTTGAAGATCTAAGGCAGTGGGTCCCAGCCTTTTTTTTTGGCCATGTCCCACCAAGGCCTCTCTAAAATCATGATGTCTCCCCCACTGTAACATATACTTTATTCTTATTATTACCGATTCAAAAAGTGAACCCCTACTCACGTGGAGGAAGGCCCATAATGTCATTCATTTGGTCTTGCAGCAGTAGGGGGCGCTATTGCTCCCTTGAACCCTCAGGTACCATGCCAAACACCAGGTAAAAGTCCAATAATTATTATTTTTATTATAATAATTATGTGCACCAAGCACCCGCCAATCCACACTACTCCTACAATACTTTAATTAATTAATCCACAATCCTCCTCTCCCAGACACTTAGCCACCCTTCCTCCTAGCTCAGCTCACTTGTCTGGGTTTCCCATCATCCTTTTATATCTCCTGACCCGGAAATGAATCCACCATACAGTCCATGAGATTCCCTATCACTTCCGGGTCAGATACAAAGTCCTTTTCTTCACCCCGGAAGCAGGTCGTTCCTACTGCTCATGTGACCAGGACGTACTTCTGGGTTATAGGGTACGTAGCACTCCCCAAGCACTCCCCAAGCGACTCCTGGTGGTCCCCATGGTATCCAGCAGGGCTGTTTATAAAAACTACAAGGTCCATGATGCTCTGCTGGAACCAGGGGCATCTCCACGTTGCAGAGAGGGCTCCCTCTGGCGGCCTGGGGGTGTTGGCTGGGATAAATGGCCGGCCATGGACCACAGTCTAAACAAGCTTCCAAAAGAAAATGGAAACAAAAGAGGGAAAGGAGAGTTGAAGTACTGACAAAGAAATCATTAAATATATATACAGTGGTGTGAAAAACTATTTGCCCCCTTCCTGATTTCTTATTTTTTTGCATGTTTGTCACAAAAAATGTTTCTGATCATCAAACACATTTAACCATTAGTCAAATATAACACAAGTAAACACAAAATGCAGTTTTTAAATGATGGTTTTTATTATTTAGGGAGAAAAAATCCAAACCTACATGGCCCTGTGTGAAAAAGTAATTGCCCCCTGAACCTAATAACTGGTTGGGCCACCCTTAGCAGCAATAACTGCAATCAAGCGTTTGCGATAACTTGCAATGAGTCTTTTAAGGCGCTCTGGAGGAATTTTGGCCCACTCCTCTTTGCAGAATTGTTGTAATTCAGCTTTATTTGAGGGTTTTCTAGCATGAAGCGCCTTTTTAAGGTCATGCCATAGCATCTCAATTGGATTCAGGTCAGGACTTTGACTAGGCCACTCCAAAGTCTTCATTTTGTTTTCTTCAGCCATTCAGAGGTGGATTTGCTGGTGTGTTTTGCGTCATTGTCCTGTTGCAGCACCCAAGATCGCTTCAGCTTGAGTTGACGAACAGATGGCCGGACATTCTCCTTCAGGATTTTTGGTAGACAGTAGAATTCATGGTTCCATCTATCACAGCAAGCCTTCCAGGTCCTGAAGCAGCAAAACAACCCCAGACCATCACACTACCACCACCATATTTTACTGTTGGTATGATGTTCTTTTCTGAAATGCTGTGTTCCTATTACGCCAGATGTAGCGGGACATTTGCCTTCCAAAAAGTTCAACTTTTGTCTCATCAGTCCACAAGGTATTTTCCCAAAAGTCTTGGCAATCATTGAGATGTTTCTTAGCAAAATTGAGACGAGCCCTAATGTTCTTTTTGCTTAACAGTGGTTTGCGTCTTGGAAATCTGCCATGCAGGCCGTTTTTGCCCACTCTTTCTTATGGTGGAGTCATGAACACTGACCTTAATTGAGGCAAGTGAGGCCTGCAGTTCTTTAGACGTTGTCCTGGGGTCTTTTGTGACCTCTCGGATGAGTCGTCTCTGCGCTCTTGGGGTAATTTTGGTCGGCCGGCCAGGCACTCCTGGGAAGGTTCACCGCTGTTCCATGTTTTTGCCATTTGTGGATAATGGCTCTCACTGTGGTTCGCTGGAGTCCCAAAGCTTTAGAAATGGCTTTATAACCTTTACCAGACTGATAGATCTCAATTACTTCTGTTCTCATTTGTTCCTGAATTTCTTTGGATCTTGGCATGATGTCGAGCTTTTGAGGTGCTTTTGGTCTACTTCTCTGTGTCAGGCAGCTCCTATTGAAGTGATTTCTTGATTGAAACAGGTGTGGCAGTAATCAGGCCTGGGGGTGGCTACGGAAATTGAACTCAGCTGTGATACACCACAGTTAGGTGATTTTGTAACAAGGGGGCAATTACTTTTTCACACAGGGCCATGTAGGTTTGGATTTTTTTTCTCCCTAAATAATAAAAACCATCATTTAAAAACTGCATTTTGTGTTTACTTGTGTTATATTTGACTAATGGTGAAATGTGTTTGATGATCAGAAACATTTTATGTGACAAACATGCAAAAGAATAAGAAATCAGGAAGGGGGCAAATAGTTTTTCACACCACTGTATATATACTATGAAAATACAGCAAATACACTTTTGAAAACATAGAATAAGAGACGTCCATCCATCATTCAACCCTTTACATCCTAACTACAGGGTCACAGGGGTCTGCTGGAGCCAATCCCAGCCAACACAGGGCGTAAGGCAGGAAACAAACCCCGGGCAGGGTGCCAGCCCACTGCAGGGCACACACACACACACGGGACAATTTAGGATCGCCAGTGCACATAACCAGCATGTCTTTGGACTGTGGGAGGAAACCCATGCAGACATGGGGAGAACATGCAAACTCCACGCAGGGAAGTTAACCCGGATCTCCTAACTGTGAGGCAGCAGCGCTACCCACTGCGCCACCGTGCCGCCCATATATAAATGTTTACTTTTTCTGTCATTTTTAACAGCAAATTTCTGTTTTGTCATTTCATAAATTGTTTAATGTACCTAAATTCTCAAATTGCCCCCCTAAAAAATCAAATGCCCCCCCCCATTGGGGTGTGCCCCCCTCGTTAGGAATCACCGATTTAAGGTTACAATTTGGAGTGTAAGGTGAGAGACATTCCAAGATGCAGGATGCAGCAGATTACTGAAGGCTTTGTCAACTACACACAGGATTTTAACCCTTAAACCGCTGGAACCGGCTAAAGTCGGTTTCCAGTGCAATTTGCTAGCACACTGGAGCTGATTGGCCTGTGCTGTATATTCGTTGAGCAGCCAGCTCGTGACCACTGGTGCCCCCTAGTGAATCAGCACCACTGTCCCTGCACTAGATTGGCCTGCTGGCATCAGCGTTGGCCTCTGTGTGCTCGTGTGCAGCCAGTTCAAGCACAGTTGACTCGGTGATTTACTGAATTTCATCAATGGCGTCCAGTCAGTCATTGTCCAACCCGCTATATCCTAACACAGGCTCACAGGGATCTGCTGGGGCCAATGCCAGCCAGCACAGGGCACAAGGCGGGAACAAATCCCCGGGCAGGGCACCAGCCCACCACAGTATTGTTCCAGTAGTTTTTAAATGGTTTTCACAGTTTAATGGCAGCGTGTAAAATGATCAGTGTTGCAATAAGTGTGATGGTCTTTGCATGAAAAAAAAAAAATGTGTTCCATTCAAATTTCACTTTCTCTTTGTGAATTGGGCAGGATTAGAAATGAGGACATTAGAGGGTCTGCTCAGGTTGGACGGTTGAGCAACAAAGTCAGAGAGGTGAGATTCTGTTGGTTTGGACGTGTGCAGAGGAGATATGCTGGGTATACTGGGAGAAGGGTGCTAAGGATAGAGCTGATGGGTAAGAGGAGAAGAGGAAGGCCTAAGAGAAGGTTTATGGATGTGGTGAGGAGAGGACATGAAGGTGACGTGTGTGACAGAACAGAATGGAGAAGACAGGAAGATATGGAAGAAGATGATCCACTGTGGCGACCCTAACAGGAGCAGCCGAAAGAAGAAGAAGAAGATTTCAGTTTTCTCCTTATTTAGTGTTGTGGGGTACAAAATCTGTAGACTTTGTTCTGTTTTTTCATTATATTTTGCTGAAAGACAACAACAGATGAATTTAGCACAGGACACATCAAAGCATATCTTCTCCCCAATTGCACCTCACTTTTTAAAACAGATGTTCGGTCAAAAAGAGGAAGACATTGTAATGCTTCAGGGTATCAATTACTTTACAACCTGAGAGTGGATGGACATTTGGGAGAACAAGTTGCCAAAAGGTTTTACAAGACATGGTAGTAGGTACTCGGCAACATCAGAAAGGTTTTATAGTTGGAGGAAACGGAGTGTCACAGGTGGCTGGGTGTGATAGCCAGCCGGGACGCCCCAGAGGACCAGAAGAGGGCTTACGCCTCGCCCAGACCATCTGCCCTGGTGCCTTTGGGGACCACGGGAACGGAGCTTGGAAGCTCAACCCTATAGGGACCCGCGGTCACCGCCAGGGGGTGCCCCAATGCCTGAGAAGCCCTGGCCCTCAGCACTTCCGCCACACCCGGAAGTCCTGGGGGGAGAAGACCACGGACACCCAGAGTGCTTTCCGGGTGCGCAGCCGGAATTTCCACCACACTGGGGAGAGCCGGTGGAAGATAGTTGGGAGGCACCTGGAGCACGTCCGGGTGGGGATAAAAGGGTCCCTCCATTCGATGGCTGGAGTCTGGGAGGAGAGCAGTGGAGGCGGACCAGAAGAGAGAAGAGGCCTGGACTTTGGGGTGATTGGTGCTGCGGCACTGGGTTGTGTGTGTCACTGTCTTGTAAATAAACGTGTTGTGGTGCATTTAACGATGTCTACCTGTCTGTGTCCGGGCTGTTCCCCACAGGAGATACTCGAGATTAAAGAATCTGGGCGAATCCGTTCATCATATTGATAGCCAGCCAGTCAGATGTATCTAACCGCAGAGAATTTTATTCTAAATATGCCTTGTCTGAAGAGCAACACCAGGGACGTCAGGAGAAGAGAACAGAGCGAAGTCAACGTGCGGCCGTTTCCATCTGAACGTCAGAAAAGCATCTCATGAACAACTACGAGTGCGAGATCACAAGTCGCCGACGACCTTCATCTGCGTAAGCTTTATCTTAAGAATACTAGGGGGCTCTGCCTCCTGCTCATTTCGCTCGCCAACCTCTGGGCGGGCACTGCCCGCTAGCCACTTCACAGATCTGCCGCTAGCATATGGGGAAGCAGATGTACAATTTAAAAAGATTGGTATTTTCATGGGAATTGTTACATACGCATAATAGAACTAACTATTTTACATTACAGCGAGTAATTAACCAAAGTAAAAAAACATCCATCCATTTTCCAACCTAACTACAGGGTCACGGGGGTCTGCTGGAGCCAATCCCAGCCAACACAGGGCACAAGGCAGGAAACAAACCCCGGGCAGGGTGCCAGCCCACCGCAGGGCACACACACACACACACACACACCAGGGACAATTTAGGATCACCAATGCACCGAACCTGCAAGTCTTTGGACTGTGGAAGGAAACCGGAGCACCAGGAGGAAAGACACGGGGAGAAGTAAAAAAAAAACAGTAAAAGGTAATAAATTGAAAGAAAATTGTGTTTCACGTTGCATTAGAGGTATTCATTGCATTATATGTTTTTGTTCAGTTTGGCTTTGAAATTAACACGCAAATACTTTTTAAATCTACACTTTAACTGTTAAACTTCAGTTAAAAGCAATTTTTTGAATTAACTTTTCATCAAAATCGCATTGAATTTTGATTCCGTCTTTGGACTTTCATCGTGACAACACAACGTATAACTGCCCGTGAGTGAATTTCTTTTTTTTCTCTCTAATAAATAAACCAACTTTTTCAAATGTTTGCCCCTGTGATTTGCTAATTGTCTTTGCAAAAGCTATTCTGATGGGAATCTGTAAACGTTTTAATACGAATGACATATCGAGATCTCCTTTGGTATCTCATGTTACCCCCTGCATTCCCTTTCTTGTCGCCTGTAAACATTTGACATGTCAGAATTGTGCGACCAATTTTCAATACAACTAATCTTCTCCTGTTGCATAGCCCATCACTCAGACATAAATTACGCAATAACATTACGATACGTCCTTCTGTCAACAGTAATTCAGCTGACGGTGTTAACGGATGTGATATTGATATTGATATCTGATATTGTAAGCTGATGTTTTCATCTTCCACACCATCACCACCAACTGTTTCAGGAGAGTCTATAGATAGATAGATAGGAAAGGCACTATATAATAGATAGATAGATAGATAGATAGATAGATAGATAGATAGATATTTTTTTATTTTTAAAAAAGACCTTTATTGTGAACATAAAAATTGAAAATAATAATACACAGTCAAAAACAAAACAAGCCCAATTTTCAGAAATATAACAAAAAGAGCCAAAAATATCAGACAACCACTACTACCCCTTTACACTCCTCCTACTCCATACATTAATAAGAAAATCAAAAAGTTAATATTTCATTATAACACAAAGACCACCACTACTCCCCCTTTACACTCCTCCTACTCCGCACATTAATAAGAAAATCAAAAGTTAATATTTCATTATAACACAAAGACCACCACTACTCCCCCTTTACACTCCTCCTACTCCACACACTAATAAAAGCATATTGTTGATGCCCACCACTTTTTCATTCCCAGTTGAGCACCAGTTCTCCCTCCACAGCACACAATACCTGATTAGATAATAACATCATCCTAAGAAAACAAAATACAAATACAGTAAACTTAACTAATGTCTCATACATTCATTTTTAGTTCTCCATCCTCAATTGAGCAAAGCACCCCTTTAATTCCCCACACATTTTAAATAACTCTAATGTATTCATCAATCTATGATACGTATATTCCATTATTATTCTAGATCGTACATTTATCTTTAAAATCAAGACAGCATCAGTGGCCCCTGTCCCAGATTGTTTATTATTTCGACTCTTTAAAATTGCTAGTTTGGCTTCACCCAATAGATAATTTAATAACTGAGCTTTTGCCGATATTTTTTGTTGTATTTTGTACCATAAATGAACATGATATTATTAAATTTCCCCATTAACTTTTACATAATTCACTAAAAAAACTGAAAAAAAACTGAGTCTCATACATTGCAAGAATAAATGGAATATAGTTTCTTTTTGTCCACAAAATATACAATTATCATCCCCTTTCTGCTCAATTACTTTTAAAAGAATTTGTAGCGACAATCCCATGCAGAATTCTCCATTGCAGGTCAGCCGTTCTTTTCCTACTTGGGGCTTATATAGCTCCCTCCAAGCGGGTGCACTCCCACCATCCACCCCCAGATTGTCTCTCCATGGTGTGTCACATACTGTTTTTAGTTCTGTAAAGTGTATAATTTTAATACAATATTTATAAAGGTCCCCCTTTGACAAAGACTTAAAACTCACGACTTCCCCTTTATGGAATGTCACGATCGTATTGTCGGTGAGTGAGGACAGATCAACAGCAGGGCAGACCTCCATCTCCGTGTTTGTTGCTCTGATCGAGTTGTTCAGCCGATGATAATCTTTGGCCATGAATGATAAAAAACTCTGAACTATTCTGACCGACTTGACCCCCAGTATTGAAGATAGCTCTGTTGGGTCAATAAAAGACTTCTTGCTCTCATCGTAAATTTGGGACAGTGTAAGTATTTGATTTGTGATGAGTATTTTAACAAAACTATCGCTGAACAACAGAGGACATGAGAAAACAGAGTTGTAAACTAAAGGCTCATCAGCCAACCAACCAGATGTATCAAAGTTTCTTTTAAAAACAAAGTGCCATGTTAATAGGACTCCCTTGTAAAAATGGGGTAGGCTGGACAGGTCCATTTTGTGAATGTTCATCACTAGAAGTTGTCTATCAAAACGTAAACCTCCCACTCGTCTGAAGAAACCCAATGCCAGCTCTCTCCAACTCAGAGGGTGAGAAACAAAAAAAACTTTCTGCAGAGCCTGAAGTCTAAATTGTGCAACTTTAGAGACAACGTCAATGAGCCCCTGACCCCCCTCTTCCAAAGGTAAAAGATTACACTTTGTTTTATCCAGTGCAGGCCAACCCAAAAAAAATCAACCAGAAGTTTCTGGATTCTGTGTAAAAGTCCAGGAGGAGGGTCCCCACTCACAAGTTTGTGCCAAAGCATAGAAGCTATCAAATTGTTACAAACAATCACTCGTCCCCTGTAAGACAGCTTGGTCACAATCCACCTCCATTTGTTCAGTCGCATTGTTACTTTATCTAAAAATCCTTCCCAATTACTTTTGTCCACCCCTCAGCACCCATCACCACCCGAGATATCTAAAACACTTTCTGTCCCACTTAATTTCTAAGGGCAGATCTGGTGGTGAACTTGCAGTCCAGGATCCAAGTAAAAAAGCAGTACTTTTGGCCCAGTTGATTTTTGCTGAAGATATTCTCTCAAATATCTGTTGACATGAGATTAACATTTTAATGTCATCGTTTGACGTGACAAAATGACAACATCATCAGCGTAAGCCAAATATTTAAAAGTAACATTTGGGCACATAGGAAAACTCACGCCCTGCAGTTTGTGACTTATCTGACGTAAAAACGGTTCGATTGACAAAGCGTAGAGCATTCCAGATAAGGCACAGCCCTGTCGTATTCCTCTCTTTACTGAGAACGGGGCACTCAAAGAACCATTGACTTTTAGGACACCAAATATATTAGTATATAAGAGCCTGATCATATTTATAAAATATTCCCCAAATCCAAAGCTTTTCAGCGTATAAAACAAGTATCGATGATCTACTCGATCAAAAGCCTTTTCCTGGTCTAGAGACAGAATCCCCAAATCAACCCCGCACAGATTACAGGCTGAGATAACATCCCTCAATACAAATATATTATCATGGATTGAGCGGTCAGGCACACAGTACGATTGAACCGGTGAATTATGGAGTCCATCACATTCCTCAGGCGGTTGGCCAAGGCCCTTGAAAAGATTTTGTAATCCGTGCACAATAGGCTCACAGGGCCAGTTTTGATTTGGCACAAGTCCCCTTTTTTCGGTAGCAGAACAATGACTGCCCTCCTGCAGCTCAGTGGTAGTTCACCAACCTTTACACTCTCCAGAAAAACTGAAAGCATGTCCGGTCCCAGCAAATGCCAGAACTGCTTATAAAATTCTGTTGGAATCCCATCAATCCCCGGAGTCTTTCCAACATTCAGATTAGAAAGTGAGTCAGAGAGTTCTTGAAGACTGATCTCGGTATCCAGATGTAATCGGAACTTTTCTGAAATTGTTGGCAAACCTTCCAAAAACTCGGACATGGCAGCTTCATCAATGCTTTCATCCTTAAACAAATTTTGTAAAAGAGACAGCAAAGTCCTTATCTCCCCTGTAGTGCACAGTTCTTGGCCGTCGGTGTCCGGAGCATATGAATTGTCTTACTCTGTGCTTCCTTCTTTTCTAGACTAAAAAAAAACCTTGTGGGTGCGTCCAGGTGATTGAGATTCTGGAAGCGAGACCTCACTAAAGCTCCCTTAGCCTGCAACTCCAGAAGCTGAGACAGTGAATGTTTCTTAGCTGTTAAAATCTCAAAATTGTCTTTATCAAAACTGTTCTGAAGAGTGGCGTGTAGTTCAGTGATGTCCTCCTCCAGGCTTTTCATATGATCCACACTCCTCTTCGTCACTTGCTGGGTGTATTGTTGGCAGAAAGCTTTAATCTGAACTTTTGAGACATCCCACCATTGTCTGAGGGAAGTGAATTTGGATTTAGTGAGGGTCCATTGCTGCCAGAAAACTCAAAGCACTGAAGGAAGTTTGAATCATCCAACAGGGAAACATTGAATTGCCAGAAAGACTTAAAGAAAGGTTTTTGAAAAGGTGAGCTTTAAAGCCACCAGAGAGTGATCAGAAAGACCGAAAGGACAGATATAAGTAGTAGTGACTGAATTTAAAAGATGCCTTGAACAGTAAAACCGGTCTAACCGTGCCATAGAAATGCGCCACCCCTTTGACCCAGGTGTATTGTCTATCTGTAGGGAATTTAATCCGCCATACATCTACCAGATCTGACTGCTGTAACAAAGTATTTAATACTCTGACAGAAGCTGGATGTGGCTCAGTACCATTTCGATCAAGCTGAGCGTTATCAGTACAATTAAAATCCCCTCCCAGTAGAAGAATTTCCCCATTAATAAAAGATTCCACCACTCTTCTCAAAGAATCAAAGAAACAGATCCT